>NW_027069538.1:1098331-1273589 GCF_002906115.3 Quercus suber
AGGTCATGAGTGAGGGCCAAAATGGGCAAATGCCCTTTTCTCCCAAACTAAGTAGCGTTTTGCCATTTTTTTCAAACTGATTAGGAAAATACCCCTCTTTTGTAAATCGATTTGAGATAAATCGAGTTAAAAAAAAAAAAAAAGAATTTCGGAGCCCTATAACGGCGTTTTTAAAGATCTATAGTAACGCTTTAAAGACATATAGTGACGTTTTGTAACTCGACCTCCATGAAATCAAGTTATAGGCAAATTTTTTTTTTTTTTAACCTATAACTCAATTTCATAAATGTCGAGTTACAAAACGCCATTATAGGTCCTAAAAACGTCACTATAGGCTTCTTAAAAATGCCACTACAGGGACTAACTCGATTTATCACAAATCGAGTTTCAAAAGAGGAGTATTTCCTTAATTAGTTTGAGAAATGGGGCAAAGATCTGCTATTTTTGTCTGAAAAGGGCATTTGGCAATTTTTTCCCATATGTGAGGCATAGTATTAGGGTTTAGGGCAAGGGAGTCAATACCGTACCGGAAGCTATACCGGTTTGCCCAGCGGTACGGTATATTTCGGATACCGGTCAATACCGGTGTACCGTTTCGGGTTTACCGCTATTTTTTATATTTTTAAATATATATATATATATGTATGTATGTGTGTGTATATATATTATAATAAATATAAAAGTTTACCATAAAACATTTCCTCAATTCAAAACTAATTATTCATAATTTTAGACTTTAGTATCAATTAAAAGAAAAAAAAAAAAAACACACAATATAAAAAATAGAAAGCTTAAAAGTTACCATTGCATACTAAGAAAACAAATAATACTAATAAGTTAATGCAAATAAGTTATCATTCTACCCTAACAAAAATTCAAAAATTACAAAACTTAAAAAATTTAAAAAAAAAAAAGAAAAACTTTTTTCAGTACCGGCCGGTACGCCCGGTATCGGCCGGTATTGCCCAAAATTGGCCGGTATGGCCGGTACATGGCCGGTATTTAAACCGGTACGAAACGTTAATATGTCGATACCGGTATGCAATCGGTACGGTATCGACTTCCTTGGTTTAGGGACAACTACGATTCATATAAATTACAACAGGTGGAAATAAAGCACCGTTGTCATTGCATTTGGCTTGATCATTTAATGGTGGAGAGAAGAGAAAAAGAAAACATCTAAAACTGTTTATCTTGTAAAATATGAATAAATCGACTCAAGCATAATGCAATATTTTATTGAGCATTTGATTATATATATATATATATATATATGATTGAACTCTCCCACATATTATTCGCAAAAAGTGAGAAAAATAATGAAAAAGCATGCATTGATGTACTACCATATACATACAATCGGCTAGCTTATTTGACAAAAAGTCTTTTATTATAGTTCAAAATTGTTTCTTTATGTCATGAAAACGAAAGGTTCAAGTAGAAGGCTAACACCTTTTTGTAACCCATTGACCTAATGGCCTCGTTCGAATTGACCCAAAAAAAAAAAATTCTCCAACTCTTTATGCTTGGTAAAGGAACATATCAATGAAACACAAATAAGCAGAGGATGAAAGGTTTACCATTAGTGATGAACAGAACCAGTAGAAGAACGGCAACAATTGAAAGACTTTTCATGGTTTCCTATCTGATAATTGGTGAAAGAGAAAAATAAAATTCTTTTTTGGCTAAGAGAAAGAGAATAATTTTGTGCAAGAAGTAGATTGTTCTTTAACATTTTGTAGGCAGAAATTGAGAGTTATTTTTGTTTTACTTCCAAAAAAATATATATATATATTAGAACATATGTATTTCACTTGTTAAGAACATATGTCATTACTTTTATGTAATTGGCTAATCCTTTGACAAAACGTACTTTACTTGTAATTTGGTAGATTTAGGATGTGTTGAAATACTTCAAGAAACTATGTTAATTTCAAGATCAAGTGTGGAAGTCTTCAAATCTGTCCAAGAAAACAAGCTGAAAGTGCAAGGTTACTAAAGCTCGACAGCTAGAATGTGTCGAGATTTAGAAAGCTATTCCAGCCTGTAAGCTCGACACCTGCTCAACAGCTTCTATCTGTCGAGGTTTATAAAAATCATAATTCTGATATGATTTCTTGAGATCCGCGAATGTGTCTTTGGGCCTTCTTTTCTCTTAACCTTAGACATATAAAATGATTGTTTTAAGAGCCGTCAAGGAGTTAACAAGTTGCACAAGCATTGAGAAAACTCTGTTGAAGCAAATTGTGACCAGAGACAAAGTTCTGCCCTAGTTCATCTCTTCTAAAGAAGTTGCTGTGTATGTGCACCTTTGGGTTTTGTGACCAAGCATCTTCTTGATCTTCATCATGTAGGATGAACTGAATAACTTTGCAGCCAACTTCTATTTCTAGTTGGTGTTGAAGTCGCGTACTGGATCCGCGCATTGGTTAGTCACGTACTTGGGAGCCTTGCATCAAAAGGGGAAACTGTCACTATAAAACAAGTCCAATTGGGTTTTGGGGTAAGGGTTCAACTGTAAGTTGGTAAGGTATTTAGGATTCCTTTACTTGTAACCACTTGTTGTGATAATAGTGAAATTTCAGGAGTGGTAACCTAAAAATCACCTGGTGGGGTTTTTGCTGTCAGGTTTTCCTCATTCGTAAACAAATCACCGTGTCATTTAATTTCCGCTGCATATTTAGTTATTTGGTGATTTGTTTGTGTTACCACACGTTTGTATGTTAATTAACTTAATTAATTCACTTGGCTAAATTAATTGGTTAATTTATCACAAGGGGTCAATTCGTTTTTGGCCTATTAAGAAAAAAAAAAAAAAAAAAAACCTTGAGTAACAATTAAGGGATGATATCTAACACGGTGCAGTATGTCCATATATGACCCGAATTTAGCACTTTGGTTGGCTACTCTTTTCGCCAGAAAAAGGAGACTTAATTGAGAGAGAAATTATTCGGAAGTAGTAAATAATAATAATAATAATTGTTGTATTAGTGTCTTCAGTCTTGATTACAATTTATAGCCAAAACATGTGAAGATACAAACCAAATCGTCTGAATATTTATCTTGATTTGATTTCATAATCTCGAAAGACTCTGTTGACTTCTGTGATGCGCCTATAATTAATGCAAATTTATTTTTATCTTGATCTGATCGTTTGAATTTCATCCATAGGTTTAGCATTTTCTATGTTAGAATCACTTTTTGAAATAGAAATTTTTTTTTTATTTTTTTATTTATAGAAAATAGAAACTCTACTCTAGTTTAATCTATATGTATATGTATGTAAAACTTTCTTCCAAAAACTTGAAGCTTAACTCTTGCCTCTACACCTCACAAGCACTTATTACTATTCATAGCATTTCTCTTTTATTACATAATTTTTATAAATTGATATGATAATAAATATGATTAGTGGATGTCAACAACATAATAAATGACTGTTATGAATTTTTTTTTTTTGAATGGTTCTGTCATGTACATATAGATTATATAATTTTATCATTGCGCATCATAGGCACAATAGTCCCTCCACAAGTATAAGTGCTTGTGAGGTGTAGGAGATAAGAGACAGGGTTCAAGTCTCTAAAAGGAAGTTTCACACACATATACACTTAAATTAGGCTAGAGTAAAATTTCTATCTTATATAATATATATATATATATATATATAATTTTATGGAGAAGCAACAAAGGTCAACATATACACTTAAATTAGGCTAGAGTAAAATTTCTATCTTATATAATATATATATATATATATATATAATTTTATGGAGAAGCAACAAAGGTCCAATTATTGTATGATTTTGGTCATTAACTTATAGAATACGTAATTTTATTGAAAAAATAATAAAGATAATTCATTTAGTATACATAATTTCATAACTCTAATATAGCATATTAGTTGTGAGTTTCAGTTAGCTCAACTGCTAAAATATCTATTATTAAATAAAATATTTAAAATTTAATCCTCACCTATACTAAAAACTCAATTAGTGTCTTAGTGTAACGATAGAAAATCATCACAAGCAAACACTATAAGTTGAAAGTATCTCTAAAAATACATAATATATCATACTAGTTGTCTTATAATGACATTTTAGCTTTTCTTTTTTTTCATTTTTCTCTAATGAAGTTTTTGCATTTGAATTTTGTATCTAATTGAGTTGGGATATATGATTTTTTTAAACACATTGTCGTTTTGTTAATGTTAAAATGTTAAAATTATTGGGTCGAACTGAACCCAATGAGTGTGCTCATAGTTGACCTAATCCAATCCATGACGAAGAGTTGTGACCCAGGATTTAAAACTTGTATTGGACTAGCCAATTGGATTGGGTTAAACGTGAACCGACCTCTAGTCTAGTTTTTAAAAGTGAAAAACACTAAGAAACAAAAAAAGCCTTTAACCTTTCAAATTGTGACCAATCCAACCAGTTCAGCAGACTAACCACGAGTTGAACAATTTGAGCCTTTGCTATTGCCATAAAACATTGAGTGCCTTGGAGGCAAGAATTTCTTTCCCATGAGGAAATTCCGGGCTTACCTCTTCACAAGCTCACATTCAAAAAATTGTCTATCGTTCCACTAACCTATCGCATCGCTCTCAAACTTGCTTGATACAAGTTACACCTTGAAATCTTTAGGAATTGTTGCATAAGCAAAATAATCTTCAAGATCCAAGATCCAATCTACGAAGTCTTCTTTGTATGATACCCCCATCAAAGTATGTAATATCATTAAAATTAAGAACATGTCCAGCTATGAGCACAATCTGTGACCTGCAAATCCCTACTATCCTCATGATCGCTTTTGGCTTTTAGAGTGAGATAAACGAGCATATTGTGAACCTCAGAGTCCATGAGTTATCCTTTCAATAGTTGTTTATTTTTGTAATCACCTTTTGTCATTTCAAGATGTTAACGAGCTCTGTTACCAATTAATGTAGCTAGAATGGAACGTGTGAAACATGCTAGACCTCATTCTAGAGAAACACAACCCTTAAATCCATAAAGGTCTCTTTGAATCCACGACAAATGAATAAAATATCTTTATTGAAAGATAATTGTTCTTTTTCTTTTTTTTAGCCTATTTAAAAGCTCCACAAACTTATTCCAAGTAGTAAAGATAATCCTAGTCTGATTTTGACAGATATGCAAAATTTTTAACTTGATTATGAAAATCTTAAAAATACCTAAATGAAATAAATTTAAAAATTCCAAAAATTACATAAAACTATCAAAAACTAATAAATGATAAAAAAAAAAAAAAATTCCCCATATTCTATCGTACATCACTAGAAAATGAAGTTCCGGGAGAACAACCAAAGAAGTATGAAAATTTTGAAGAAATTAATCTCTCACGTTATAAATAGAATGTGATGAGGTCTGTTATCAACTGATTCTAATGCTCTCATTGCTAAAACATGTTCCTTAAGATTTTAGGTTGAGTTTGAGTGTTTGCTCTTCTGAATGCAACATTACATAGTTCTTCAAATGGGATATGGCTCACAACTTGTTCTTATTGCAAAATAGAAGGGGTGGTATTCATTTAGCAAGCTAAGGATTATATGAAAAAGTCCTTAATTTTCTGTAGATAAACGCTCATTGGATCATTCTCTTTCTTCATAATATTGTGTAGCTCAATCTTTAGATTCGGAACATTTGATGCGTAGACTGAAGTGTAACTGTTTTCTAGCAATTTCTAAGCACTGTTAGCAGAATTCTTACCACCCCACTAGAGATAATGTACATAGCGATTTATATAACTACCTATACATATTATTTAAATGAGTCACATAACTCATAAGAAAATTCATATGACTAAAAAAACATAAGGATAGTTTCTTCAATTTCCATATAATAGGCTAG
This sequence comes from Quercus suber, assembly GCF_002906115.3. Lineage (NCBI taxonomy): Eukaryota > Viridiplantae > Streptophyta > Magnoliopsida > Fagales > Fagaceae > Quercus > Quercus suber. The sequence continues at coordinate 1,104,202 of NW_027069538.1, forward strand.
AAGGAAGATATCTCTAAACTTGTTTGGAGCTAAAGCCATTGTTTTATGAGATTTTTGTATTGCTACCATCAAGCAAATATATAAAATCTAGTTATCATTAATGACTGTCTTTTTCTTTAATTTTTTTTTTCCATTTCTATCTTTAACTTGAATTCATTTCTTTCGATATAGTTATAATATGTGTTGTTAGTCCTGTAACTTGAACATTTTTCCCCTAAACTTCAAAATATTTTGTGCATAAAGAGGTGTTAATTTAGTTAGAAAGCCTTTGACAACTTCAATTCATTTCTAATTTTGGACCTTTTGTCCGGACAATCTCCACCATTAATTTCATGAAAACCACATTGTTTTGGAAAATTTTTATAAAAAAAAATGTTAAAATAAATGAAAAGATTTGACAGAAGTTATAAACAAAACGACTAAATTGAAAAAGTTAAAAGACAAATAAAAATGGAAAAAATTTATAAAATTAAATTGAAAACATATCTAAATTGAATACAATAATATTATGTCTTTGGGGAATTGTAAGTTGAGTCTCGAATGAGTGCGACAATGATAGAGGTCAAATAGTTTCAGTCTTATAATTTATGGATCAAGTTGGTACCATTAATACACGTTTAATACATAATTACATGAGAATAAAAATTAATATTACAAACAATATGATGAACTAAAATGAAATAATTATTACTATTCATATTTTTTGTGACAATATAAGAATATGGTAGAAGGTATGTGCATGTGTAGCGCGTGTGATGAGACTAATAATTTTTATCATAAAATGCATGTGCATGTGATGAGACTATTTTTTTTTTTTTTTAATGCTAACAAAGAAGGTCAAATTTAATAATTTGATTTACCTTCCTAGCCATGAAAAAAAAAAATGCATTAACGCACCAAAAACTCATCTTCAAGACTCTTCTATATATATAAATCAATTCTCACCCATTTCCCATACCAAGCAGCAAAATTGAATTTCTTTCATCACAAACACCTACTTCAAGATGGAGAGTGCAAGTTTTTGGATATCACAATCAACTCAGCGAAGGACTTGCAAGACGTGAATCTTTTCTTCAAGATGGAGGTGTACGCCGTAGTCTCAATCCAAGACTACAATTTAATTAAAGACGACACCTGCATGCAAATTACACCCATTGACAAAGACTGTGGCCGCAACCCAATAAAAAATTGGGTAACAAAGACATCGGTGAAGTCCAAGTGCCCATGAAAGAACTGCTCGACAGATTTGGTGAATCAAATGATGAAAAAGTTGTGAGTTATAGCGTAATAACCCCATCTGGAGAAGCCAAAGGGTTACTATATTTTACGTACAAGTTTAGTTAAAAGTTTACCATAGAGAGTGGCGACATGCCTGTCTCTGCAGCCTTAAACTGGAAATGACGTTATAGTGTCGGGAATTGCTAATATATTTGATTTCAAATAAGGTTGTTGGGTTTGATTTTTTTTTTTTTTTTTTCCTTTTTAAAGTTTTGTAATTAATTTCGTTTAAAACTAAATTGCCCTAGTTAAAAGTTCAAGTGAAGCAGGGACGGAACTATGTATAAGAAGAGGGGGGCAGTGGCCCCCCCAAATTTTTTAAAAATATTAAATAATAGGTATATATTTTAAATTTTAGAAAATAAGCCTATAAAAAATTATATTTGCTCCTCTCAAGAAAATTATATTTACCCCCCTCGACTTCGAATTCTAGTTCCGTCCCTGAAGTGAAGTGATCCTTGCTAGTGCACACTCCCATGTATTTGGATCTTATTTCAATAAAGTTTTCTATCATCTTCAAATCCAATAAAATAAAATAAATAAATAAAAATTGATGCCATTATATATACATCAAATTTCAAATCTTTGTTTTCGGGTAGCACTAAAGATATATATCAAGAGACATGCAATACCATGCTGTCTATGCATGCTTGCATCTTTTTCAAGTTGATATACTTACATGATACATCAGTATAGGCTTCCATGCATCAATCTAACTGTTGAAAAAGGCAAGTTGCTACAATATTGTAGAGAGCATGTGTACATGCATATGTGATAGCCAGCTACTTAAATTGCTCGCTGCCTATGATTATTAATTATTATTATTATTTTTTTTTTTTGGGCATGACTATCATTTCCTAGCCTAAGCTAATATTTTAGGACTTAGGGGGTGTAATGTATATAAATTCACCCAAATAAGTTTTCCGTAAAAGATAAAGAGGCAAAACCTACCCAAGGCATGCTAAACTAATATGTTCATTGCTCGTGGATGAGGGGGAAACAATATGAAATAAACAAACTTTGTTGCCCAATGATGTAGGAGTGTAATGTATATCGAATTATCGATTCATCCAAAAGAAGTTTCCCATAAAAGATAAAAGAGACAAAACCTACCCAAGGCTATGCCAAAATAACGTACTCAAGGATCGATGTGGGAAGCAATATGCAATAAACAAACTTTGTTACAAAACCTACCCAAGGCATGCTAAACTAATATGTTCATTGCTCGTGGATGAGGGGGAAACAATATGAAATAAACAAACTTTGTTGCCCAATGATGTAGGAGTGTAATGTATATCGAATTATCGATTCATCCAAAAGAAGTTTCCCATAAAAGATAAAAGAGACAAAACCTACCCAAGGCTATGCCAAAATAACGTACTCAAGGATCGATGTGGGAAGCAATATGCAATAAACAAACTTTGTTGCCCGTGATTTACTCTTGCCTAGGAGCAAAAATGATGGTTTTTGTTATGAATAAAAAAAAATATATATATATATATATATGTCGTTAAAAAAAAAATAAAGAAGAAAATAAAAATAAAGAGAAAGAGAGACCAAGCTAGAGGGGGAAAATGCGAGGCCCAAACCTCAAACACAAGTAGAGAAGAGCTTCAAAAAGAAGGGCTCACCAAGAAAAGCTTAGCAAAAAAAGATCTTAATTAAAAGACAAGAGCTTGTCAAGAAGAGCTCAACAAGGAAGAGATCAAAGTATGTGGCAAAATAATGTTATGATGTGGACCACTTCCTTGTATACATGCACAACGAACTAGCTACATGAGTGAGAAATTATCTCATTCTCGTTAAGCATGTGCACATATCTCACATAGTCACATGCTATATATATAAAAAGTGACTAAAAGTAGTGTGAGATAAAAACTCTCATATATATCAGTATATGACATACTTTTTATCATGTTTACCCACCTCATGCTCAATTTGTTTCAGCATTAATTTTTTTTTTTAAATGTATCATTTTTCATTTTTGAAAAAACCACTTCATTTTTTTTAGAGTTGTTTTTCAGAAAATTTTAGTGGAAAATAACTTTAATTTATGCCAAGTTAAATAAGGGAAAATAAGAGAAAGGTTTTTTAACACAAAAAAATGTGAAAAACTATCTTCACATAAGATTTTTCATTAAAATAATCGGAGCTTGAGTTGTCGAGGTTATACACATAGACTTTTAATATCAACAGATTTCCAAGGTCATACATGTAGACTTTAAACATCAACAGTTTCCACTTGGAAATAATTTAGCACTTTATTAAGAATTCTTAATAAAGTGAATTTCGAAATTCCACATCTTAATATCCTACCGAAAATATGCTTTGTTATTGAGCATGAGCAACTTGGAAATATCCCATTCCCCTCGTCAACTGAAAAAGATCGGCATATTGAGGATCTCCTTCCGATTAAGAGAGAGGTAAGGAATGTCTAACGGTTTATATATCATTTCTTTGATTTGATAGGGGCAGTGGCAAGTGGCAACCGAACAAGGGATTGGTTGGGTTCAATGAGGAGAGAAAGAGGCAAGAAAGAGCTTACATGGGAAGTTAAAAACAATGGAGAGAGGGAGTTAAGAGTGTTAATGAAACTAAAGTGAAAATTGTGGAAGCACGAAAAGACTAATGAAAAAAAAAATAAATAAATAAATAAGCGTAGTAACGATAAATATTATGTTTTAGATTTTATATATAACTAGCAGGTTGCTTGCATGTTGTACGGATAATGTTGGAAGCTTTTATGTAAGATGATTTTGGAAATTGTTGTACATATATTATAACATAAAGGGTAGATATTTTCATTGCTAAAATCACCTACAATTATACCGGACCAATAAATAAGTAAAGCAAGCAATTTCAATGATGGTTGAGCTAGACATGGTTCAACGTATTTAACAAATTTTTAACAAAGGTGCATCTGTTAAATATATATTTTTTTAAAATTAATACCATTTTGAGTTGAAATAGATTCTAGGCTAACATTCAAATAATGGAGACATTACATGTAATTTTTTCTGCTCACTTAGTTCTTAATTTGTACCTTTGGGGTTCTCTTTGTTTCTTTCTTAGTTCTTATTTTTGGCAACTGAGTTTCTGTCATTTAGTAGGACATGGAATATGTGTAGATTTTGGTGATTATTTTAAAAATATGCTTCCAAATAATCCCTAACCCTCAATAAGTAAAAGCAAATTATTCACCTAAAAATAATAACAACTTTCTTACTCATAGCTAAGTTAAGTTGTTTCACTGGCGTCAATTTTAGGTTGTTACATCATACAACCAAAATAAAAATTATAAATTCTATGTCAAGCATTTTATCAACCATTGTATTCAAAATAAATATATAATTACTCTTGGGCTCTTTTCCCACAAAAGTTTCGCCTCCCAAGTTTTGAATGTAACCCAATCCACATAGATACATGGGTCTTTGCTCCAACTGAATGTGGCGTGCAGGAGCTTGATTTATTGATTAAGAGGCTGTTTGGATGCTTTTTTTTATCACTCAATTTCCATCACTCAATTTTCATCACTCATCACTTATCACTCTAAAATATCACACCCATTTGGCACCATCACTCCCTTACCATCACTCAATATTTTTCACACTATTTGTGGGCCCCATACCTACAACTTGGTCAGAGCAAAACTGTTTTGTTACCCACGAAAGGTTTTCATCCCCATCAGCCTTCTCTTTTCTCATTTCTCCTTCCCCCTTCAGCCCTGTCACTCTCCCAAAGCACAAACTCGAACCCATAAAAATTTCTCAAGCTCCCTCGCCTCGTCAGGACCGTCACCAGTGAACAACACCCAGTGATCTCAGACGTGTAGCTGGAAATCCGATCGCCTCCATCGTGACCAGTTATGCGGTTAGTCAGAAAAGAATAAAGCCAAACGTGACCCATTCCCGATTTTGTCATGGACGGTCTCCTTCGACCCAAGACGGTGCAACCTCATCCCTTTCTATACTCTCTCACCTTGTTTACTTATCTGATTTGTGTGTTTCACATTTGGATTTTGAGAAAAATGTTAGGTTTTAGTTTGAACTCTGTTTGCCTCTATTTTTCCCAGTTATTTGGTTAGTGAGAAAATAATAAAGCCTCAGGTTTTTTTTTTTTTTTGGTTTTTTTTTTGTTTTGTTTATATGATATTATTGTGCTTACCCATTGCTGGTTTGCTTCAATGGTTTGAAGTATGAAAAAGGGTTTTACTCTAAATAACCCATTTTCCTATTGTCGAATTTTCTACTCTCTCTCTCTCTCTTTTGCTTGGTTCCTGAGAAACTATAGGAAAAGTTTAAATAAAAATTTGAACTTGATAATTCTTTCTACAATTTTCTCAGTGAGCTAAGAGCTTGTTTGCTCTTTTCTTTCATTTCCACTGGTTTTGGACTGCCCAGAAGTGGGATTTGATTTTTTTTTTTTTATTATTAATTGAGATTGTGCATGATCAATGTTGTTCTTTGGATTTTAGTTTTAGTTCTGAGATACTTTTAAAGTTTTATGCTTGTTAACCTTTATTTTCGTTCTGCAATGCTTCTTTTGAATGATATGTGGATGTGTTTGTTTATGTCTCTCTAATGTGTTAATGTTTATGTTGTATGCACTATATAATAATTGTTTTTGGTTGTGTGTGTTTATTTTTCCAGCCTTATGATTTTTACATAAAAGTATGGAATTTGGCTTCTAGGTTGAAGTGTAGAAGGGTGATATATGTGTTTTCTTTTCCTGAATATTTTTTGCAAGTATTTTTGATATTTTGTATAGCATTAAATTCTGAGACTTTTGATTCTGTTGTGTGATGGAGTCTTGGAGTTACAATTCCGAAGGGAAAGGCATTTTGTTTTTTGATGAAATGGATTTTCAGATTAATGGTTTTGCTAGAAGTAGAAAAACATTAATGGAATGGGACAATAAACATTAATTATGACATTGTATGGCATAACATTAATTATTGATATAGGTTAGCAGCCAATGTAATATATGTTCTAAAGAGTCTCTAGTTCAAATATTGCACTGTTATTTTATCCTGCCAGTTCTGTGGAGTAGAAAAAAATTCATCCATTTTGATGGAAACAAATTAAGATTTTATTTCATACATGGAACCATATGGCTCACTAATTATAATCTTCTTTAGGGCTTTTTAAGCAGATCAGGAAAAGTCCTTGACAAAAAACAACCAAAAGAAAGAAAGATAGCAAAGCCCACTTTTAGATTGCCTAACCCAACTATAGCCTAAAGGCAAAAGACTCAAAACTCATTAGCAAAGGATGTATATCATCTGTAATAGCTTGAATTTGCCAGCCCAGTCATGAATCCCAATGTTAGAGTGACATTGAAACTATTTTTATTTTTGTGCTCTAAGAAACCTTGAGGGTTTCAAAAAATGCACAATGCACACTACACATGCACACAGAGTCTGATACAATCATCAATCCATATTAAAGAACTTAGTTGATTGTTTAAAATCTGGACAACTACATCTAAAGGTGTCATCCCATCAGCTGCCTCAAGTTCTCCTCCCTTAATGAAATGGTAAGGTAGGCATCAATCATTTGCATCTGTAAGGGGGGGGGAAAATACTTGTTAAGGAGCGAAAACATTGAACTCAAAGTATTTACCTGGTTGGCATTTAGGGTCTGAATAATTGATTTGATCTGTTCTGTCATATGCTCTAATTCCCTCTCTATAAATTCATACTATTCATACCTGTATTCCACACCCAAAAAAACATACAATGACTTTGATATATTAGAATGGAGATGGATAGAGAGATAGCAATATATACACAACCAGAATCCATAAATTCTGCACCATAACTCACATCCCATCCCACAACTTGGACCTCCCAAGCGAGAAGGCAGGACTGCATATCAATAATTTTATGTTATAAAAACTTAGTTTAATGTTTATTAAAAGAAAGATACAAATTTATCTTCTCTTGTATGGTTAAGACGAGAGGAAATAACTGCTATTATCACTTTGATCACACTTAAACTTCAGTTGTTAACAAGCACAGATATTTCCCTAATGATATGCTCAAATCAATTGATAATGTGCCATATTTGCATAACTTGTGTGCTCTAATCATGCTGTTACCTCCGGTGAAATATAATCAGTTCACAAAACAATATATAAAACCAGCTTTTCTTCAACCCCTTAATGTAATTGACATCACCATAAAAACGCATCTAGAGGGGGTTTTGCTTGTTATCAGCTATTGACTTTTTGATGTTGTATTTTTCTAATTGGTAGTTATATGTTAATATATGTGCATTGCACCTACTTTGTTGCAAAAGTTATATCTTCGTAAACTTACAGTGCAAATAGTTAAAGATTTTTCTCACATATTATTTTTAATTATTCAGAAAGTTGAAGCTATAATCACTTCTTTAGGCATATAATCTACTCATTTATAATAATGAGTTTCAATGAGAGCTATCATTGCATAGAAGCAGGAGTAATTATAGTACTGACATCATTTCTCATTTATAGTACTAACATCATTTTCCTTATTGGACTAATTGCATGAGTTTCATTTACTTAGCAGTGGAATGTATTCTGCCACTATTTATGAGTCCACTTCTAGCGGACATATGTGCGATATAGATCGGTGTGTGGAAAGGACCTCCCTGTCTATTCGTAATTTCGGTAGGAGGTTCTATGGATGTCAGCAGTAGTCGTCGGTTAGTATTACATGATTTTATTGTCGTCACATATTTGACTTGTCATTTTCTTACTATCTTTGCTGACCATCTTAATATGCCTTTAATGTTGTATGCAGGACTCCAATTAGGCATGTAAGTTCTTCAAATGGTTGGACAAGAACACATGCCCACGTGGCTATGCAACAACACCACTTGTGCATGAAAGGTTTATGAGATATAAGGCCAACACCGTAGTTGCTAGAAATGAAAAGGATGAGGCTCATGTAAGGGAAGCAGAAGCACGGGAGCTTCTAAGGATAGCAAAGCGCAAGGCTAAAAAAACTAAGCTCGCACTCTAGATTGCTAAAGACAAGGTCTACAAGTATATGGTAGCTTTATTTTTGTCTTGGACTGTACTCGGGGTTTATTTTGTATTCTCTAATGTTTTTGGGGGCCATGGCCTACACAATTGCGTCTGCCATGACCCATTGGCGGTCATGTGTGTAATGTACATTACTGATCACATGCCTACATTTTAAGTTCCTATATATTTTGCAGGATGATGTAACACACACATCCGTTTGTTATGTACACTACTGGTCACGTGTGTTATGCAATTTATTTTTTATTTTTTATGGTGAACTACTTTTTTTTTTCCGGTAGTTTGAGGAGCTAGAAATAACATATTACATACTTATAATACATTTGTCATTTCTACTACATGGAACCTAGACAATTTTAACCAGTTCTAGTTTTCTTGGTATATAATTTAAGGAGGGCTGAACCTGCAATCCTTTGGTTAAAGAAACAATATTTGGCATCTCTTCAGTGATTAGCATAATCGTAAGTGACGTGATATGTTGCAAGAGCCTCATTGTAGACCTGATCTATCCCCCTTTTGCACTCTTTAAATTCGGCAGCACCATACAATATCATCTTATAGTAGTGGCAATATTTTTTTTATGTCTGATGGTCCAACAATATTTCTTATACCACATATCAAATATCTGTGAACACATGCCGAGCGTATACCATGCTCCAAAAATATATCTTATAATAATTGATACATTCGAATTATGTTACATAATTATGCCGAGCGCATATCTGCTCGCTGTCATGTCATTCCAAAATAGTGCAGTAATGTTACAAGTTGAACTAAGTTATACATCCACTTACGTAAATAATATTTCCGTCACATATTATAGTGCCAAACAATTACGCTGCAAAGCCATAGCATCTACATTGCAGTGAAGTAAATGGTTCATGGCCATTTTCAACATATAATCATCTCACATTGCCACGGGCAACATAATCATCCCACATTGTGTCAGTGATATTGTCCCTAAATTGGCCCATCACTCTCTTGGATGCACTTAACATTTCTAGTACATGCCTTTGGGTCGTTGAGCTTGTTGATGCTCCAGCATCGCCACTACCTTCACTATTGGTCACACTACCTTCGCCAACACTCTCCTCTAATGTTCTGAACAATTCATCACTCTGATTGTTCGTGCGTATGAAATTGTGTAGTGCACAGCACACAATAACCACATAATGCTGCCTAATTGGCTTGAAGTTTGGCATTAAATTCAGAATGAGGAAACGTACCTTCAACACTCCAAAATACCGCTTAATAACCATCCGCAAGGACGAGTGCCTGTAGTTGTGCAACTCTTTCTTTGATGTTATCCGTCTACCACTTGAGTAGAATTCCTGTGCATGGTACCTAGTTGACCTGTGAGAGGGGAGAAAACTAGTGCCAATTGGTAGACCTGAATCCACCAAGTAGTACGACCCTACACACACACACAACCAGCCAGCACGCAATTAAGTTGTTCATAAACATACTACTTAGACGTGAAGGATAAAAACACTTTACAGTAATGTATAGTACCTGTTGGTGGCCATAGGAATCCATGCTTCCAGTCACTGATTGCTTCCTCGAAAACCCTTGAGTCATTCACACTGCCCTCCCACCCACCATGGACAAATGTGAACTGCATGTCCATGTTACACACAGATAGCACATTAGTTGTTATAAGGCTCTTGCGGTCCCTGTGTGCTTGAGTCGCATTTGTAGGAGGTCGGGCACTCACGAGCGTTCCATCAATTGCTCCAATACATCTCTACACATGAAAGTTTTCATTAATCTTATTAAGCGCATATCAAATATCATAACCATGGCCAGTACTTGTTCACTTAAAGATGTTCGGGGAGGCCTGTGACATTCTGATCAGGTTTAATTAAATGCTTCGCATAGTGTTGGACAGCCCGCAACGCCTTACGAAAATGCTGGCACACGGTTTCTGTTGAGTGTTGAAACCTGTCTGCAACTAGTCTAAAATGGGTGTTGTGTCCAAGTATGTACAATAACATGGCCACGGCTTGAGTGGCATTCACCTCACCAAGTCTGTCCCTCAAGTAACCATGTTGAGCCAACTCGTCCACTAAATGTAACAGTAATTCAGGTGTCATGTGGAACATCTAATAACACTTAGCTGGATTGCCAGTCAACGCACTTGTTTGCATTGGTTGTTTATCATAATGCCGCTACATGTACGCATACATCTCCCGAACTATAGGATTCACTGAATTAAACTCTGCTTCTTCTTCACATTCGGACTCCAAATTGGTCCAATCATCATCATTTTCTTCACAGTCATTGTTGGAATCAACGTCATTGAAGTATGCATCATTGAAGTCATACTCTTGGATTGCCCGCCACTAGTCATTTCCGGACGCCATAAGTAACCTACACATTAGCACAAACACGCTATTTTGGTAGGTTATGTAAAGAGAGATATAAAAGTAAATATGTTATTAAAATAAGTTTATCGCATAATATAAATGTATAATATAAACACCTAATTCAATAGTCACCATAATAAACGTATAAAAATCAATGAACCCAAAATCCAAATTTGTCACATAATATATAACACAAACCATACAAACATCCCAAGTTCAACAATAACATAAATCATACAAACATCCCAAGTTCATAAATAACATAAACCTTTGTACCATCCATATGAAACAAAAACAAGTAAATAGAACAACCCAAATCCATAGTACATAAAAACCAAATAGCTTAGACTTAATGCAATACTGCTCTCCTTCAATCCTCCTCTGGGTTTAGAATGTCCTCAATCCAAGACTTCCTCCTATGCTTCGGCATACGCATAAACACTACCCTATTATCCTTTTGCTGCAAAACCTTTGACGTCTTGATATAGGCCTTGTTACTCAAATCCGCATATGAATTCAGCACCTCTATTGCCTTGCCAAGTGAACAAGGATCACCGCCTACCACAGATTGAGCAAATTGGTCGAATGTACCAATAGACCTGCCCAGTTTACCACTATACCTATCCTTCGTCATTGTAGTGTACCTCTTTAGGGCCATAGTCATTTCACTTACCCTATTCGACTTCCTCAATGCCTTCTTACCCTTGCCATTTGCATCTTGCACAGGACGTTTTCCCGCCCATTGGGTTACCTCCTCAACCTCAGCATCCTCCCCAATTTGCGGGAAACTCTCAAAGTTAGGGGTGTAATAGTCATCGTCCAGATGGGTGGGTGCACTTGCATTGGCATTGGCATTGGCAAGCCCTTCCTCTAGGGCATGCTCCTCGTCACTATTCAGGGGAGGAGTGCTTGAGGAGATCTACAGGTTCCCAGTCACAGTACTAGGGGCAAACAACTGCTGTAGTCATCCCTGTTTCCTTAAGTTAGCTGCACCACGATTGACCTGCAATGTCCTTGGAAACATTAGCACACTAAACGCAGCAGTGAATATATTACCAACTTGGAGGCAAATTGCATAAATAAATAATTGCAATAAGTTATATAATTAATAAACAACAGTAAACATACCACAATCATATTTAGCCACACCTCGTTAGAACAAGTCACTATTTGGGTCTACTTGTCCCACCCCAACCCTGTGTGTCTTAGTAACTGGCTCCACTTGCATTGTTTTCCTTGGAACCTATTGTGCTTCTGTTGAACTTGCTTAGAGAGAAAGTCTTTCCCGGTCCTTTGGTTAAGTTCAGCTGTAATTGATGTCCACGTAGGACCCTTGAACACACCGTTTGGCATGTTACCCTTAAGTTGTTTCTCCAACATAATCTTAACAAAAATATGTTTTACATGGGAAGGCCACTTTTTGTCATTCATCTCTTGTGATTCATGTGCCATCTAATTGAAACATCTCACGCGGTAAGCTCATGACATATAATAATTTTAAGAATTGATTAATAGGACTATAGGATTCATGTGCTATGTAGGTTTAAGGGGTCCAAAAAAAGAAAAATATTCCACAGTTAAATCAACATAGATAAGAAAAAGCATGCACTGAATGTAAGAAACAGTGGTAATATATAAGAAATAGTGGTAATATATAAATCCTTCATCGAGGTTTACCACATATACAATGTGACCAAATATACAAATGATGGAAGATCGAAGCAATGAGTTAGTAAACTGAATAAGTGGTCACAAATACAACTAGGTTAGTGCATGGTTAAGTACATGGTAATCCATAAGAAAATACGCTACTGAACATAATGGGAACAAAATATGTCAGAAGTATATCAAAAAGGACATGCACTAAATTGCTTCGACTATGCATCCGCCTCTTATTAAGGTGGGTCATCAAACAATCTGTTTGGAGAGGCTATGGGGGAAATGTTGGGCCGAAGAGATCTGGTACAAAACCCCCATTGCTTGTGATAATTCTGTCAAATACGCTTCCACCTCGTAATTACCCGCCTCACGGTAAAGGCCTTCCCCATGAGGGCATTAAGATTGTGTGATCTCCTCCCACACTTGCGCATTGGCATTATAAGGATGCAAATTCCCACAAACATAACGTCCAAGTACGGAATCACACAACACATTCTCACAATTGGCATTCCATGTTATCAACTCCGCAGCCATCTTAAAGAACAACACACACATCTCATACACAATCATATCACAAGTACAATAAAGATATCCCAATATTTTTAGAGGAACAAATATTGAGCATAGCATCCATGTTAATATGTATATATATCATGCAATGACATGTACTGACTTATGTTGTTTGAAATTCATAAACAGTATTAAAGATATAAGCAAATCAAGAAGACACAAATATTCAACAAAATAAGGCAAAAGCACTCCACATCATTTGGAAAAATCTTTCCACTTCGAACCTAAGCTGAATTTCATGCAAGAATCATCATATCAGTTGTTAATAAATTCAAACCAAACAGTGTGCAGTGTTGGAACTAAAAATCACTGTGAAAAATCAGTGTAGCAAGGGTAAGAATCACTTTGTCTTAAACTGTCCAATGAACAATTGATGCGACAAACAAGAAGCAGATTCAGTTTCATAAACAACAACATTGACAACTAAGCTGAAGTCCCAACATTTTTGGGATCAGTAATAGATCCTCAACAACTGATAAGGATCGAGCACATGCTTTTACTTTCTCAGTTTCATAGATATTAGAGGAAAGACTCTTCTACTTGAGAATATAATTTAGACTTTTGGATAGTGATTAAAAATTTAAAAATAATAATAAAAGTTTGTTTCATATCATTAACCCAAAAAAAAAAAAAAAAGAATTTTCCCTTGTAGTTAATCAACTGCATGACATCAATCCAAAAGGAAATTAGCACTCCTAGAATCAAGACTATTGCATCAATTTAAGGTGCAATGCAAAGGAGATATGATAAATTCTAGGATAAATTTAACCTTTTTTATTTGAACCCAAGATATATTAACTTTTTTTTTTCAACAAATAAATAAAAGACTTCTTAAAAAATTTACTTCTCAACTATTTAATAAGTAAAAGGTCCAAGTGCTATCACTACTCCCCTATAAGATTGTTGGATGATTTTAACTCTAAGAAAAACCAAATCACTAATAGACTTTTAAAAAAATATAGAAAAAGAATGTACTCGCAATGCAAGTTACAGACTTGTTTCAATAAAGGAAAGATTAGAAGAAAATTAAGGCCGATTTCGAGAGTCGCCAAGTAACATTTTGTGGGATCAGAAGCTTTAAGCTGCATTATATGAAAATAATCCTATTGCACATGGTAGCATGTATGTACAGTATATTTTGTAAGAATATTATGGGGACAAGTTTAGTATGTTAGTTAGAGTCAAGGAACAGTGCATCATAAATTTGAAACAATTTGTATGAAGCTATTTTATTGTCATCCTCTCTGCAAGTATCTTGCTAGCCATGAGGAGACAAGCTCATTATGGGGAACCATAATCGGGTAAAACTAGAAGCATATTCTAAAATCAAGATACATTTAAAAAAATTTTAAAACAAAAAATGCATTGCCATCGAACTTAGGAGAATGCTAGTAAACTTACTACATTAAGATTCATAATTCATAGCAAACAAAAGAATAAAAAAAGTTGCTTGATTGTATTCATCTGATATTTTGGTAATTGAAGTATGGAACCTAGGTTACAACATGTCTCAGTGATGTTTATTTTTTTAGGTACAACTTAAGGTTGTCTACAAAGACAAAACCATCAATTCTAGGTTACAACATGTCTCAGTGATGTTTATTTTTTAGGTACAACTTAAGGTTGTCTACAAAGACTAAAACCATCAATTTGTGGTAGGGGAAACTATATATATTTCTTTCACAGACCCCCTTCAACAAATAATGATGAACAACTTGGCCTGATACCATTCCAAACAAAGTAAAAAATAAAATAAAATATCAACATTAAGGTCACAGCAGGACAATAGACTACAAACCATACAACACTGAAATGGAAACAATCTTGGTCTGAGATTGGTAAACTTTCACCATTCAAGATCGTATAAGAAACTGGACAACCTATGACTTGAGGCAACAAAGAGTAGATACTAACTAAACTAAGAGAAACAAAAAAAACAATGATTCTCACTATGATAATGTATTTATAATGCTACTTGGAATACCTTAAGACTCACAATGGTAGAAATATGATATTTAAAACTTCCATTAATTGATCTCTCATGGTAGAACCACCATTGACAGAGCAATTGGTTGGTAACAAGAACAGGTAGCTTAATTGAAAAAAAAAAAAATCAAACAGAGAAGCACCATAAATTAGTTCCATAAATTATTTTAAAAAAAAAAAAAAAAAAAAAAACCCCCATAACCACAGGAATTCAGTAGATCAAATCAGATGCTTACCCAAACATCAAACAAAGAAAAAAAAGAAAAGAAAAAACTGCAAACAGAGGCGCACAGGTTCACCACGGTTGAAAACCCATAACCACGGGTTTCAATAGATCAAATCAGATGCTTACCTAAACATCAAACAAAGAAAAAAAAAAGCAGAGAAGCAAACTTTCATCACCACAGGTTGATACAGTTAAATTAGATGCAAAAACCCAAACATCAAACAAAGAAAAAAAAGGGAAAAAAAAACGGAGAAGCAAACTTCTCATCACCAATCCTTGATTCGATGTAAAATATACGAAATACCTTGCTATTACCAAAAAAAATTAGATATATAAACAGCTCAAATGTAAAGAATACATTCAGAAATCTGTGAAAAAAGTTGAGAAAAAGGTCGGTGGTTGGCGCATAAAGCATTGTGTTACTGTGACACAGCGGTGCGGGTTGGTTGAGCTCGGATCGGTGAAATAATGCGTGAGGAGGTGAGGGCAATGAGAGCTTCTTTTAGCTTGTGGTGGTACTAGAACGGAGATGAGAGAGCTCTGCTTTACTGAAGAGGGAAGTTTAAGATGAGAAAGCTGAAGAGATCCGTTGAAGAGAGCATCAAAAGGAGCGCTTCACATGAATTGTTCTGACTGTGGGACCAGGTATGTATTGTTATTTATGGAAATGCCATTGAGTTATGACTTATGGAAACTTTTTTTTTTTTAATACAAGATAGAATTCTACTCTAGTCTAATCTAACTGTATATGTATGTGAAACTCCCTCCTGGAGACTTGAACCCTGACCCTTGCCCCCCACACTCCACAAACACTTATACTTGTAGAATGATCATCACATCAAGGGTGTGCGGTGATTTATGGAAACTGAAAACAGCCAAAATGTGTTTTCAGTTTCCATAACTCATAACTCAAAAATCAGATAATTGAGTGATGGAAATAAAGTTATGGAAACAGAGAATTGGTGGTGCCAAATGGACTTCTCGCTATAGGTCCCATCATTTTTCTGTTATGAGTTATATAAACAGAGAATTGAGTTATGGAAACAGGCCTTCCAAACAGCCTCTTAAGCTTCTTCCTCACTGATCTTTTTACCTACCCAACAAAACCAAATTATTTACTCAACTTGTCTTTGCCCTAGGGTCTAAAAAGTTCTTCAAGTCCTTCAAATGTTTTTCTAGTCCTTTGAATATCCTTCAAGTCCTTTGAATGTTCTTCAAGTTCTTCAAAGATTCTTGAAACAGAATTTCTCCATGGCTTCGGCTTCTTGAAAACTTAGTGTTGAAAATGAGAGAGGATGTCCTCTATTTATAGTGGTTTCAGAGGATAAGCTCCACTTTGAATTGATATGCTTGAAAATATGTAGTAGACTTTTGATTGGCCTAAATTTTGCTTAGGGATAATTATCTCTATTTATCTATTTTGATAAAGATAATGATCAAAAAAGATAAATAATTATCTCTATTTAATTTATTTATTTTAATAAAGATAACTATCCATCAATTCTGAATAGAAAATTTATCTTTATTTTATTTTATTTATTTTAATAAAGATAATTATTCATAAACTTTGAATTGTGGATTTATCTTTATCTTGTGGTCCAGGTGACACGGACACATGACAAATTTCAATATGCCAATGTAATATCAATTTGGATGACACATGTCATCATTTGATTTAACTAATTTAATGACATATTAATCTAGAATGTGTCACTAAACTTTGATCTGGCATTTTATAATTGGCTTAAAATTTTTCCTCCTACAATGGAGAAGATGAATTTACATTTGCTATGATTTCATCTAAAGAGATTGCAACCAAAATGGAAATAGAGCCTATATTTAGTGAAAAACATATAATTTGTAGAAAGAAACAATTTGGTGAGAATGTCAATGATCAGAAAACACAATCTGCTGAAGAATCTTTTAGAATTAATTATTTTTTATATACAGTAGATTGAGCTATTTCGTCAATTGAAAGTAGGTTTGAACAATTTCAAATATATGAAGATATTTTTGGTTTTTTATTTAATTTTGAAAAACTAAAAACACTAGATGATAATAGTTTGAAAAAATATTGTCTTAATCTTGAAAGTTTTCTCAAACATGATATTTATTATGATATTGATAGCTTAGATTTACTGTCAGAACTAATTGTTTTAAAAGAAGTTACACAAATATGAAAATACTCCAATGAATGTACTTAATTATTTAAAAATGCTAATTCTTTTCTAAATGCATATATTGCTTAAAGAATATTACTAACAATACCTGTTACAGTTACATCTGCATAAATAAGTTTTTCAAAATTAAAATTAATAAAATCTTATTTAAGGTCTACTATGTCACAAGAAATATTAAGTAAATTAGCCATATTATCAATTGAAAAAGAAATGTTAGAGGAACTTAAATACAAAAACTTAAGTAGTAATTTTGCATCTCAGAAAGTAAGAAAATAGATTTTAAATAAAACATTCAATAAATATTATTTAATTAGTATTTAAATATAAAAAAGGCTCACATAAATTTTTTGCCTAAGTCCTCAAAGTTGTTGAGCCAGCCCTGACAACAAGAAAAGTTGAAGTTTCAGTCTCCCCGAGTCTGTGTTCCCTCAAACATTACAAACCACAAATTTAATACTCCGAATAAAATTTAAAAGAAAAAAAAAAAAACAAAAGAAAGAAACAAAGAGAGAGAGTTGGTAATATTTATTTATTTACAGACACTGATATAGGAGTTTTTGTCCATAAACTCGTGGAGGAATATTCAATCTATCAATAAAAGGAAGATCCATCAATATATAATTTTCAAAAGAAATACTTAGTATGCGTTTAAATTGAAAGGATAAGTGAAAGAGTTTTTTTTTTTTTGGGGGGGGGGGGGGGGAGGGGGGGGGGATGTGAAGAGTTAAGAGAGAGAAGTGAATTGGATAACTATCCCATTAATAGAGCAATCTCCACTCTCCACAAACATCTTATCAAGGGTCATTTAGTAAAGTTGTACAAGTAATGTTGTTTGTATTTTTTTGGAAATACATATGGGTAAAAAAGTGTGTAGAAATACGTATAATGTTGTTTAAATACTGAAAATTGTTGCTCAAAACACCCTACCAAACAACCCCCAAATCACCCTGAATTAGTTATGCCAAGAGAATGAGTGAAATTAGAAAAATTTAAGATGGGTTTGATCTCAAAGGAAATTACTTGGAAAGTATAATATTATTGTAATGATATTGCGGATATATAAAGGTGTAACAAGCATGGTCTCACTTTGCCAAGTGCTTATCCGTAGTGTGCGTTTAAATTGAAAGAGGAAGTGATAGAGTTTTATGTTTTTTTCTTGGTCGGAAGAAGTGAAGAGTTAAAGAGAGACAAAGAAGTGAATTGGTTTTTGTTGAAGCAAAAAGTGCTAACCATAAAAGCTGCATCGTTTCAATTTTTGAGGTTGGACAGAAATATATGATGGGTGTTAACGAGTGTCCTTAGAGTATTGATTAACAATCCAATTAAAAAAAAAATTATGGAAAAAGAAAAAAGAGAAAAAAATATATATATATTTTGACAATTTTTTTCATTTTTTATAAAAGTGATGTCAAAATTTTCCTAAAATGAATGGTTAATCAATATCCTAATGACTCTTGTTAGCATTTCTTAAAAATAAAAAAAGCATCCCAACAAAGAACGAAGTGAAAAATGAAGAATCTAACAAAATGATTCAGTTTCTTTCTAGGTATAGTACAAGTGTTATATAATCATATCAGAACAAAGGCTAACGGGGTACATAGTTATAAAAAATCATCAATATAGAATATCGGGCAGGGTGTACTTGGAATCTGAACTCCTCGTATAGAGTACAAGTTGCTATATATTTTATGGACTGTCCAACAAATAATACTAAAAGGGAACAAATAAAGGAAACCCAACACACAAAACACAAAACAAAGCATCACCCTCTGAAGTAAAACCAAAAGCTAAATTTATTTTCTCAAATTCCATGACCTTCCATTGTCATTTAAGCCCTTCCTGGTGGCACAGCAATCATCGAGAACAACCTCTCCTCATCGCCCTTTAGGATTGACAATCTGTGAGAAGATTGCACTGGTTTCTACGGATTCATCACTTGTTTCATGCTCACTTTCGATACTCAGGTTTTTACGATGCATTGCCATGGTATCGTTTTTTGGACTTTCATCAGAAGTGCTGCTTTCCCCGCATTGTGAAGAATGGTTTGAATCTTCATTGTTATCCTGCAATTGGAGAGCAAACTCAAGGTTCCACAGCACATCACCCATAGAAGGGCGTTCATATCCAACCTCAGCCAAGCACTTCTCAGCTGTATCTGCAAACTTCTTCAAGCATTCTGGATGGATCTTCCCCTTTATATTAGGATCAATAATATCATCGAGAACTCCTTTCCGTTTGCAATTTAAAGCCCAGTCTGCCAAACTAACCTGTTCCTTTGGAAGGCTAGGATTGAGAGCAGGCCTTGCACACAAGACCTCAAAAAGGACAACCCCGAATGAGTAGACATCAGATTTCTCGGTCAACTGTTGCCTTCTGAAATATTCAGGATCCAAGTAACCAAAGCTACCCTTCACCACTGTAGTAACATGACCATTATTCATATTTGGACCTGTTTTGGAGAGACCAAAATCTGAAACCTTGGCAACCCAATTCTCATCCAAAAGAATGTTTGTTGTTTTGACATCTCTATGGATAATGGTGTACCTTGCACCTGTGTGAAGGTAGTGAAGTCCCCTTGCAGCTCCAATGCAGATCTCCAACCTTTGCTTCCATGAGAGAGGTTGTTTGGTCTTGTAGACATGATCCCTCAGAGTACCGTGTGCCATGTAGTCATAAACCAAGCACATCTCGTTACCTTCCTCACAGAACCCTATCAAAGACACCAAATGCTTATGTCTCAGCTTAGAAAGCATCTCAATTTCAGTCTGGAACTCATTAACTCCTTGTTCTGAAGATGGGTTTGACCTCTTGATGGCCACTGTGATCCCTCCATCGATAACTCCCTTGTAAACCTTCCCAAAGCCTCCAACCCCAATCACAACAGACTCATCAAAGTTCTTAGTAACTTTTTTTATCTCTGCCAAGGAGAAGTGGCGGCATAGTCCCTGGGCCAATGCTGAGATGTTGCTGCTAGCATTACTCTTCCCTGATATTGTTGATTTGCTGCCACTCGTATGCGAGTTTCCATAGATTGGTAGCCAGCTAGAAGTTTGTGAATCTGGTCCATAGATTTGTCTTTTTCGTTGGTAGACAACAAAAACAAGTGCAGCCAGAATGCCAAAGGCTGCAGCTCCTCCAACTGCTCCACCGATCACCTTAGCTTTACTGGTATCTGATTTCTTGAAAGAGGACTTTTCCACTGCCTCATTCTGGAGAAGCATAGGTGAAGGCTTTGGATTGGGGCCTGCCAAGTTTCCAGTCGTGTCACTGAGCTTGAATATCTCTAGTCCGTTGAGTAATGCATCTAAGTACTCAGGCTGTGTTTCGTTTGTGGGATGCAAAGCCACCCAAAGCTGCTGATCTCCCGAGGCATCTGTGAAATATGTCATATAATCTTGGTATGTTGGCACTGCCTTCCCCCCACTCCACGCGATCACGTCTGCTGTAGCCTCTGCTGTTTGATTGTTGACAAAGATGGAAAACACCAGCTGATTGGGTTTGCTATAGTAAAAGTCACAGAAATGAAACCTCAGAAGATAGGTAGAATTCGGATCAACCTGGAATACCCATGTGAGGTTGTAACCCTCAGTGATTGCCTTATCTACACCCATTGATCTTGAGGAGCTGTAGACCTCTACAGGAGCCACATATGCCGGTATGCTTTTATATTGGATTTTAACATTTTGGCTAATAGCATTGGTTGTCCCCAATTGAGCACCATTTAAATAAGGCAAGTCATCATACCAAGTCCGGGTAAGACCAGAGTCATTGGTTGGAGGAATGAACTGTCCAGCAACATTCAGTCTATACATTGTCTGCGAATGGACACCCTTGACATCAATTTGGTCAGAGGTCCCTACCATTTTTGCTGAGTCAAAGAAGTCTGGCATTTCAATCACCTCAATGCCATTGACAAAAGCAAAAGAACTGGAAGGCTTAAAGATTACCGTCAAAGTCTTTGAATCCAATGGCGCCAGGGAATATTCTCTGACAATGTAAGCTTGTGAAAGGGCCTGACAAGTAATTGAAGCACTGAAATTCTTTAAGAGCGTGAGGCCATTCACGGTCACTGAGAAATAGGAGTCTGCAGGATTGAAGTTGCCATAAGCAGATGGATAAAAATGGAGCCTTAGCCAATAGCGCTTATCGGTTTTCACTTGGAACTTGTACGTTGCCTCGGATGTGAAAATTCTGGCTGTCATGTATGGAATCTCAGAGAGAAGTGAAGGGTCTTGGAATCCAGCTCTAATGGTAATTGAATTGCTTCCATTAAGGTACTTGGAATCTGGTGCCCATTTCCTACCATACATGTCTGTGCCACCATCTGCCAAGCCACAGCTCAGGACTAATGAGTCCGACTGAGCACCCCATACATGAAGGGTATTCAAGAGGAAAGATATGCAAATAAGAAAAAACAAAATATGCTTGTTCGTGTGCATGGTTTTGAAGAGAGAAAAAGATTGATTGCGCGCGCTTTGGCGTACAGGAAAACAATGTAGGCTGATCAAGAAAAGAGAGGAAAAAGTTTTCCTGTACGCCGAAAAACAATACAGCTTCTTGGATTTTCCCTTGCGATATGAATGGCACAAATAGTTTAAACCATCTCTAACCATGGAGGCTCATTCATTTGCAGACTTACCTGGATTTCAGGGACAAAACCAGGCAAGAAGAAAAGGTAAACTTTTGTTGTTCTTTAGTATTATGGGAACATTCTTTTTGTCATTTGTTATGTTTTCCATTTTAGGGGTTGGTCCAAAGTAACGTGTAATTGTTTGAGATTCAGAGGTAGTTCAAAACCAATGATAGAGAGCAAGAATCGTGAATCTACAGGTTGCATTTGTTAGAAACAAAGTTTGAATTCCTATAAGAAGTAAAACAACAAGCTAAGTTTAGTATTGCTCTCCACAGAATATGGAGATTGGAGGGCTTATGTTTGCATAATAAGTTTGTTAAAAGGGTTTTCAAGGGAGCCACTGAAATAAGGTAGCTGAAGAAACCTCTTTTATGTATGACTTCGTGGATCTCAAAATCCCATATCAATTGTTTCTCAAATTTTCTTATGATGCACATAATCTGTTAATTTTTCTCAAATGAAGTTGTCTTTAATCTTTTCTAAAAGAAATTGCAAGATTGAAATGCGTTGAAAAATAAAAAGTTACCAGAAATAAGGTGATAAGTTGAACTATAAAGTACTAACAACATTATTACATGTTATTAATTATTTAATGAAAATGATATGCTATTACTAATCTTATAGTTCTCGGTGAAAAAAAAAATATTTAATAAATTGTTGAAGAATTTGATAACATTTTTATTTGGTAGAGAAGTCAAATTTGAAGGACAAAAAATGTTTTACAGATGAATCTAAACTCTCAAAGAAATCAAAGCACAAAACCCATTTCAAAATGTTAAAGTCTAATCCTTTACACTTCGTTTGGAAGTACATAAAGGAATTAAATGGAATGAAATTACTAAATCATAAAACAATGGAAAGTTACAGAATGAAATGAAATGTTTTTAAGTAATGGAAAATAATGGAATAAAATGAAATTAAGTAATCTTATTTGAATGTTTTAAAATAAAAGAATGGAAATGAATGGAAGGTAAATAACTTTATTTAGGAGTAGCATAAAAAAAATTTAATAAAATCATTTTATGACTATATTACTATTAAATCCTTATTTTAAAATAAATTGCCGAATAAATAGAGGTATTTTGGAAGTTTCATCAAACTAAATTCTATTCCCTTAGATTTCTCTCAATTTAGGGGGAATGAAAATTTGAGCATTTGAGGGATTAGAGAGAGATAAAGTGTTTATTCTTACTCATTTTATTCACTCTCACTTTAATTTCCAAATAAGGAATTGATATTTCTATTTTTTTTCATTAAAACTCCAAATAGAATGAATATTCTAAAATTATTCATTTTATTATATATTCCATTCCATCCTCCCAAATTGAGTGTTAAGGATTAGCCAAAACACCATAGTGAAAGTAAGCTAAAAAAAACTAAAGCCCAAGACATCCAGGATACAGTATGCTGAGTGAACTCCTAAATCGCACCATTGCTCCAGAAAGGCAAAATAGAACTGTATACCTTACTATCAATGAGCCCTCTTTTACCTAGAGAATTCTTCTTATTAACCCTAAGGCTTGGCATAATAAATTAAATCCTGTAATGGTAATTGTTATAATGAGCTTTTAGAAAAAATTATTTTACATATACTATGCTCCCAGTGGATGTAATTATTCCCTTCTAAATCTTTTTCTCTGAAGGCAAAACTTTGGTACAGTCCCCTAGTTGTTGTACCTTAAGTTCCTTTATTAAATTTATTATATGGTTTATTAGCCAATGCAGCACAATCATGCGGCTTACTGGTTTATTGGCCTATACACCTAGTGTACAATTACAACTTTCAAAATTACATGATTGAATTTGAATGGAGAGTTTAAGACAATACATAAGAAAATATACATAAGTTTTACCGTTCAATGTATTGAAGCGGAAACATTTCTTATAGAAGTTGGTGATTAAAGACGAAGTATGGCACTAATTACATGGCAGGTGATTGTAGTTAGTGGATAATATTGTTGATGTCAATGAATTTATGGTCTCCTAAGGAATAAAAATCATTTATCCTATTTTGAGTGTTCCACAATACTACACCAGACATAACCTTACACATATCCATTTTTTTTATATTTTTATAAATTAAACAAAATTTAAAATGGGAAAAAAATTCAAGTACATGGCATATTATGATTGTTTGGAGCATAAATTGGAACACTCAAAGTACAACAAAGGATTTCTATTCTCTCCTTACATTAGTTTTTAAATACTCCAATAACATTATCATCTCTTATATCCTAAGATTATAATTTTATTTTATTTAGATATTTTAACAAATTCTTAACATTAACTTTAGTTATTGTCATTATACAATTGTAAATCATTTTCATTTTACTATAAGATATATATAGTTTGTATCAATTAACATTCTATAATTATTTTTTATCACATTATAAGTTGGGGGAAGAAGTACTTATATAATTTCTTAAAGCTTTCATATTACTCAAATTGCAAATCAGATTATTAATGATTGTTATGATTTCTTGCTTATGAAATAAAGAATGAAAATTCTCTATCTTATTATTATTATTTTTTGCTTTATATATACTCCACCGATCACAATTTTTTATGTGCTTGATTTTTTTTTTTTTTAAATTTAAAGTTTAGTGATTTTATAATGAAAGAAAAAAGAATATATAGCAAGTTGGAGCATAAGGTAAAAATACAAAAAGTGAGATAGAAAATTTTTATCATGAAAGAAAATATCTTTAATCTCAAAACCCCCAACCACTCTCGTGACCAATTTGGTATGAATAAATATGAGCTGGGCTAAATTCCTTCCTTAATGATAGTAATACTTACTGAACTTTCTTCATTTCTATGAATCCAAATGATTCTGATTGTTAATATTTTGTTTTTTCATGAGTTCTGCATCACAAGATTCACAACAAAATGTCCTTAATTTAGCCAAAAGAACAATAGAATTTCGCTACTTGGAATGTACTTGAACAGTAATCTTGTCTTGTATTTAAGGACACATGATGGTTACCTGCTGGGCTATTTGTGTCACACAACAGATATGACATATGGCATAATAACTGTCACC
The DNA here is from genome assembly GCF_002906115.3 of Quercus suber. Lineage (NCBI taxonomy): Eukaryota > Viridiplantae > Streptophyta > Magnoliopsida > Fagales > Fagaceae > Quercus > Quercus suber. The sequence continues at coordinate 1,129,172 of NW_027069538.1, forward strand.
CTCAACTTCTATAACGGTTCCTCTTTGTATCCCATGAAAATTGGATTGGAATGTACTTAGCACATGAAAAACGGATTCTATAGCAGTTGCTCTTGTTTTAGGATTAAGTTACTGGAATGCAGGTAAACCTCCCAAACAAACAGCACAAATACCCCCTAAAAATTGACTACTTACCCCCTAAAATTAACTCAGGCATTGCAGCTAGACAGTTACAAATGAATGGCATGTAAGACACCAAGAGAGGACTCAATGAATGGTGTGACAGACGCCCTTTTTACCCATCTATTTCGACTTTCACAAGCATTAAAGCCCTTTGCAACACATCCTCGGTTGAGCCGGTTGGGCCGGTGACGTCCGTCAATAATCAAATTCTTTTCTTGGAATCAATACTTTTGCGTTCAGGTGACGCACCCCCCACCCCCATTATACACCTCAAAAAGCAAACCCCAGGCTGACGGGGGCGGCTCCAGTCGCTGCCGCAGCCACTTGATCAATCATTTTGTGCAGCATTGCCCTCTTTCTTAGGCAACAAGAAAAGAAAAAAAGGAAAATCAAAGAAAAAGATCTCACTTCATTAAAAAAAAATTATATTAAAAATGCAGGGCGAGCAACGTTTGGCTAGAATGTCATCTTCATCATCATCACCATCATTGTATGAGTCAGAAGAGGAGCTTCAACACATGCCATTGGCACCTCCGCCTTGGAAGAACCGCAGATGCTTGTCGAAACAATTATCTATGTGTGAGACCCCGCGCGACATTGCGTGGGAGAAGAGACGCCGCCAAATTATTAGACAAGAGCGTAAAAAGAATGGCATTAATCAAGATTCTGAGGACCTCACCGATGAGGACTTGAACGAGCTCAAAGGAAGCATAGAGCTCGGGTTCGGATTCAATGAAGAAGATGGTCAGACATTGTGCAACACTTTGCCTGCTCTCGACCTTTATTTTGCAGTGAATAGACAGTTTTCAACAAGTCCTGTCTCAACGCCTGGTGGTTCATCATCATCACTCGATGCCCGTTCTTCATCTTTTGAGAGCCCAAAGAGTGAATCTGACGCATGGAAGATCTGCAGTCCAGGTAAAGTTTCTACATTCAAACCAATACTAAAAAAATGATTTTAAGAAAAATTTCCATATCGGTACAAACATATTAGTGTACCAAGTTTTTGTATAACTTTGATGAACATAAAAAGAATTTCATTACGTGTTTACAAACATAAAATCTAAGTTTTTGCTAATATTTTGATTTTTTTCATGACTTGCAGGGGATGATCCTCAACAAGTTAAGACCAAGTTGAGGCATTGGGCTCAAGCCGTTGCTTGTTCTGTGATGCAGTCTTTTTGAAGAGTGGGATGGCCTTGTACAGACAAAGAATTAACTAGACTGAGACAGAAAGGAAAAACACACACAAAAAAGGGCAGAGAAGGAAGTTGCTTAAGCTTAATTAGGGTTTTCTTTAACTGAATGACTGCTACTACTACTGCCAACAAAAAGATGGTGCAGCTTAATTCCGGGGACTGCAATTATAGGGGTCAAAGAAGTCCATTGGCATTGATCTGATCAGACCACTTTGCTTAGAAGATTATGATTTTACCCACTTCTTTTTTTTTTTTTCCTTCTCTTTTTACACTTTTTGAAGTTTCTTTTGGCACATATATATGTATATTTGTGTAAACAATCTTGTGTCATAGACTTGGCTTGGTATTGGAACTACGCCATGCTAAAGTCATGTAATTTTGATTGTAATGTTTACATAAAATGAATAGATGAATTTGAATTTCCAGCTTCTTGCTCGGAATTATGCTAAGATTGTGACTTATTGAAGAGTTCATTACTTCACTTGGGTTCTCCTCCTTTAAAGTAATTACAGAGAATTAATTCTTCCCATATAGCTATTCAATATGATCAAGCTGGCTTGTCCTCGAGTCAGACAATTCTTTCCTTAAATCCCCAAGTGCTACGCATCATTCTTTTTATTTAGTTAGAAAGTTATAGTTTGTCAAATTCCATGTTCCTTCATAGATTCAATTTTCTTTATAAATTTCAAGTTATGGAGAAATTGTGTACTAGTAGTATGTTTCTGGTGAAGAATTTACAATTAAAAAGGAACATGTTGTAATTGTCAGGGAAAGGAATGATTGTGGCACTGTATTAATGGTGGACCTAGCTTGAAGTGCTTGTGCTGGTCTCACTCTTGGAGTTGCATGGAACGATGGAAGCTAGGCTAAGATGGAAAAATGAAAGTTTCATTTCTTGGTCGATCTCTACCGTTCCAGAAGTTTATATCTTCTATACGAATATGCTACTCCTTATGACATAATTTTCCTATAATAGGAAAATGGTGGTATCCTAACCTACGAGTCAACACCAATCTAGAATCACAGGAGCATTTCAAAAACTCTTTTTTGTTATATGTTTGTTTTGAACCATTTCAACACCCTTTTCTAGGTTCATGCTTTCGGTTTTGTGAGAAACTAACATTTGCAATGCACTCTCAAAAATGTGGGTTACACGGTGTTTCTCCACTTTTTAAAATGAGTTATATAATTATATTGTAATGTTTTTGATGTGTTACTAATTAGAAAGAGATTATTCAAAATTTAGTTAAGAGATGAATGAAACTTATCAATTAATTACATTCACTACCACACCAGTTTGTAAACTTCATGTAGTAGAACTTCTAGTAGCTTGAGCATTTTCTAAATTTTATTATGGGAATATCTAATAATTTCGTGCAAAAGATATATTCACTATTCCATTTCTAATTACTTGAGTTTGCCAATCAATGAGTTTTTTACACCTGAAAATTTTTGATTCGAGAACACTGCGTGTTTAATGTTTACTAATTAATAAATTTAACAATTAAACATAGTAATTGAAAAAATCAACCCATTCAATATAATATACTATAGAAGTTCAATAAAACAACAAAGATATGATGCGGATGTCAAAAAAGAAAAAGAAAAGATATGACGTGATTTGGTTATGAAGTCGAAAACCAATAATAAACCTCCCCAAAGGAAAACCATTATGGGAACACAAATAGTCCCATAGAAAATCTACTAATGAAAGAACAGTTACAATAATCAATGTCTCATAAAACCTTATTTATAGCCTAGACTTTATGCAACCTCTGCAAATATTACTCTTGCCTTCCTACCACAGTGGTCTCATATTATATAGAATCCTTATGTAGTGATCCCTTCCATGAACTTTTCGCCCGCAAAAACTTAAATAAAACCTCTTGCAATCCAAGGAACCTCCCTAAAGGTTTGACCATAGTAAACCTCACTGGATATTTGGCTTTGTGGTTTCAAGCTCTCAAATACTGACTTTGGATTGAAATGTGAGTGGGATAATAAAAGGGGTTTTCTATGGAGTAATGGACATGAATTCTTTTAATGATCTTGTCCAAATCATATGGGTTTAAGGTAAGTTACAAGATCAAGAAACAAAAGAAGTTCTTCAAAAAAAAAAAAAAAAAACAAAAGAAGAGATGAAGATTTTTGAAGGTAGACGCACGGGCTCAGTCTAATTCCTTAAGCTCAACAAATTAAAAAAGGAATATGTACCCAAGAAAGCTAACCTATTAATACACCAAAAATAATGCTACAAACACAACAAATATAACAATTTTTATTTGAAGTGACAGATTATAATTAGTATAACATTATTTTTACATAAGATATAACTTTAATTGTACACTTATCACAATCAGTCATCTCAATAGTTGTTAAATTTGTTGTGAGTCTATATTTATTGAGATAAAAATCAGCTTCAACATATATCTATGAACTCCAAGTTGTCAATTTGCAGAGAGAATTAAACTCCCTGCAATTTAACACCAAAAGTATTTAAAAAAATGCAACATGGACACTCAAGTAATTAGGGAAAAAAACATACAAACAAACAACCATGACCATAATATATATATATATATATATATGGTCATTGGATAACAGGTTTCGTCATGTCCATCCGTCGGACAACTAGTGTGTTATATGAGTTCAACTTGTAATATCACTTAGGTTTCATCCATTTGTAGGTCAAATTTGATACTAAACTGGTTTTACACTTTGTAAGTTGTAACTAACAAGTTACATAAAACTATGTTATTATTATATTAGAGACTTAAACCTTGGCATTTACTCTCCACATCTCACAAATACTTATACAACTATCACACTTAAAATGCGCAGTAGTGTAAATTATATTAGTATTACTTGAAAATCTTTGTGACCTTAGAAGTATTCCCTTTGCCATGTATCTCTCTTTATAGTAGGTTACTATAGACCATTAACATCAACATGGTCAAACTTTAAGTTTTAACTAAATTATAGTGATCTATCTCAAAAGTCTAAAGTCTAATTTTTCTATTTTGGCTAGGTCAGCATTTGTGGGTGACTGTGTTGTGACCCAGACAAGGATAGACTCGTGCAATTGATAAAGCTTGATGTGGATTACATGGATTTGATTAGGATGAATAAAGAGCTAAATATTAGCTTGAGTTTTAAATGATCTGATCATTGCTTTGCACTAATTCATGCTATTAGATAGGAGTTGGTTCCTTTAATAAAGGAGTAGTTGGATGAGACCTTCCCATCTTTGTAGTTTGGCCATTTATGTAAGCTTGATATGCGAATGGCAAGCAAATTAAGCCCTCCAAAAAGTCTTGAGTCTTTTTCTAACACTAGAAGATTCATCTTCTTGAATTGACTAAACAAAATTTTATTTTTTAGTTAAATAACAAATTGATTAGACTCCTAAATTTAAGAGAGAGAGAGAGAGAGAGAGAGAGAGAGAGAGGTTTTTTTGGCTTTAATTTTGCTTGCCATCATTTTGCATATCACGCAGAATTATTAGGGTTTTGGTGCTTATATAGTTATATTAAGTGGTTTGATTAGGTGACATTGAATTGTGGGAGGATTGGGTACATGTGGCAAAATGGGTCAGGATTCATTAACTTGAATTAAAATTAAAATTTTTTTTTTATCCGAAGTAAAAATGTGTTACTCCATGATCTGGCCATTTTTGCGGGTCAACCAAGCCACCTAACCCATGACCCAAACCGTTCTTCAAAACTTTTATTTTTTGGTAAAAATAAAAAATAAAAGTAAGACATGATTGATTTACTTGTTTGTTGTGGGCTTTATAATGCACAACTCAAACTCATTTGATAATACTATAATGCATGTGATTTTTTTTTTTTTTATTTACAAAAAAATCATCAATTGTTTTAAAACATTTTTTGGATAATGCCATTCAGAAAAAAAAAATTTTATATATATATATATATATATTTAATGTTATCAAAAAAACATTTTTTGGATAATGCCATTCAGAAAAAAAAAATTATATATATATATATATATTTAATGTTATCAAATACAACAACCTCAAGAAAACAATTGAGACATTTATCTAGTTGCATGCAAATGAATTGAAAATTAAATGATTGAGGCATTTTTTCTTACTTGAATAATGCAATATGTAAATATTTTTAGATATCAAATGACAAATTACATGTCAAGATTATTTGGTTGCAATAGAGTTAAAAACGTATATTAGAAATATTATAAACATGTATGAAAAGCATTTGGAGGTGTGAAAAAGTGAAGTTGAAGTATATCAATGAATTTGACATAAATTACAAATGCTTAAGCCTATTTTTAACAATTCATAGCCAAAAGAAATGACTTTTCAAATAAAATATGATATTTCATGGAGTATGTGTTGCTTAACAATGACATGATATTCATAAAAGTAAGCATGTATAAATAAGTAAATAATCAAACTTTGATGCATATTCACAAATTGAAACATAGTGTCAACCACAATGCATATAAAATTAAACACAACTATTAGATTATTTTACAAGATATTATATTATGAAATTAGATTTTAAGATTGTAAAATTTTTTATATGTTTTTATTCTTTGTTGAATTAGCTTCAATTGGGCGACTGCAATTTTGTTTTCTGTATTTGGGATGTTGGTATTGTGTAGAAGTGAAATTTGTGTATTTATAAAAATAAGATTTTGAAAAAGTAGACTAGACTCCTTTATGTTTGTGCTTTGTTTTTTTTTTTAGTGATGTTGAGATTTGTATAATTTTATGATTATTGAACAAGTATCAATATGTTAAGCTGAACTCTTTCTTTATATGGGTGGTGATTGGTGACTTTAAAGTAATACATTTTACATCAAGTAATTTGTTGCATAACTTACCAAATGGCAAATACATTTTTTTTTTTTTAAAAAAAGTCATGTGAAAAAATACAAGTTGACCTGACCCGACTCAACCGTTTTGCCATGTCCATATTTTAGCAATTGGGTTTCCTTGATTTGATTTCTACGTGTGTGTGCACTTGACGAGCAATGGTAGCTTTGTCAAGTTTTGTGGGGTTGTGGGTTCTATACTTTTATCTATTAACTTAGTGATCTAATAGTTAAGTTAGTATCTAGTTGGGCACCTTAGCAAAGGAGGCTGATTGAGGGAGTCATTGGGTTTAAAAAATGGCAAAGTTGAGGGAGTCATTACTCACCATCCTGATAGATTGAGTGCATTAGACTCAAGCCAAGTTCTTATATTGGAGTAAATTGAATGATGAGTTATTGTAGCAATTATAAATGGTTCCCAACACCAATCAAGATTGATGTAGATTGTTTTTGGGTGTGAATGCAGATGTAGTACACTATTTTGACTATCTGCTATTTATCTATGTAGTTTATTTATATGTGGTGCCTAAAAATAGGAAAAAATGAACTACCAATGATAGTAAGTATATTCCAATAGTTACAACAATTTGAGAAATGAGAATTAAACATCTATTTTCATAACAGTAGGTATACGAAACTTGTTTTCATAAGTCACAACATATTGATATTTTAAGATAAAATGAATAAATCCCAAAAAAAAAAAAAAAACCTATTAATAGTAACAATGGTTTTTTTTTTTTTTTAATATTAAGAGTATATTAAGGACAATTAGTTTTACAACTTTGTTAAAGTAACAACTGATTAAAAGACTATTACTTTCATATGGATCTATAGTTAAAAAATGCCTGATTAAGGAAGTCATTACTCACCATCCTGATAGATTTAGTGCATTAAGCTCAAGCAAAGTTCTTATATTGGAGTAAATTGAATGATGAGTTATTGTAGCAATTATAAATGGTTCCCACCACCGAACGAGATTGATGTAGATTGTTTTTGGGTGTGAATGCAGATGTAGTACACCATTTTGACTATTAGCTATTTATCTATAGAGATAAGTTCAAGTTACACTTGGTGTAACTCTTATAAAGTTACACTTTTTTTACACCGTAGATCTCTCAAAGATCTAATGGTTGAAAAAAATATCATTAAATGTTATTACTTTTCATCTGATAACCTAATTAATACTATAATATTTTTCTCTCTCCCTTTATTTATTGTTTTCCACTTATTAAAAGGCACACCATACACCACCATTTTCAAGAACCTACAAAACACAAACTCATCTACAGAAGAGCACCTTGCCATTGCCAAAGTGGGAGTTTCAGCAAAGAAACAATTGCACGGTACACTAGAAATTTGTTAGGTTGGCACTGTTTGCAAATCAAGCATTTTAGAGCAGTTTTCCTACCAAACTTAATTACCATATATCTATAAGAGTTTCTAAAGAGTTTTACTTTAGAAAGAATCCAAAAGAAAGTTAAGTTAAATTTTAATTTATTTTTAATGATTCCTCCCATATATAATCAGTAATCATATAGGGAGAAGACTTGTAGTATTCTCATTTAGACACCCGTTAGAGGAAGCTTGAAATATCATGGATAAGTTTCACATAATCCAATTGCACACAACATAAAATACCAACATACAAGAAGGCAAATGATTAGCACAATAAGCCTTTTGTACTCCAACTAAACGGATATGGCTGGGAGAAATCCAACCCATCATATGTGATTTATAGCAACCTCTATAGTTTGCTCAATTAATAAAACTAGCCAATGTTCCCGTGTAATGCACGGGTACGGTATTAATTTATTTTAAAATATTTTTATAAGAAATGATCTTTTAGACCATGCATAATACTCATTATGTGATTTAATACTTGAGGAATTAGTTTCAATTACATTACATGTTATTAAAAATAGAGTAAATATAATTTGTTAAGATTATTATACATAAGAATATGAACTTAATGATCATATTTTAAATTGTTAAGTTTACTCAAACTAAAATGGCAGCCGTGAAGGCTAAATAAAAAGAATGTTGTTCTTTCAAAATAGAAAGATACATGGCACAATTTTTTTTTGCAACATAGGCTCCTGCTTCATTGATTATTGCCTTACACACGGTTGAGAATTTTAGATAAGTAAAATTTTTAATATCCTCTAGGGAAAAAAAATATAACTGAAGTTACAACAAATTTTGAGAAAATCAGTAATTTTTCAAAATAAATTTATTCAACTATTATATTATACTTCATGACAGAATAAAAACACTCAGTGCAATAGGTATTAGAAGTGTAAATGAACCAAGGTGTTGATAGTAGATTAGTAATCGTCCTCCTACCTATTTTTGCAACAAATTTATTAGAATTATTACATGCTTAGGGTGCAATATATGGATCAAATCTAATGACAGGAAATTGATATCAACATAAAAACTTCTACAAATGTAATAGTGATCATAAGGGTCCACAATGGAAGTGCATTTGCCCATGGAGGATAAAAAAAAAAATCAATGAAAATGTAGCAATAATAATATTGAAAAAAAGAAAGAGTCAAAACAAATGACATACAAAGTGGAACAAATAGAATCATATATCAAAACCACTGTAGAGTATATGGAGCAACTGAAACTTTTCTTCTTTGGAAGCATTTTAGAGAGAGATAGTATGTTGGGGTATTGGTCTCTTCTTTTTTTTCTTTTTTTCTTTTTCCTTAAACTAATCAAATATAACTTGTATTAAATACTATTCATATTCATTACATCAGTGTTTAGCCAATCAATAAGCAAGCCATACCAATACATATGCATGTTGATTCGCCTCTAACCTAGAATAGCTTAACTTCCATGGCTTGAACAGATTCATTCTTAGTATTGCTTCCTCCACCACAGCTCCCAGCATGAATTATCTTCCTCCGACCCCAGATCATAGCTTGTCAATAACATTTGCTAAATTTCCCTCTAAGATGATATCTCTTGCACCTATCCCAATTGCAAAATTAATAGCCTAGTGCCTAGCCAACCGCTGCTAGTTCTGCCTCCTCCTAAAACATAATTGCTCTCCCTTTGCAACTCAATGTTGCAATGAGGTACTGATTATCATCTCAAATAAAAACTCTTGCTCCCAATGTGCTTTGTTCCTTAAAAATTGCTCCATCAAAATTTATCATCAAGGACATCTCTTGAGGAGGTTGTTTTTTATGCTTGATTGGTGGATTCTTATGTGCAATTAAATCGTTACAGGTCTTGTAGTCTTGCAGCAAAACATATGGCCTTTTTGGCCATCACACCGGGCAGTTTGAACTATTATTCAAAAAGTCATTAATTTCTTTAACTCCAGAGCATCCACGCTATCTCAAAAAGTTCCTCCACCACCTCCGCTTCCTTCCCTTCTAAAATTTTCCTGTAAGTTTTATGACAAAAAAGTTTGATGAAGAGAATGTATTGATTGGAAAAATGTGTAGAGACAAAATATCAAATTAACCAATCCATTGATTTAACTCTTAAATTCTGCATTAATTTTGCGTTGAATCTATCTTAAACATTTAAAGTAATAAAGGCATACCACAAATTTGAGTTGTTTAGCTAATTTAATGTGGAAAAATGCCTTTCACCAATTAGCCAAATCCCTTTTACCCATTTAGTCAAAAGACTTTGATATGAGTTGAATTGAACCACCATAATCTTTGTTCTAACCAAAACATAATTTTCAAGGAAATCAACCTTAAACAGTGATCACAAAATGGGAAGAACGTATCTCATATAAAATATGAAATTTCACATCACATCAAAAAGAAATTTTCAATCAACATATGGCATGCAACAATAAGTCAATAACATTTAATCATAATTCCAAAAGAACAAATATAAAACACTGCAAATTTTCAACTTATTATGAATTTGAATATAAAATCAAAGTACTGTGCTCTACCACAATGACCGTTATCAAGTAATATGGATTACTATTTAGTTGAGCTCAGTTATGTGGGTTTGTGACCCAAGTGGGGGCTTAAACCAATGGACTTGGCAAAGGCTCAGGGTTTTCATTAATCTTAAAAAAAAAAAAAAAAAATAGATAGAAAGAAGGGTAAAAAGAGAGATAAAGAGAGGGAATAAATAAAAATAAGATCTGGAAAGGAGAGAGATAATAAGAGACAGAGTGAGATTGAATTTGAATGAGAAAAAAAAAAAAGAATCAAAGGATTACAAATCACCTGTCTAAGATAAATTTCATTAAGCATACGACCTATAAAGTTAATCTTCCATTGAAGATTGCTTCTTTTGTATCTGTGACAGTCTCATTTAGCCGTTAAGTTCTTGTTTTCTATCTTCTTGAGTAGTGATTATCTGCCCTTTTTTATGTCAATCTCATTTGAGGGGGTTTAACTTTGACAAAGATAAGAGGCGAGAGAGAAAGGTAGTAACTGAAGTTGGATAAATTAATGGAAAAGAAAATTGGAATGTAAGAATTGAACAACCATTTTATGAAGAATACCAAGAGGTTGGCAATATAAAACTACTAAATTTTGTAGAAGGAGAAATGACAGCTAAGTTTATCAAGAACGTAGTTCACATCAGAAAGGAAGAGAAGGAATACAACAGAAGAAGATCAAAATGAAGAAATAAATACAGGCCTTAAACGACAGTAGCATATGAGTAATGTATTGTTTTTGTATGTAAAACTACATGTAGTTTATGTTGTATTAGGAAACTTCAGTTCACACGTGGAGTAACTAACTCACTCACGTGCCATAACTGCCTCCGTGTATTTAGGATTGTTGGTTGCTTTCTCATGCTCTCTGTTTTCTGGTATTTAGTTCAGAGGCTTGTACAGATTATTTCATTAATGTAAATTAAAGGCTCAGGGTTTTCATTAATCTTAAAAAAAAAAAAAAAATAAAAAAAAAAAAAAGATAGAAAGAAGGGTAAAAAGAGAGATAAAGAGAGGGAATAAATAAAAATAAGATCTGGGAAGGAGAGAGATAATAAGAGACAGAGTGAGATTGAATTTGAATGAGAAAAAAAAATGAATCAAAGGATTACAAATCACCTGTCTAAGATAAATTTCATTAAGCATGCGACCTATAAAGTTAATCTTCCATTGAAGATTGCTACTTTTGCATCTATGACAGTCTCATTTAGCCGTTAAGTTCTTGTTCTCTATCTTCTTGAGTAGTGATTATCTGCCCTTTTTTTATGTCAATCTCATTTGAGGGGGTTTAACTTTGACAAAGATAAGAGGCGAGAGAGAAAGGTAGTAATTGAAGTTGGATAAATTAATGGAAAAGAAAATTGGAATGTAAGAATTGAACAACCATTTTATGAAGAATACCTAGAGGTTGGCAATATAAAACTACTAAATTTTGAAGAAGGAGAAATGACAGCTAAGTTGCACAACACGATGGGATTTCAGTAAATGCTGAAAGCCTCTGTTTTTATAGCTTCCTCATTTTCCATTTAATTGAGGCTGACAATGGCCCATGTATTAAAACTGGCCATCTTTTATATAACAGTAAAAATAGGTTAATGGGACTTTTGAGGTAACAATAAAAACAACTTAACGAAAATAGGTTAAAAAGGCTAAATGCAAGATTAGAGTATCACATGGCAGGACCTCATGTACTTTCGCATGAGGTCTCTGCTTTTATATATATATATATATATATTGATTTCTACCGTTCACGTAAAAAATTGAAAGTTTGAGATCACATTTTGGCCTTTATTAAAAACAAAAAATGAAGTGTTCTTCAACGGGGTGGAAAGAAAAAGGAAAAAAGAAAGTGTGGAAAGCAGTAAATAAGGGGAGAGAGAAAAATATTGTGGTATTAATTAGGTTATTAGATGGAAACCAATAACATGATATTTTTTCAACCATTATATCTTTTAGAAATCTGCGGTGTTTAAAATTTGTAACTTTATCAAAGTTATATCAGGTGTAACTTAAACTCATCTCTTATCTATATAGTTTATTTATATGTGGTGCCTAAAAATAGGAAAAATGAACTACCAATAACAGTAAGTATATTCCAATAGTTACAACAATTTGAGAAATCAGAATTAAACATCTGTTTTCATAACATTAGGTATACCAAACTTGTTTTCATAAGTCATTACATTATTTTTTGAAAAATTTATTCTTAAAAAAAATTAATATCCAAATAATGTGTTTGGATGATTCATTAATTTATTTTATTTTTAAAAATTTATGTAAAAATATAATTTTACTTAGGAAAAAGCTCACTTTAAAAAGCTATTTGCAAAGTTAAAGTAAAAATAAATTGATATTTTAAGATAAAATGAATAACTCCAAGAAAAAGAAAACAAAAACCTATTAAGATTAATAATGTTTTTTTTTTTTTTTTTAATTTTAAACATTAAGAGTATTAAGGACAATTATTTTTAGTTTTCAAAAAGAAAAAGGACAATTATTTTTACAACTTCGTTAAAGTAACAATTGATTAAAAGACCATTACTTTGTCGAGTAGTGCATGTTCAAACTTGGTTCAACTAGAAAAGTCAAAAGCTCAAGTTTGGCTCAAGCTCGTTGTTGAGTTAAAATAGATTGATCATGTTTAATAAATTTAAATTACCCAAGTTGATTAATTATGTCAAATTACATGTAAATCATGGAAGCACCAACAAATAACCAAATAGCTAATATACAATGGAAAATAAATTAACACGATGATTTATTGACAAATAGGGAAAACCTCTCAAAAGACAAAAGCCCCACCTAGTGAATTTAAGGTCACCACTCCCAATAATCCACTAATAAATAATCAAGCGGTTACAAGAATGAGGAATCTTACCACGACCTTGGCCTATCCCAAAATACCAACCTTTAGTTGAACTTTTGCTTTAATACCCAATTGAACTTGATCTTGTAGCAGACTTTTTTACTTTGCACAAATCTACGATCTATGACTAGCTTATTTACATAAATCTCAGTATGTAACTAACTTCATCAACTTGATTAATTGTTGTTGGCTGCAAAGTTATTCACTTCATAAATGATGAAGATCAGAAAACACTTTGTTACAAAACCCTAAGGCGTACAAATACAGTAGCTTAACACAGATTATATGAGTTTTAGGTCTCTATTTCCGTACTTGATGACTTTTAAAATAAGCCTTATATATATTTAGGGTTGTAGAGAGAGAAACCATAATCATTCAAGTCATCATGGGCTGAAATTCAAATTTGAGAAATCTGAAATCGTAATTCTGAATAGATCGAGCTTGTGTCGAACTTCTTCATTAATCTTTGATAGCAGTTAGTGTCGAGTTTTAACGAAATAACTTTTTTTCACTTGTTTCTTAGATCAAACTTCACATCTTTAATGATTCCACTTGAAATGTTAGAACATCATACTTCTTGATACATTAAACCCAACTTAGATTTACCAAATTACAAGTAAAGTGTGTTTAGTCAAATGATTAGCTAATTACATATAAAATATGACCTTAACACTCGTGACAAGCCTATGAATAGTGTTTGAACTTGAGCTCGTGGGGAAACCAAAAAGATTGAGTTTGACTTAATTAATTAGTCAAGCCAAGCTCAAACTTAATATCAAACTCAAACTAGAGCTCAGGTCAAGTTTTTGAGTTTGAGATCTAAAAAAAATTACATTATCAAATGCTTAAATCTCTAAAATTAAGAAAAAAGAAAAGGAAAACAGTATACTCATTTTATCATGTATTTAGTCCTACCTATGATTAACTATTATTCAAATTAAAACTTTACATAATTAAATTCGTTCATTCATCATTCTCTGTCTACACTCTACAATTTTAGCAATTGTTCAAAATATAATTTTTACATTCACATTAGATGGTGAAGAACTAAAAAAATACTTGTTTGTAACTATTATGAATAAAAAAAAAAATACTAATATGTTTCATAACTTTACTTTAGATGATTAATAGGGAAGAATCATATATGGTCAACTTAATTAATTAATTTATTTTTAAATGTAACTATAGTCTAAAGTGGTTCTTGGTCAGTTTAGAGGAATGAAAAAATTAAGGTAATTGGTAATGGTCTCATATTGGCCATGTCATTATTAAGATATGTATAATGAGTATATTTAGCTAATATATATAAACTTATAAATAAGTCTATGTTTGAATTGTTTTGTATCAAGTTTAATAGCTTAATTACGAGCTTGTTCGTGAACAAATTTTTTTGCTTGGGCTCGGCTTGTTTATTAAACAAGTATAAAACTTGATGATGCTATAAAATATCACCTTAAAAATTGTCCATATGGCTCGTCCTAGGAAAAAGAAAGAAGGAAGGGTGCAACTGTATTACCTCGTCCGTCATAAATTGGATGAGGACGGACAAGGCAAGAATTTTTAAGAAGGAAGGGTGCAACTGTATTACCTCGTCCGTCATAAATTGGATGAGGACGGACGAGGCAAGAATTTTTATGCTGAGGCACGTCCGCCCTCAATTAGGGACGGACGAGCCAAACATTCATGACTTGGACCTAACCTATAAATCAAAACCTCCATTGCTCGTGATAAAGCACCGGTTCAGATAAAGTAACTTCCATGGAAGTTATGGAAGTTACCTTCGATTTTGGTGAACTCCTCGACAATAGAAACGGTTATCAGAGCAAATAATCGTTCCGTACACTATATAAACACTTCTCTGCATAGAGGTAATGGATCCGGACTTTTTTTTCTTTGGAGAGAGAAGGATAAACATTTAGGAACTTTTCTTCTTGATTCCAGCCCACTAACTTCACCATCGGAGGACCGTAGGCTGGTCTCCACCAGTCTTTTCTCTAATTAAATTTGGTTTTGTAGGATTTTACTCTGAAGATTGTCGAAGTCCGAAGATTTCTAACCCACTGATTTTCCAGAAATATCAGTTGACGCCGTCTGTGGGAAACGTATTGGTTGCTCTTGAACTTGTTTAGTTATGCGACTTCTTTTTCTCGTGAAAGGGTTGAAATGGTTCGGACTAGATCAAGGGCAACTAGCCCAGGCCCTCAACAGAGTAGGGACGCATCGAGTGATCCTCATCGCGATCGCCAATCTGCTCCGGATATGCAGGCCCCGTCTGTCCAACATATGCACTCTATGGCGGCTGCGATGGCGGAGTTAACTCGCCAGAATCAGGACTTACGCAGAGAGGTTAATTTAAGAAGGCAGACGCATCAAGAGCATGAAGAAGAAGGGCAAACTCAGGGTTAAGAGGGTAGAGAGAACTTTCAGCATGGGAGTCAATTAAGGGATACCACTTCGCTAAGGGCATCTGACTTGAAGAAAGAGATGGATCAGATGAAGAAGGCCATGGACGAAATGAAGGAGAATATGAGGAGGGCAAACCAAGTAGAAGATTTGGTTCATAGAACTGACTCTCCCTTTACAGCTTCCATCAATGGCCATCCCTTGCCACCGAAGTTTAAAATGCCTTCTTTAGATTCATACGATAGGAATCGAGATCCTTTTGACCACATTGCCACCTTTAAGACCACTATGCATCTTCAAGGAGTTCCAGATGAAATAATGTGTAGAGCCTTCCCTACCACTCTCAAGGGTCCGGCTAGGGTATGGTTCAGTAAATTACCCCCGAATTCAGTAAGTTCTTTTGGAGAATTAAGCAAGTTGTTTGTTAATAACTTCATAAGGGGTCAGCGTCACAGACGATCTACTTCCAGTCTGTTAACGATTGAACAGGGGGAAAATGAAAGCTTGCGTTCCTTCATCACACGCTTCAATAGGGAAGCACTGACCGTGGACGAGGTAGATGATAAGCTACTCTTGGCAGCTTTTCATAATGGGGTCAATTCTGACTTATTTATACATAAACTTTATGAGAAGGAACCTCAGTCCATGGTTGAATTCGTCTATTCAGCCCAAAACTTCATGAATGCAGAAGATGCGATTATAGTTAAGAAGAGGAAGAGGGCTGAGAGAATGAAAACAAATCCAGCTCGTCATTCTGAACAGGGTCCTCGTCCAAAGAAGGGACGAACGGAGGATAAAAAAGACCAAGAGAAGAGGGCAGGTCTGTCAGCAAGGAACCAACAATACACTTCTTTGAACGTACCACTCAAGCAAGTCCTAATGCAAATCAAAGACGAGCCTTCCTTAAAGTGGCCAGAGAAGATGAAGGGAGATCCCAATAAACGCAATAGAAATAAGTATTGTCGCTTCCATAGAGATCACGGGCACGACATGGACGAGTGCTTCGATCTGAAGCAGCAAATTGAGAATCTCATCAGACAAGGGAAGCTGAAAAATTTCCTTGGATGAGATCATAAAGACGAAAAATTGAAAGCCAAGGTAGAAGAATCGTCACGGCCACCGCTCGGAGAAATAAGAATCATTCTGGGGGGAAGTTCTGCAGGACAGTCGTCTAAATCAAAGAAAGCATACTTGAAAGCAGTGCAGAGTGTTCAGCTCTCTGGACGATCACCGAGAGTAGGGACTACGGACGAGCAGGCGATCACCTTCACGGACGAGGACGCAGAGAGAGTCCATCACCCTCATGACGATGCTATTGTCATCACCCTCCTTATTGCGGACTACAAGACTAGAAGGGTGTTGATAGATAATGGGAGTTCTGCTGATATCTTGTACTATCCAGCCTTTCAGCAGATGAGGTTAGGACGAGACTTGCTCCGTCCAGCGAGCTCCCCCCTAGTAGGTTTTGGTGGAATGAAGGTGCAACTTGTGGGTAGTATTTCCTTACCAGTGATAGTGGGGGCATATCCGCAGCAAGTTATCAAGGAGGTGAACTTCCTTGTAGTTGATTGTTCGTTTTCTTACAATGCAATAATTGGGAGGCCAACCCTAAATAGGTGGAAGGCAGTTACATCTACTTATCACTTGTCAGTCAAGTTCCCAACGGAGCATGGGGTTGGCCAAGTACAGGGAGACCAATTAGCAGTAAGAGAATGTTATCTAGCCATGTTGGCTGCGGACGAGCAAGTTCAAGCAATGAATATCGAAGAAAAGAAAGTTATGGCAGAACCCATTGAAGCGTTAGAAGATATTCCTTTAGATGATGATAACCCTGAGAGGTGTACCAGGGTTGAAGCAGATCTAGAAGCGAAGATCAAGAAAGATCTCATTTGTTTTTTGAAAAGAAACAGAGATGTGTTCGCATGGAGTCACAAAGACATGCCAGGTATAGACCTTAGTGTCATTACCCACCGTCTGAGTGTATGCCCTTCCTCCAAACCAGTGCGACAAAAGAAGAGGGTGTTTGCCCCAGAGAGAGACAATGCTGTTAAGCAGGAAGTTCAGAAGTTAATTGCAGCGAAGTTTATTCGAGAGGTATACTATCCTGACTGGTTAGCTAACATGGTCATGGTCAAGAAGGCGAACGGCAAATGGAGAATGTGCGTTGATTTCACTGATTTAAATAAGGCTTGTCCCAAGGACAGTTACCCATTGCTGCGTATTGATCAATTGGTAGATTCCACCGCAGGCCACAAGTTGCTTAGTTTCCTTGATGCTTTCTCTGGTTACAATCAAATTAGGATGGATGAAGTGGACCAAGAGAAGACGTCCTTTATCACTAGTCAGGGACTGTTTTGTTATGAAGTAATGCCTTTCGGTTTAAAGAATGCTGGGGCGACATACCAACGTTTGGTCAATCACATGTTTCGTCCGCAGATCGGGAGAAATATAGAAGTATACATAGATGATATGTTGGTGAAAACTCAAGACGAGGAGAGGCATTTGGTCGATTTGCGGGAAACATTCGACACGCTGAGGCAGTATCTTATGAAGTTGAACCCTAACAAGTGTGCTTTTGGAGTATCATCAGGGAAGTTCTTAGGATTTATGGTGTCCTACAGAGGAATTGAAGCAAACCCTGACAAAATTCAAGCAATATTGGATATGAAGCCTCCGAGCAATGTTAAAGAAGTTCAGTCCCTCACCGGACGAGTTGCCGCCCTCAACAGGTTTATTTCTAAAGCTACTGACAAGTGTTTGCCATTTTTTAAGGTTCTCAAAAAAGCATTTGAATGGACCAATGAGTGTCAAAAAGCTTTTGAAGATTTGAAGATATATCTCACCAAAGCCCCGTTATTGAGCCCGTCTATGCCCGGAGAAGAACTGTACTTATATTTGGCAGTCACTCCACACGCTGTGAGTTCAGCACTGGTGAGGGAAGAGAGCAAGGTGCAGAGACCTGTATACTATACCAGTAAAGCATTGAGGGGAGTGGAAGGACGATATCTGTTAATGGAGAAATTGGCTTTTGCGTTGATAACTGCTTCCAGAAAACTATGGCATTATTTTCAAGCTCATGTTATTAACGTCATGACAGATCACCCACTCAAGAAGGCAATGAACAAGTTAGAGGCTGCAGGACGTTTGATCCAATGGGCCATCGAGCTCAGTGAGTTTGACATAAAATACCAGCCAAGGCATGCCATAAAAGCTCAAGCTCTGGCAGATTTCATTACTGAATTTACCCTAAGTTGTGATGATGAAGGTGAAGTGGAAAACAGCAAGTGGATCATCCATGTGGATGGCTCGTCTACACTGCACGCAGGCGGAATTGGTGTGGTTTTGCAATCTCCAGAGGGGGACAAATTAAAGCACAGAGTTCGTTTGCAGTACCAGACAACTAATAATGAAGTCGAGTACGAAGCTTTTCTTAAAGGACTGGAATTAGCCAAATCTGTAGAAGCAAAGTCACTCCTCGTCTTGGGAGATTCTCAGTTGATCATAGGCCAAGTGAATGGAATGTTTGAAGTAAAAGAAGAACGAATGAGGAAGTACCTAAACAGAGTGACGCGCCTTGTAAAGAAGTTTGAAGAAGTTAATTTCGTTCAAATCCCAAGGGAGGAGAACATGGACGCTGATGCCTTGGCAAAAGAAGACTCGTCGAGCGAAGCCGTAGATAAGTTTGATGAAATCCAGTATATGCTGAGTATAGACATCCCAGAAGTACAACAGGTGGAAAATGGAATGAATTGGATGGTTCCAATTGTGTCATACTTAAAAGACAGACGACTCCCGGAAGAAAAAGATGAAGCTAGAAAGCTGAGGGCAAGGGCGGCCAGGTATGTTCTTATGGACGAGATTCTCTACCAAAGAGGTTTTTCTCAGCCTTATCTCAGATGTTTGGCCCCAGACGAAGCAAATTACATATTGAGAGAAATTCATGAGGGAGCATGTGGCAATCACTCAGGCGCCAGATCGCTCATCCACAAAGTCGTCCGTGCGGGATATTATTGGCCAAATATGCAAGCTGACGTTAAGGCATACGTCAAAGTCTGCGATTAATGTCAAAGGTTTAGCAACGTCCCCAGGCAACCATCAGAGTATTTGACTCCAATGACGGCCCCGTGGCCTTTTGCGCAATGGGGACTGAATATTTTAGGTCCATTTCCACTGGGTATAAGGCAAATGAAATTCCTTGTGGTTGGTATTGATTATTTTACCAAGTGGGTAGAAGCAGAACCTTTGGCCAACATCACACAGCAGAATGTCAAGAACTTCATGTGGAAAAATATTGTGTGCAGATTTAGAGTACCTAGGGTGCTGGTTTCGGACAACGGACGGCAATTTGACAATGTAATTTTCAGAGATTTTTGCATACACTTTGGAATTCAAAATCATTACTCCTCACCAGCCCACCCGCAAGCTAATGGCCAGGCAAAAGTTGCAAACCGATCCTTGTTGAAAATAATCAAGACTCGGCTTGAGGGGGCTAAGGGAATATGGCCAGATGAGCTTCCAGGTGTTCTGTGGGCATATAGAATGACAGTGAGAACTCCTACGGGAGAAACTCCTTTTAAGCTAGCATATGGAACTAAAGCAGTTATACCCGCGGAAGTGCACGTGGCCAATCATAGGGTGATGACCTACCAGAACGAAGGCTATAGACGCGAGAAGTTTCTAGACGAATATCTAGGACGAGGAAGGACAAGGGAAGAAATTTCAGAAATGAAGAGGGTACCGGGGGTATTCCACTATTTATAGGGAACAAACTCAAGCATCTGAAGCGACGTAATTGAATCAGCAACAGACACGTGGCATACTCCTCGATTAGATCAATCGACGAGATTTTTCCACCAACGAATTCATGACACGTGGCACACCAAGCTGCTACCAACACACGTCTTATCTGTCTTTGGACGACCCATGGACAAGGGGGCAACTGATGATGCTATAAAATATCACCTTAAAAATTGTCCATATGGCTCGTCCTAGGAAAAAGAAAGAAGGACGGGTGCAGCCGTATTACCTCGTCCGTCATAAATTGGATGAGGACGGACGAGGCCTCGTTCGTCTCGAAGGACGGATGAGGCAAGAATTTTTATGCTGAGGCACGTCCGCCCTCAATTAGGGACGGACGAGCCAAACATTCATGACTTGGACCTAACCTATAAATCAAAATCTCCATTGCTCGTGATAAAGCACTGGTTCAGATAAAGTAATTTCCATGGAAGTTATGGAAGTTACCTCCGATTTTGGTGAACTCCTCGACAATAGGAACGGTTATCAGAGCAAATAACCGTTCCGTATACTATATAAACACTTCTTTGCATAGAGGTAATGGATCCGGACTTTTTTTTCTTTGGAGAGAGAAGGATAAACATTTAGGAACTTTTCTTCTTGATTCCAGCCCACTAACTTCACCATCAGAGGACCATAGGCCGGTCTTCACCGGTTTTTTCTCTGATTAAATTTGGTTTTGCAGGATTTGACTCTGAAGATTGTCGAAGTCCGAAGATTTCTAACCCATTGATTTTCCAGAAATATCAAAACTAAAGTTCAAACTTGACTTATTTATAAACAAACAAATATGAACAAACTTTTTACCAAGCTAATCCCAAGTTGTTTATAATAGGCTTGATTCATTTACGGCCTTATCTATAGTTTATACTATTATGAAATTATATAGCAATTACACTATTTTGTCACAATTACAACCAAAAAAGAATATATGAAACATTTAATGTTATCAGACTTTATTGAATTGATAATAATAGTTCGTTTATATTCAAAAAGAAAAAAAAAATCATTTGTGTGCTTTCAATTTTATAAGCACTCCTCGGCTTAAAAAAGAAAAAAGAAAAAAGAAAAAAAAAACATCATTTCCTTTAGGTTAAAAATACTTACTATTTTTTTTTTTTTAAAAATTATAAATACCCAAAGACCCAAACCCATAAAAAAAAAACAAAAAAAAAAAAAATTTAATACTATTTTAATCATGACTGTTTTGGTACTTCTGGTACCCTTTAGAAGCTGTCTCTCTCTCAAACTCAAAGAGCTCTCACTTGAAAAGTCTCTCTGAAACTAAAACAAAACTTATAAAAACCCAAAAAGAGAAGAGAGGAGCTTTTTTTCTTTAGGGTTTTAGAAACTACTTCTTTCCTTCTTCACCTTATCACATCATTCATGGCTACCGATGCTTCTGATGCTCTTGCAGGTCTTCTCTCTCTCTCTCATAAATACAGACACATTGACACAGACCCACAAGCACAAAACCACATAAGCACAAGAAAAACTTGAATAAGTTTGCAAATTTGATTCTTTCTTTGATTCATGCTCTGTGCTTGGTAACACTTAATATGCGTACTTGAATGCTTTTCTTTCTGTGTGTGCGTGTGTGTGTGTGTGTGTGTGTATTTATATATATTCATATGGAAGCAGAAAGTTCAATAGTTAATAATTCTTATCTCTCATTCTCTCTGAATCCCTGTTGCTATATGCAGTGAGGCAGAAAGTTCAACAATTTCTCAATGCTGCTCGTATTGGCAATCTTGATCTCTTAAAGAGTAAGCTCATATTTTTGCATCTTTTTTTGGATAATTTGATAGTTACAACAATGGGGTAGTGGGGATTTGAACTCTGGTTCTTTTCACTTAGGAGAGCAGACCATGCCACTAAGCTACAAGGCTCTTGGCTATTTGTGTGCATATCATTGAATGTATGCTAATTTTGGTTTTTAATTTGGGTATTTGTGTGTGTATCAGAAGTATATGTGCAAATTTTTATTTTTATTTTTATTTTTTGGTTTAGGGTGGGGGGTGTTTGAATTTTGAATATTTATTTTGGTTTTAATTATATATAAAAAAAATAATATTTATTTGGGTTTAATTTTATTGCAATAGATTTGGCGGGGCAACTCGATGAGGGAAAGGGTTTGGCGAGAACTGTAGCGGATATTAAGGATGCAAACAAACGAGGGGCGCTTCACTTTGCTGCAAGGGAGGGGCAGACTGAGGTTTGCAAGTACTTGTTGGAGGAGTTGAAGCTCGATGTTGATTCGAAGGATGAAGAAGGTATGCGCCTAATCTTATGCATTGTCTGTATTCGTTATTTTCATCATGTCCTCTTCGACATTGGTTTGGAGCATGTTGATTGATTCTTTTAGATTTGAAAATAGGCACCCTTTTGAATTATCTTTGAGGGGAAAAAAAAAATTCAGGAATCTGAAATTTACATTATGTAGACGCAATTACAATGATCTATCAAATAACAAATCGAACAAATAGAAAAACATCTCACAACTTATAACCATTCTAACATGTTTTTTAAGAAAGGAGAGCTTAAGATCCAGCAGATTCCTCTCAACATCCTCAAAATTTTGGAATTGCACGCTCTCCAAATTATTTTTTGTCTCTCTATCAATGATGATAGTGTTGGATAGATTTCTATGGCTGTCAAATATGACTTCAAAAACTGAAAATTGTTTGGTCAGTTTTAAGCTCTTGGTTGTTTTTATTATTATTATTATTATTATTATAATATGGATTCTTTCATCCCCAGTCTCTTGTCCAGTGAATGTTATAGTACTTTTGCTTGTTTGAATGGATGCCCTTCCTTGTGGTTGGACTACTAAATAAAATGGTAGTAACAATGTGATAGATTAGTTGTATACTTGTATAGTTTATTGCAGCAGATAATTAGCTAAATAAATAATTTTGCTATAATACTTTTGGCTAAAATCAATGTCTAGTCAGAGCAACTTTGGATTATTTTAGTTATGATGTCTGAAAAAGCAATGGGGGATGTCATTCCTACTCAACTTACCAAGTAAGCTTCTTGTCCTTCAAAAAATCGACCAAAATATTTTAATGAAATCGTTTAGAGTTTAGCCCCCTTTTTGCGCAAAATTATTTACATATGAAAAAAAAGAAGAAGACCAAAATATGTTTACTTAAAACTTTATAAGATACTTGATGTAATAAGATCACATTCTATAATTTTCATATTATCCAATCTTTGTGAGGCGTGCTCTAGATTGGAAATTGGATATGTTCACCAATTTCTTTGAGGTGTTGTATTGAGAACAAATTAAGAGGACCTGTTGTATCAGACCTCATTGGAAGGCAATAGGAGTGTGTCTTTGAGCGTAGCTTTCTTTGTGGACTGCTTCATCAGGGACAATACTCCCTATAAAAAAAATCTTATTAAACCTATGTCATCAAAGAATATCTTATTAAACCCCCAAGTTTATAGTGGATCAATGTTGTATATGTAAACAACATGGGGAATAAGTTGATAATTTGCTATTGTATTGTCCAATAGCGAGGGATTTATGGTCATTTGTGTTTGCAGCTTTTGGGGTGAAATGGGTGATGTCGAATATGGTACGTTGAGTGCTTCAATGTTGGCAACATGGGAAAAATTCTTTTAGGAATAGGGTATTGAATATGGTTCCGTCATGTTTGATGTGGCAAAATTAGAGGGATTGGGAAATGACAGGAGGACTTTTGAGGGGCAAGAGTTGTCTGTAGAGAGATTGAATTCTCATTTTGTTGGGTCTTGTTTCTGTTGTGCATCTTTGGATGACTTTTGAGGGGCAAGGGTTGTCTATAGAGAGATTGAAATCTCATTTTGTTGGGTCTCATTTCTGTTGTGTATCTTGGGATGAGGGTATACCATCAAATATGTGGGATTTCCTAGATTCATTGTACTTTTGATTTAGTACGGGAATTTTTGTGTGTGTGTGTGTGTGTGTGTATATATATATATTTTCTTATTTTAATGCAATTTGGTATTACTCATCAACAATTAAAATCAATTTGCCAAATTGCATCACAAGGGCATAGAATTACCATGTAACTTGTTAAAGACCATATAACGGATTAGAAGTTCTTTTTGCTCCTTGCAATAAGAATTCATCATCTTGCACTGTATATTTCATTCCTTCAAGTTGTAACAAGTCATGCTTCTGATCATAGAAGTACACTTTGATGGTAAGACATCATGGAAGGGTTGTGTTATCAGGATGAAGGAAAATCAGGAGGGCACTTGTAGGTTCACAATTAATGTAAAGCTTATTGTCAAACCTTGTGATTTAGACTTATAATTATATGTTATTCAGATGCTACTGTAATCTTGGATTTGGTAGTTAATTCATGAGTCATATATTTTTATCATTGGTAAACAAATTTGTCATAATATCTATGGTTGACCAATATGTGTCTTTGATTTAATAGTTTACAAATGTAAACTTGAGATGACATTCTTCTCCTTGGATAGACTTGTTATGGTTATTATAATGATGTTTTGGCTAATCCATTGATTTTTGTAATTTATCTACAGGTGAGACTCCTCTTATTCATGCTGCTCGGCAAGGACATACTGATACTGCCAAATACCTTCTCGAGGGTGGTGCCAATCCTGCTATACCTAGTGACTTAGGGGCCACAGCCCTGCACCATTCTGCTGGAATAGGTGCGCTCTCTAATTTTCATTCATTGTCTTCCTTTTTGGGTTTTTGTGTGTGCTTGTGCCTGTACGTGCATATTTGGAACGTTTATTGCTAAATTTTCATGCTTTGCATGACCTCTCCTTATGAGTAAAAAGTCACCTCTCCATCACTTTTAATCTCTTTTTAGCATGATGGAGTTATTTGTTTCTGTGGTCCTAATCATGGAGATTTTATGTTAATTTGAAAACATATGTTCATTTCTGTGCTTTATCAACCTGAACAGAATTTTAATCTCAGAAACTAGCCTTCTAAAACTAACCATTCCAAAGCTCTATATTTAAAAGATCTTCCATATCTCTATGACCTTATATTTAAATGTTCTTTTGTGGGATTTACATGTTTGCATGATATGGCTAGATGCAAAGAATTTAATATTTCTCAATTTCACTGATTTTTTCATTTCAAATCTCAATGTGGTTATACTTTGTTAATTCTTACAGGAGAAATTGAGTTGCTGAAGATTTTACTTTCCAAAGTTGTTGATGTTGATTCACAAAGTGATGCTGGCACTCCATTAATTTGGGCTGCTGGTCATGGACAACCAGAAGCCGTGAAGGTTCTATTGGAACACCATGCTAATGTAAGTTTGCATTTTGTAGTTCATATAATTATATCTTCTACTTCCTCCGTCTATTTTTGTTGGTCCTCTATTTTATCATAGGATGTCCAAAAATATGATCTTCATTGAAAAGCCAACAGACACATTATAAATAAATTTCCTAACTTACCTTTACTTTATTTTAAAAGTCAAGAGTCCCAAAATATGTTATTCTTGGCTTATGAGGCCTCTCTGGATGTTTTTTGGTTTTTTAATTCCTATGGGGCTGCACTATTATGGATTGGTGTTGCATGTGTAAATGTAATGGGGAGAGTGTGGATCATTTGCTTCTACACTGTGGTGAGGTTTTTTGGTTATGGAGTTTTTCCCTTAGATCTTTTGGTGTTTCTTGGGTTCTACCTAAAAGGGTTATTGACTTGTTGGTTGGTTGGAGGAATTGATTGGGGAAGCATTCTTCAAATGTTTGGAATTTGGTACCACATTGTGTGATGTGGATTATTTGGAGGGAGAGAAATAATCGCATATTTGAAGATTTGGTGCTTTCTGGGGATAAGCTCTTAGAATTGTTTGCGATCACTTTGTTTGGTTGGTTTCGTGCGTGGGATTTACTTCTTTGAAATCCATTCTGCTGTTTTTAGATTCACTTTTTTCTTGTACATAAGTTGTTTTGTTTCCCTTTGTTGCTTGTATATATTTCCTTCATTTACTTCATCTCTTTGATGAAGTAGCTTCTTTTTAATACAAATTTTTCTTACCTATCCCAAAAAAAAAAAAAAAAAAAAAATCATGTGGGGCCCTTCTTAGGGTCTGTTTGGATATAGCTGAAAACTGAAAACTAAAAACACTGTAACAAAATAATTTTTAAATGTGTAAATAGTACCGTGGACCCATTTTTAATAAAAAAAATTGATGAAAAGTGAAATTTGTGGGACCCATTTCTGAAAAGTTGCTGAAAATGTTACTGTGTGTGCACTGTTCACACCCCGTAAGTCAACATTCACGGCTTGAAAAAAAAAAAGAAGAAAAAAAAGAAAAAAGAAAAAAGAAAACGCAGACGTGAACACTGGGAAGCGCAAAACGCGCTTCCCAAACGAACACTTAGTCTTTCAAGCCCTTGTCCTTGCGTGACTGGTTTTAGAGGCTAGTAGAACATTTCCTGAGTTTGGTGTTACCTACTTCTAGTCCAGCAGGACCTCACTTTTCTCTTTGGTTCCTCTGGTAGGATTATGCACCTTATGTGGGCAAGTTTAGTATTGTTTATTTAGGAGGGACTCCCTGATGTGTCAAGTGGACTTAGGCTTGGTGTTTGGGTTTCGGTGTCCATCTAACTGTGGACTTCCTGCCCAGTGTTAGTTTTTTGATCTGCTATTGATATTTGTTATTGGATACTTCTTTGTTAGGAATGCTATAGATGGGTTATTACATGTCTTGGTATTTTGATACTATTTTTGTATTGAGTTTGTACTACATCACACTTCATCCCTATTCTAATTTTTTTTTTATAAGAATTATTTCATTAATTGGAGACTACTTCATGTACAAATGACACAAATTAGACTAAAGAATTACAAAAAAGAAAAAAAGAAAAAAGAAAAAAGAAATGTACAAAAGGATAGAGACTTTAAAAACAATGGAGTGGAGTCTCTACCCCCTGCAGGAAACCAATCAAATAAAGACTCTCCACATCCTCAAACGTAAACCTATTACGTTCCCGCCATGTACTCCACATGAAACATAAGGGAACCAAGTTCCCGATGTTTAAAGAATGTTTACCCATCTACTTTCTCCATCCATACATAGGATACTCTCCTGTAGGACCCAATGAATCCCAAAAGCCCTCTAAACAAAACTCCACAAATGATTGGCTTCCTTGCAATGAATCAAAATGTGGTCCATCGTCTCCCCATTACACCGACACATATAGCACCAGTCCTAATATTTTCATGAGAATCTTCCCCCCAAACTGCTATCTACAAAAAAAGGAAACCCTCTAGGGGGCCTTCATGCCCCAAATGCCTTTTCAAGGGAAAATGACATAAGTGAACCCCCTCAAAGCATTATAGAAAGAATAGATATCAAACTCCCCATTCCTCAACTTCCGCGGCTCTGCCTCACCCGGTCTCCATCCTCTCTAAGCAGAACATGGTATTCTAGAAGTGGAGAAAAGAAACTACCAAGTACAACTCTCAATCATTAAAATCCTGATAGAATCTAATTCCAACTCCATCTCTCCCCTTCAGATCGTCTCACCAACAGAGACTCCGCTGAAGTATCTTTGTCAGTGGAACTGCCATACAAGTTCGATCTCAATTTTGCAATGGTGTGTGCAGGGCCTCATAGAAATTGTTGCACAATATATTATTTAATAGGTTTGGGATCCCATCATGCAAGGATCCCATTAGTTTTTAAGAATCATCTTTGTTAGCTAATTAGAGACACAATACTCTTGACAGTAAAGGATGTAAGTTTGTCAACTTTAAGTCTCCACATTTGTAAAAAGGAAGTTGCATTTAGCATGAAAAACGATTTGGAATTCAAAAATTCATTATAAATTTATAATAGACATTTTTTGACTTGCACCAAATATATATCTTGTCATCATCCATCTACATCTCATTATCTCAATGATAGAAGGATGCAATGCTGGGGGGGCTGTCAGTTTGAAAGATCAATTTTTTGGAATCTGATGTGGTCTATTCTTCTTGGTTGCTGGACATTTCTGAAGTTTGCAAAAGCACCGCATAGGAGGTTAATGACTGTGAAGGACATAAAATTTTAAACTTCAAGTCTTCACGTTTGTAAAAAGGAAGTTGCATTTAGCATGCAAAATGATTCAGGCTTCAAAAATTCATTATAAATTGATAATTGAAGTTTTTCAACTTACACTCGATAACATGTCATCATCCAATGACATCTCATCATCTCAATGATAGGATACAATTTTTCTGGTCAGGCTGTCAGATTGAAGGGTCAATTCTTTGGATCTGATGTGGTCTATTCTACTTGGTTGATGGATGATTCTGAAGTTTGCAGAAGCTTCATTGCATAGGAGCTAAATATAAAGGACAGAAAATATTTGATGCTAAGAACTCATGTATACCTAGGAGAACACTTTGTAAAGTTAGCAGCCTTTGCTCAAAAATGGTTTCAGAAATTCTAGACCATGACAAATACTAAAGTGTACATGATTACATCTGGAAAGTTTTGGAAGAGGAATCAGAATATGGTTCTTTTGGGTGGTTTAACAAAACATATACCAATTACAAAATGTTAACCTAATTTATTTGACATGGCATTTTTGTTTACAGTGTTGGACTTGACTCTTTCATTTCCTTATGTCATTTGGTTAAGAGTTCTCAGGATAGTGTTATTACATACTTGAATCTTTTGTTATATCATTGAAATGTGAGTTGAGATTCTCTTTTATTGTTTGATTTAATTTCTTGATATTTGATATTTGTTTTGCAGCCTAATGCTGAAACAGATGATAATATTACTCCACTGTTGTCAACAGTGGCAGCCGGTTCGCTGCCATGCTTAGAGTTGTTGATTCAGGTTCTACAATTTTCTTCATCTTATAATATGAATTACATGGACTTTGGGTCACCACCCATTGTGTCATTGTTTTGATATCTGAATGACCTTGTTAGCAATCAAATACACAATTTTAGACTTCTGTAAATGAAATCTTATGTGAATTACTGAAGTATGATGTTGTCTAATTTGAATTGAGCTTTATAATTGCACAATGTAT
The DNA here is from genome assembly GCF_002906115.3 of Quercus suber. NCBI lineage: Eukaryota > Viridiplantae > Streptophyta > Magnoliopsida > Fagales > Fagaceae > Quercus > Quercus suber. The sequence continues at coordinate 1,158,414 of NW_027069538.1, forward strand.
ATTATAGTTGAGTAAAGCTTGGGGCTAATGTAAAAGAATTTTTGTTTGGTGCTTAACATCTGTTATTTCAGTCCTCTGATATCTATGCTTCTGTTTATATAGTTCCTCAGAATAGGCCTAGTAGCTTGATTTGTGCTACTTCATATGAACTTTTCTCTGCAATCCTAACTTTTGCATTTTCTAATGTATAGGCAGGTGCCAAAGTTAATATTAGTGTTGGTGGAGTAACCCCTTTACACATTGCTGCTGATAATGGGAGCTTGGAAATCATAAATTGTTTGTTGAAAGCTGGAGCTGATCCAAATGTCACTGATGAGGTGAGGCTATAACTATTCCCTACATATATATATATATTTTTTTTAACTTAAGAAGTAAAACATATTTTTCGCTTCTTTTTCTCTTGTTTGTCTGTATGCATTTACTTGTTGGAGTGTTGGAAAAAAGCTCTTGGGTTGATATAATATTCTGCCTACTTATCTAAAAAATAAATAAAAAATAAAAAATTAATAATAATAATAGGTGGGTGATCTCTCCCTCCTCAGCACTGGAACTACCTGGGAAGCAATCCCATCATGGGCTGTGAGCAACGCCAACAGGTTCGGGGTCTTCTCCTCTAGCACCATTCCTTCAGGGATGTTGGCTTCTTCTCGGCTGGTACTGACCTAGGTGGGTAGTAGACGACGATGGGAGGGGTTGGGGAGGTCTTCAGGATCCTCTTGCTGGTAGAAGATCTCAAAGTCTTTGTCTGTGACCTCTTGAGTGGGTTCGGGAGTGCACTCCTTGACTTCGTTGTCTAAAGGTATGGGCTGCTCCAGGGATTACAGTAGTTTGGTTATGGGCGGGGATGGAAGTTGGGCGTCTTGAGTTCCGGATGAAGGAGGAGTTGTTAGGAAGCCGGGAACTGCTACGTCAATTAAAGCTAGCCATGGATCCTTAGCTTTGATTACATGTTTAGGGCTTTGGAAACGTTTGGAGATGGGGTTGAAACCAAGGATCACGTGCATTGCCTGAAACTGACCGTCTTTGGGAAGAAAAATTTCTAACCTGAGGATATGGTTTAGCTCGGGAAAATTCACTAAGCTCTTGTTCGGGGCAGTGTGATGTTCGTCTGCCAATAAACATGCAACATAAGTCATAGATTAGAAAAAATCCTTATAAAAGTTTTCTTTATCTGAATACGAAAATCCTATGCGCATCTAATGTCTATGGGAACCCTACCTGGTTCCTTATTTTGGGTGGGATAGTGCAATCCATCATGCTAGTCTCCCGAGATAATGAGAAAGTCTTCGTCATGCCCTTGTTTAACTCAGGCATACAAGAAATTAACCTAACGGCTGGGACCCTACATTTAATATAGTAGTTGGTTTCCTTCCCTTTTTGGCAGTTGTATACCCAATTCACATCATACCATGTGAGATTGGTCCTCATCTTATAGTTTATCATATCTATGCTACTGAGGACGGAGGACCCTAAAGAGGTTGGGAGAGCATTGTGTGGGGGTCAACCTATAATTCATAAGGAAGTCTCTAATAACCCTACCCATGGGAATTTCCATCCCGCCTTCTATTAAGGTGATCATCGGAATCACTACTGAGCCGGGAGGTCTATTCATGACCAGCCACTCGCCTAACTCACAGTGTTGGAGTTCAACACCGTTAGGGATCCTATACTTAAAGGCAGCCATGCCTTCGGGGGTATCCACTAACCTAGCAAATCTGCTCATAGAAATTTATGGTATAGGTAATGAAGAATCTACATATAAAAGTAAATGAATCCAGACTCACCTACAAGCAGAAGTTCAACCACAACGGAAAATATAGTTATAGATGAGCTTTATTTGGTTTTTCCATCATGGTGTATAGAATATTAGGGGTCCAAAATAGATAATCTAATGTTCTTTATATGAGTGGATAACTACCTTGGGTAGCATTTCTTCATCCTCTTTTCTAGAATTTACAGATCTTTTGAATCTTAGATTAACTCTTTTGGAGTCGTTCAATTATATACATTGTATGTTTGAACTCTCTCCTTCGAATAAAATTGTTTAAAACCAAAAATAGATAATCTGACGCAATCCATTTAGTCTTGTTAGAACAATGGTTAAGTGATTAAATTCTCTTATCAAGTTTAAACTTTTGGGATAATTGGTAATTTATCATGGTATTAGAGCAGGTGGTCTTAAGTTGAACCCTATCTCTACTCTACCTCCTATTTAAAAAATTAAAAATCCTACATGTTAGGCCCCACTTATTTGGGGAAGTTTGGGCCCACACATGATGGGGATTGATAGAAAATTCACCATTTCCTAAAAACTTTAGCTTTTAGAAAAATTAGTAACTTATCAAGTCTTTAAATCTTTCTTTATTTTTTGTTTAATTTTTTTGTGCAATCTTTCCCTTGTCTTTTGGTTTTTGCTTTCTCCATCATAGGTTCTTTGGTTAGGTTGGATTATACAGTAGTTTAGGCTTTAAGGAAGCTACCTTTCTGGTATGGCCATTAGTTAGGTTGGGCCACATTGTCGCGAATTGACCCTTTATATCTTGAGCAGCACAAACATTTTATTTGCTAGGGTTATTACATTATGGTTGGCATACAAAAAAATATTAGAAAATACCAGGGGTATTTGATCTGCTTAGAAAATTCAGGCCCCCCCTCCAAAAAAAAAAATAATAATAATAATAATAGGTGGGTGATCTCTCCCTCCTCAGCACTGGAACTACCTGGGAAGCAACCCCATCATGGGCTGTGAGCAACGCCAACAGGTTTGGGGTCTTCTCCTCTAGCACCATTCCTTCAGGGATGTTGGCTTCTTCTTGGCTGGTACTGACCTAGGTGGGTAGTAGACGACGATGGGAGGGGTTGGGGAGGTCTTTGGGATCCTCTTGCTGGTAGAAGATCTCAAAGTCTTTGTTTGTGACCTCTTGAGTGGGTTCGGGAGTGCACTCCTTGACTTCGTTGTCTGAAGGTATGGGCTGCTCCAGGGATTACAGTAGTTTGGTTATGGGCGGGGATGGAAGTTGGGCGTCTTGAGTTCCGGATGAAGGAGGAGTTGTTAGGAAGCCAGGAACTGCTACGTCAATTAAAGCTAGCCATGGATCCTTAGCTTTGATTACATGTTTAGGGCTTTGGAAACGTTTGGAGATGGGGTTGAAACCAAGGATCACGTGCATTGCCTGAAACTGACCGTCTTTGGGAAGAAAAATTTCTAACTTGAGGATATGGTTTAGCTCGGGAAAATTCACTAAGCTCTTGTTCGGGGCGGTGTGATGTTCGTCTGCCAATAAACATGCAACATAAGTCAGATTAGAAAAAATCCTTATAAAAGTTTTCTTTATCTGAATATGAAAATCCTATGCGCATCTAATGTCTATGGGAACCCTACCCGGTTCCTTATTTTGGGTGGGATAGTGCAATCCATCATGCTAGTCTCCCGAGATAATGAGAAAGTCCTTGTCCATGCCCTTGTTTAACTCAGGCATACAAGAAATTAACCTAATGGCTGGGACCCTACATTTAATATAGTAGTTGGTTTCCTTCCCTTTTTGGCAGTTGTATACCCAATTCACATCATACCATGTGAGATTGGTCCTCATCTTATGGTTTATCATATCTATGCTACCGAGGACGGAGGACCCTAAAGAGGTTGGGGGAGCATTGTGTGGGGGTCAACCTATAATTCATAAGGAAGTCTCTAATAACCCTACCCATGGGAATTTCCATCCCGCCTTCTATTAAGGTGATCATCGGAATCACTACTGAGCTAGGAGGTCTGTTCATGACCAGCCACTCGCCTAACTCACAGTGTTGGAGTTCAACACCGTTAGGGATCCTATACTAAGCCCTAAAGGCAGCCATGCCTTCAGGGGTATCCACTAACCTAGCAAATCTACTCATAGAAATTTATGGTATAGGTAATGAAGAATCTACATATAAAAGTAAATGAATCCAGACTCACCTACAAGCAGAAGTTCAACCACAACGGAAAATATAGTTATAGATGAGCTTTATTTGGTTTTTCCATCATGGTGTATAGAATAATGATGAAGAAACATATTAGGGGTCCAAAATAGATAATCTAATGTTCTTTATATGAGTGGATAACTACCTTGGGTAGCATTTCTTCATCCTCTTTTCTAGAATTTACAGATCTTTTGAATCTTAGATTAACTCATTTGGAGTCGTTCAATTATATACATTGTATGTTTGAACTCTCCTCCTTCGAATAAAATTGTTTAAAACCAAAAATAGATAATCTGATGCAATTCATTTAGTCTTGTTAGAACAATGGTTAAGTGATTAAATTCTCTTATCAAGTTTAAACTTTTGGGATAATTAGTAATTTATTATGGTATTAGAGCAGGTGGTCTTAAGTTCAACCCTATCTCTACTCTACCTCCTATTTAAAAAATTAAAAATCCTACATGTTAGGCCCCACTTATTTAGGGAAGTTTGGGCCCACACATGATGGGGATTGATAGAAAATTCACCATTTCCTAACAACTTTAGCTTTTAGAAAAATTAGTAACTTATCAAGTCTTTAAATCTTTCTTTATTTTTTGTTTAATTTTTTTGTGCAATCTTTCCCTTGTCTTTTGGTTTTTGCTTTCTCCATCATAGGTTCTTTGGTTAGGTTGGATTATAAAGTAGTTTAGGCTTTAAGAAAGCTACCTTTCTGGTATGGCCATTAGTTAGGTTGGGCCACATTGTCGCGAATTGACCCTTTATATCTTGAGCAGCACAAACATTTTATTTGCTAGGGTTATTACATTATGGTTGGCATATAAAAAAATATTAGAAAATACCTGGGGTATTTGATCTGCTTAGAAAATTCAGGCCCCCCTCCCCCCCCCCCCCACCCAAAAAAAGAAAAAGAAAAAATGTTATTCAAGAGATTTTTGAACACTTTTACCTCTCCTTACAAAAATGACTAATAAAAATGGAATTTTTGGCAAAAAGAAAAATTGTGCTTTGGGTACTCTGTACTACTTGCTGGAAAGCACCGACGCGGCTACAGGGGTGCCGCACTGGCGTCCAACGCGGGGTGCAGTGGGCAACACTGCTATCCGCACATTGGTGCTGCATCGGTGCTCTTTTTTTTTTTTTTTTTTTTTTCCTGGATTCGTGCCGAATCGGTTCATATTGGCTGGCCGATTCAGGCCAATACTGGCTTTGAATCAGACTGAAATTCAAGTAAGAATTATTTATTAAAAAAAAAAAAAAAAACCCTAAAACCATCACTGTGTCTGCCTCTCTGCTCTCTGCCTCCCTCCCTATATTCTAATTTCAATGTTTTAGTTTCAAAGTTGTGGATTGTATTTAATTTATGAACATCATGTTTTAGTTATCATCTACCATTGCTCTTAAATTTGGTATATGTTTATATAGTGTGAAAAAATATGCTTTGCAATATATAGAAAATATAAATAAAAATATTATTAATAATTTTTTAATCGCCACACCCCGCTGCACCTGCACCCTACTTTTTCAAAAATTGCCGAGTCCTGCACCCGTGCTTCATAGACTACTTGTTAACAGAAAAATGATACTGCCTACATTTTTTTTCCTTGTTTTAGTAGCTCAAGCATAATGCTTGCCCAACCTTTCAAATTGTGTTAGGCTTAAGTAATTTAAATATGCTAGAGGTTGTTGTCATGTCATACACGTGTGCTTCCTCATGCTGGAAATGTGTTTGCCTTTTCTCTTCTCCCATTTGGTGTGTGTGTGTGGTGAACCCATATTTCTTTGCTCGTGGTGACATTTATATGTAGTGTATTCCTTGCTTAATAGTGTGTATCGTTTCCATGCCCAATAAGAAGTTCTGTTAACTAAACTTTTTATTCATTGTTGCATTTAAATTTTCGGACTTGGTTTATAATTAAATTCTTCTTTTGTGTTACTCCATGTGTACTTGGGATGTGCGCCCTTTTGGTGCCTTTTAATAAATATTTACTTATTAAAAGATTATTCAAATAATTTCAGTGTACATGAAAATTCATATGTAATGCTTTCTTTTATTATAAGTGAGGAATTTTTTTTTTGGGTAAGTTATAAGTGAGGAAAATCCCTTCTCTCAATAGGTAAAACCTCTGTCGCAAAGACAACGGATATAAGATCTTCTCAAATGTTTTTCTTATTCTCTCCTTCCAAAGGCACCCTATTAGACAAAATGCTGCTATTTTCCGGATGACCTTCCTCTTTTTTCCCAACCTGTAATCCACTTACCAACTTGGATTTCTCTCCAAATTGATCTTACTGTGTGTACCCTGTTAGTTGTGAATTGTCAAATATTGGAAAAATTTTGTGGTTAACTAGAGTCAAAGCACAATCGAGATTATATTCTATACTAAGCAGCTTAAGTAACCAAAAATCTAGCCTATCTAGGGTTAAGCCCCATGACCTAGCATGTCTGCCATTTCTATTCATAATGATGAATCATTTCTTGTTTCAATTGGTGGCTTGTATGATTCCTTTAATAAATAAAAAATTGCAGATGGTTTCTGTCACATCAATGTCTGTTGACTTTATCTCCAATATGAAATAAATTTTGAATGTTCTTTGCATCTCAGGATGGTCTAAAGCCAATCCAAGTTGCAGCTGCAAGAGGCAATCGAGGAGCTGTTGAGATTCTTTTTCCTTTGACATCAAAAGTTCAGACCATTGCAAATTGGACTGTTGATGGAATACTTGATTATATGCAGTCTGAGATTAGCAAACAGGTATTAAGATCCTGACATATAGTGCTAGATATTGGGGAATAGAAAGAAGCTGTCCTACTTTTCGATATTTATACATATTTTGCTTCTGTGGACTTAATAGTTTATTATCCAATAAATCATATCTGCTAAACTGAAAACTTAATATATAATCTCCAGGTGCAGCATTTTGAGTTTAACAGTAATATTTTGACCTGTCTCTGTGTTCCTTTCTTAGCCCGTTACATATCATAGTGGTGACTAAATACTTACCCTTTCTCATCTGGATCAGATTACAAAAAATTTCATTCTCCATTCATAGGTATTTTGAGGCCTGTTCCCATGTAAAAGGACAGGTTGTGTATGTTTAGGATAACAAGCAACAAGCGAAGTCTAATTTTGCTATGAAAGGAGATATGCCCACTGAAGAAATAGAAGAAAAGATGAAGATAAAAAATAACCCAAGCAACAAAGAAACATGCCAAAGTCTTGTCACTATGAAATGGTCATTTTCTGCTTGATATTGTCTAAACAAATGACGGATGAATAGTTCCTACCTAGCTTCTTGTTAGTTTTCCATATTTTTTCTACCAAACTTTAAGCTATTGTTGATTCTTATATTAACTTTCAAGGGGAAAATTTTCAGGATGAAGCAAGAAACAAAAAGGAAGTTAATTTTCTGGAGGAAACTTCATTATCAAATCAAGATCTCCCCCAGGTGCTACTTTTTATTGTGTTGTAACTTTTATTGTTTATGCATTAGTGCTGATCCAATTTTGCATTAGGATTGTCACCTGAAATTGGATGGTTTCTAGCTTTTGGACAGGATAATCTGTAGACAGATTATTATAACTCTTAACTCATCAATACATAATGCCACACATCCAATATAGAATTCAATATCCTGATTTTATCTGCTTAACCACCAGTTCAACCAATAGACAGAACTAAGGGTTATCAACAAAAAAAAAATTAAGACAGAACTAAGGATTTTTTTTTTAATCAATTACTTGTTTATTTTCTTGTATTACTATCACTGCAAAATATCTTCTATAAGAATTTGAATCTCAACTGAAATTTTAGCCAGAGTTGGAGAGGCATTAAATGCTACTGAAAAGAAAAAACAGATGTCATTTTGGGATTGTTTGAAACTATTCATGAGTAATTTTTAAATTTTGGTGCATTGAAATGGTTCTCCCCTGTTCCAATTGCAAGGGATTGGACATACTTACACCTACGTACTTGCACCTTAAGATTTCCAAACTTGCTACTCATATGTCTCTTATGGTTATAAACTAAATCAGCAAGTTCTCATACCTGTTGGGATCTATTTAATGTATTTGAATTCTTTGTGGTATTAAACTATTTTTCTGCAGTGGCAGTGAATAAAGATTTTCATCCCTACAAATGCTTGTAAAAATTATTTTGGAAGTAGTCTGTTGGATTCTTTTAGTCTTGTGTTTGTCACCCTGATGAATGTTCAACATATTAGGTGACACCAGAAGCAAAGAAGGAAGCTGCAGAAGCAAAATCAAGAGGAGATGATGCTTTCAAAAGAAAAGATTATCATATGGCTATAGATTCTTATACACAAGTAACTAACTGCGTCTTTTCTCCTTTGACTATTGAAACATTTCCTTTTTCAGTTGCAATTAGATGACTTTCATTTTGTTTGCTCTCTTGCTTGATAGTTCATTTGATATCTGAGAAAACTTATATAATGTGTTACAATTTGCTTTATTGATGGTAGTATTTCTTTCAGAAGGTTTTGTGTAGTGTTTCAGAAAGTTCACTGGATACTTGTGGTTCCCCTTGGCATCCTTCTGAATTGGAAATCATGCTATGAAGCTTTGACAGTTTTAGAATCCCTGAATGACTCCTCCTCCCCCCCACCCCATCCTCATCCTCTCCACCCCCTCCTCCACAACTGGATACTTGTGGTTCCCCTTGGCATCCTTCTGAATTGGAAATCATGCTATGAAGCTTTGACAGTTTTAGAATCCCTGAATGACTCCTCCTCCCCCCCACCCCATCCTCATCCTCTCCACCCCCTCCTCCACCCCACCCTCTCCCTCTCCCTCTCCCTCAACCATCACCATCCTTTTTTCCTCTTTTGGCACCCCCCGCATATTCCTCCCTCTCTCCTTTGCTTTCCTCCACAGTTTGGGTTTTTCCCATATCCTTATCCCCCTCCTCCACCACTACCTTTCCCTTCCCCACCACCTCAGGGGTCTAACCATGCTTTGCCTAAACAGCCTACCCTTGTACCTGCACCTTTAACCATACCAAATTCTCCCTCCATAGAAACCTCACATAACATCCCTCCTAAATCTCAATCCTCTGACCTTGGGGGCAGCAAGAGGTCATTTCACATTGATGCAAAACTTTTTTCTTTTTCTTTTGATGGGGGGCGGTTTGATTCGTATGCTATACATGAGCCACGTCGGAATGTTAAGAGCTCTATTTGGGTTGGATGTAGGGGCATGGAGTGGATACTTGCTTGTCTCGCAGATATACGAGATTGGTTGCCTGGTCATGTTGTACTTTGTAAAAGATTTAGGGAAAATGGGAATTTGATAGAGTTTTGTGGGAGATCAAACAAAACTGGTCTTTTTGTTGTTATTGTGGTTTATTTTGGAGGGTCTAGGAGAGGTTGTATAATGATACCAGCAAGCTCCAATCGTGTTGGTTAGTCTTTGTTTCAGAAAGAGCTAAGGAACTTTTGCTCTGGTGCAAAACCGGTATCTATGGCCAAAAGTATCATCTGATAATGGTGGTGGAGGTGGTTAGTTTGCTGATGGTGGCCAGAGTGGGAAGATTATATCTGTTTATGGTAATCCGCAAAAGATCAGGAATTTTGAAAAAATTGTAACTATATTGGGGCAAAACGTGATTCATGGAAAACCTATAGAAAATGTTTTAGTTATAAAAGGCAATGTTTCAGCTTTAAATGGTAGACCCACGTGGACTTTTAAATTTAAGTTGACTCCTGCTACTTTGGCTTTGACAGTGTGCAAGCTTGAGGGTGGGAGACGTTCTGTGACTTGGCTAGTTGCTAAGGAGTTCAGCTGGCCCAAGGTTTTAAGTGATGGGCTAGAAGTCACAAAACAAAGGTGGGCTTGTTGAAGCCCAACCTGTGGTGCTAGTGACTTCTCAAAAGAAGGGTCGTTTGGTCAAGCCCAACTTATTTCAAGTGAAGTCTGATGCTCAGTCATCGTGGGTAGTAGGCGAGAGTTCGAGAGGAAGGAGTGGAGATTCTGAGTCGCTGATGAGAGCAGCGGTGCCGAAACTGGAACTTTGTGCCTTTGCCCTTAACGCCGACCCTGTTCATGTCGTCCCGGTGGTCTCACCGTCGGTCAGTTTGGAGGGAGATAATCCCGATGAAGCGGTGAATGCGACGGAGGCTCCCAAGTGTGGGTTCATTGGAGAGGCGGCGACCAGCGGGGGGATGGGGGTTGAGATCTAGAGTCTGATGGCTGTGATTTCAAAGGAGGGATGTTGGCGAGGCCGAAGTGGCCTGGGAAGGTTGTTTCTTCGCCTCAACGGCATCAAGGAGTAGCCCAAAATTATTTTTCTCCTCTGTTGGGTCTGGGTAGTGAGAAGAGCTTCTGTTTTGGGGAGATAGAGAATTCTACGGAGGTATCAGGGGAGAAGGGAGAAACATGGAGCAATATGTCGAGAGATTTGGATGGGGAGGAGCTAACACAGGATGGGGATGAGCTGGCACAGGATGGGTTTGAGCACTTTCTGCTTCAGTGGAAGCACAGTGAAGTTAATCCTAGTGGTTTTTCTCATGGGGAGGAAGAGAGTGGCTTATTGGAGTGTTCACCTTTATCTAAATGGGATCCCAATGAACATAAGGAGTTGGAGGTGATCTAGGAGGTTGATGAGGGAGAGGTTCGGGGCTCAGAGGTGAAAAATTCAAAATGGGTATGTAGCCTGATGAAAAGTTTTTGTAGAATAGTGGGTTTTCCTATTGTTAAGCATGAAGATCAATGTCTGGCTTTGTTTCGTCTCCTGGGACAAGACTACATTGATGTTATAAATGTTGGGACTTCTAAAGAAATTGTGAACTCAAGGTAGAAAGGGCTTAGGGAACTTAAAGGTTTGATTTCTTCAATTAATTATGATGGGGTAGCATCAAAGGGGAGGAACAGAGATTCGTCAGTAGGTATGGGGGTGATTGCTTGTGTTAAATGAGTTTACGGCTTTTATCTTGGAATGTTAGGGGATTAAACAATCCTCAGAAGCGAGAAGTATGTAAAAATCTTCTCAAGGAGTGGAAGTGTGATATTGTTTGCTATCAAGAAACTAAGCTGGCCTCTACAAACTCTTATGTTGTTTGAAGCCTTTGGGGTAGTCCGTTCCTAGTCTGGGTTGCTCTAGATGCAGTCAACATTGCAGGGGGGGTGTTACTAGTTTGGGACAAGAGAGTTTATGAAAAAGTTGATTGTGCTATTGGTCAGTTTTCTATTAATGTTTTACTGAAGGGGGTTGTAGATGATTTTGTATGGGCATGTTTAGGAGTGTATGGTCCTAATGATGATAGTCAATGGGGTGCTCTGTGGGAGGAGCTTACAAGGATGCACTCTAGGTGGAATACGTCATGGTGTGTGATTGGGGATTTTCAATATCATTCGATATCCGAGTGAGAGATTGGGTTGTGAGGCTTTTAGCCCGGCTATGTTTGCTTTTTTAGACTTCATTGAAGGGGCTTCTTTTACTTGGTTTAGAGATTCAAGGATAGATTATATGTCAAGAGTTGATAGAACCTTGGCATTGGTGGATTGGGTAGATCATTTTGGGAACGTGTCTCAAAGGATACTCCCTCGTGTTGTTTCTGATCATTGCCCACTTTTGGTGGTGGCCGGTAGTGTTAATAAAGGTCGTAGTGCCTTCAAGTTTGAGAATATGTGGTTGAAAGAATAGGGTTTTGTAGAGAGGGTTTGGCAATGGTGGAATGGGTATTGCTTTGTGGGTTCACCAAGCTTTATTCTGGCTTGTAAATTAAAAGCTCTTAAAGAAGACTTGAAAAAGTGGAACAAGGAAGAATTTGGGGATTTGGCCTTTGGGAAGAAATGTCTTTTATCTGAATTGTTGGGTTTGGATGCTAGGGAGGATTTGTTAGGCCTTTCTCAAGAGGAACAAACTAGGTGGAGCCAGATTAAAAGTGAGGTTGCACATCTTGCCTCTTTGGAGGAGATCTCTTGGAGACAAGTCCTGGATATTATTTGTGTAGGAGGGGGACAATAATACTTGTTTTTTTCATCGGGTTGCAAACTCCCATAGAAGAACTAACCATATTCGAGGTATAAAGGTGGATGGTGTTCTCTATGAGGATGACGAAGAGGTGCGGTCTAAAGGTGGTTCAGTTTTATCAGAGTTTGTACACTGAGTCAGATACTTGGCGCCCTTCTATGGATGGTTTAGAGTTTGTTAGTATTGAGGAGGATGAGCGGATTGCTCTAGAGAGGGATTTTTCTAAGGAAGAAGTAGTTAAGGTTCTTCAAGAGATGGAGCGCAACAAAGCCCCAGGTCCTGATGGTTTCACTATGGCATTTTTTCAAAAATGGTGGAGTGTAGTGGAAACAGATGTTATGGCATTTTTTTGATCATTTCCATAGGAGCTCAGAGTTTGAACGGTCTCTGAATGCTTCTTTTCTATCTTTGATTCTCAAGAAAAATAATGCTTTGAATATCAAAGATTTTTGGCCCATCAGCTTAGTGGGCAGTGTGTATAAGCTATTGTCTAAAGTTTTGGCTAACAGATTGAGGTTGATGCTGGATAAACTCATTTTGGAGTTGCAAAATTCTTTTGTTGGTGGCAGGCAGATTTTGGACTCGGTGCTTATTGCTAATGAATGTTTGGATAGTAGACTAAAGTGTCATGCTCCAAGGGTGGTGTGTAAGTTAGACATTGAGAAAGCATATGATCATGTGAATTGGGACACTTTGTTTTATGTGTTGGAGAGGATGGGTTTTGGGGGTAGATGGAGGAGATGGCTGAAGACTTGTGTCACTACCATTCAATTCTTAGTTTTGGTTAATAGATCTCCTGTTGGTTTCCTTGGTAGCTCTAGAGGTCTAAGACAATGTGATTCATTGTCTCCCATCCTGTTTCTTTTGATCATGGAGGTTTTAAGTCGTATCCTGAAGAAAACCGAGGAAGGTGGTCTCATTCAAGGTTTTCGTGTGGGTCCTAATAATTCTACTGGTATTCGTATTTCTCACCTACTATTTGTTGACAATATTATTCTTTTTTGTGATGCCTCTAGAGAGCAAATCCTTTCCATTAGGTTGGTTTTGACTTGTTTTCAAGCCTTTACTGGTTTGAAGGTGAATGTGGAGAAAAATGAAGTTGTCCCTATTGGGGAGGTGAGCAACTTTCAGACTTTGGCTAATATTCTTCAGTGCAGGGTGGGTAGTTTTTGGGTATGCCACTAGGAACTTTGTATAAAACAGCCTTTATTTGGAATCCGATTCTTGAGAGGTTGGAAAAGAAGCTTTCAGGCTGGAAGCGGCTTTACTTGTCAAAGGGTGGTAGACTCTCTTTGTTGAAAAGTACCCTTTCAAGCTTTCCGACTTATTACCTTTCCCTTTTTACTATCCCTAAAGCTGTGGCAACTAGATTGGAATGTATTCAGAGGAATTTTTTGTGGGGTTCTTCAGTGGAGTGTTTCAAATATCCATTGGTGGCTTGGGAAAAGGTTTGTTTACCTGAGGTGGGTGGTTTGGGAATTTAGAATTTGGTATCTTTTAATCAAGCCCTATTAGGGAAATGGCTTTGGAGGTATGGCCATGAAATCACTCATCTATCGCAAAGGGTCATAGCCATGAAATATGGGGAGGGGAAAGGGGTTTGGTGCACTAGAGTTTGCAGAAGGGCTCATGGTTGTGGTTTATGGCGGAGTATTAGTGAAGGGTGGGAAAGTTTTGCTAAGCATTTGTCTTTTGTGGTGGGGGAGGGTTCTCGTATTCTTTTTTGGCATGATAAATGGACTGGAGATGTTCCTCTTAAAATTCTTTATCCCCAGTTATTTTTGTGTTCAGCCAATAAAGAAGCTTATGTTTTTGAAGTGTTAAGCCCTCTAGTGGGTGATAATGACAGAGTGTGGAGTTTAAGATTTTATAGGGAATTCAATGATTGGGAGTTAGCGGCTTCATATTCCCTACTTCATTTCATCCAAACCCGGATTCCTAGGGGTGATGGGTGTGACAGGCTTTGTTGGGGTCTTAATGGAAGTGGGAAGTTTGACATTCAGTCTTTTTATCATAAGATTCGAAATACAGCTCTTTCCACTTTCCCTTGGAAGGGCATTTGGAAAGTCAAGGTTCCTAAAAGGGTGGTATTTTTTATGTGGACAGCAGCTTATGGTCAGATTCTAACCTTGGATAATTTTATGTTTCGTGGTCTCCTTTTGGCGAATCGTTGTTGTATGTGCTCTTGTAATGCGGAATCTGTGGATTACCTGTTACTTTTTTGTTTGATAACTCATTTTTTGTGGATGTATATGCTTCGGTTGTTTGGGATCGATTGGGTAATGCCAGGTTCAGTAGTGGACTTATTATTTTGTTGGTACCATTGGGTTGGGAAGCATAGCTCCGAAATTTGGAATATGGTTCCAGGCTCTTTAATGTGGACTATTTGGACTGAATGGAATCGGCGTTCTTTTGAGGATAAGGGGAAAACTGTGGTTCAGTTATTAGATTTATGCCAACGGACCCTCTTTGATTGGTCTCGGTGTTGGGGTCTCTCGGAATGTTTTACCCTTATGGAATTCCTTTCGTCTATTAGAATATCTTAGTGGCTGCTTGTGACTGCTTGTTCACTACCGTGAACTCTTTGTATTTTCATGCTATTCTTTTATTAATAATATTTTCTTCTTACTTATAAAAAAAGAAAAAGAAAAATTATGGTGCGGCTAATAAAGTTGAGTGCATTTTGGAGAAACTAACCAATCTCCTCACTTAACAAATATGACTTATTTAAATTTGTCAATGTCATTCTTCCAACAGAATCTAGCTGCTAGATTAATATTGCTGGTGTTCCGTTGGTAGTAGATACACCATGTGGCATGTGCTATACCTGTCCTTTGTAGTTTGCACCTCTCTATATGTTTGTGCTTTAGCTCCCTGCCTTTACATTCCATAAACAATAGGAAATGTAACAACCCATTACTTTTATTTGGAATGGGCATGTACCTGCTGTGAGAACATTGAGAAATCTGAATATTTTGGAGCTTTGTCTAAAAGATCTATGTTTGAGCAGCTTAGAGTGTATTTGATTCTCAGTGAAATGAGCATAGCAACTTGGATTGGGAACATGGATATGGTATTTAGATCAGTGTCCTCAGTTCTATGTCCATGCTGTGTCTAGAAATGCATTTTGGTGAAGAGCTAATTGTTAAAAGTTTTAGAAGTTACTTTTGCTGTGTTATAGTTGGTAATGGATTTTAGGAATGAGGTCAAGGTTTGGACAGAGAATATATCTAGACCTTTGAGGCACCCATATGTGCATACAATACGATACAGGCATGGTTATACATAAATTCTGGAAAATCTAGGATGCAATAAGGCAGGGATATGTCATATTAAAAAATAATTTTAAATTTAAATGATGCTAGATTTTAGGTTAAAAGACAAATAACAAACATGATAAGGCTTAAAAGAAGTATATATGATTAAACTATAAATACTAAAAGAAAACATGATCCATGATTCATGTAAGATGGTTATATATATTTAAGTCTTGATGGTTTCAAACTTTCTAAGACCATAGATTTTGTATTTTACATTTAAACTCCCTTTTTTCTTAAGAAAATTCTTTTACCTGCAGAAGTATCCATGAATTAGTTGTGCCATATGGTTTATCGATGGAAAAGAAAACAAAAATTAATTTTCTTATTTACAGATACTTATTGGCTACATATCCTAGCATATCTGTATTAGAAAGATATCATGTGAGGGAAGTTACGTCTAGATCTCTCTTTTTAGGTGTTCCTTTTGCTTCCATTTGTGGTTATACACTAATATAGATAGAAATACTGTCTACATTGGACATGTTGCCAGCATAACACATGAGCTTTGGGCATTGTGATTTGTGATTTGTGACTTTATTGTTTGGTTATGCATTTACAGGCAATTGATTTAGATCCCACTGATGCTACTTTGCTTTCCAATCGGAGCCTTTGTTGGATACGTTTGGATCAAGCTGAGCATGCCTTAGATGATGCAAAGGCCTGCCGAGCATTAAGACCGGGTTGGCCAAAAGCTTGCTATCGGGAAGGTGCAGCCCTACGTTTATTACAGGCATGCTTTCGTGTTCCCTTCTGGCCCTTAACATTTGAAACAACGATTGTGATATTTGTAGTTTGATGTTATTTGTCTTGCTCTTATTATTGTAGAGATTTGATGAAGCAGCCAACTCATTTTATGAGGGAGTGCAGCTTGACCCTGAAAATAAGGAGCTTGTAAATGCCTTCAGGTAGTGATTACGACCACCCTCTTTGGATTTATTTAGGCCTTGGATTAAGGTTGCTCATGACTAAGTTACCAAAAAGTAAATAAACAATGTTTTATGGTTGCAGTTCTATACCAATTGTGAAATGAGTCACAGTGTGTTGTAGTTATATGGGACTTCTTAGACTTTCAAGGGGGCTGCAAATTTTGTTTTTGTTAGATTAAATGATTAAATCACAATATTTTAATAACTTACCTACCTCCCATCTAGAATAAATAAATAAAACCATGTGTTGGGCCCACTTAATAAGGGGAGTCTAGACCCACATGTGAAGGGGGAGTGTTAGATTAAATAATTAATTTACTATTTCCTAATAGTTTGAGTTTTTAGGATAATCGGTAATTTATCAATTTTTATGAACTAGTTGCAAACTCTAATTACCTTCCATCTTTACAGGGAAGCTGTTGAAGCTGGGAGGAAGTTTCATGTTACTAATCAGGAAAAACCATAGCTTGCCTCCTGCTGATAGCTCAAAGTTGTGACAAGAGGGAGGGAGGGACTGGAATGGGGGTCCCCACATGTGAGGAACCGTTAACTGTTTAAGCTTATTTTCACTTTTGTTATTTATACACCTGCTGCAATGATGGGGTATACATAGAGAACTGCAGTTAGCAAAAATGGATAGCTGTAATTGTTTTACAATTGTGAGTGAGAATTGTCTGCAATTTTGGTAGAGGTTTCATACTAATTTCAGCCCCTTTAAACTTTTTAAAACTCCTCATGTTGTATATAACGTCTGAAGGGTCAAAGTTTCATAGTACTTGCAAGGTGCATTTTAATGAAATAAGGTCTTTTGAGGATATCAAACCAGGTCCTACGAACAAATCAAATGCGAGCAAAGCTAGATTGAAGGATATGGTTCTGATGGGAAGTTTGAATAAAATATCCAAAACAATCAGTGGAGGGAGGTCTAGTGTTTGATTGATGTATTCAATGTAAAGGGAAGGGCATAAGAACTTTGAAGTTGCATTAGAAGTTCTTACAACCAAAAAAAAAAAAGGTCGCAGTAGTAGTTATGGTTAACACAAAAAGTAAATAGGGAGGAAACAATATTAAAAAATATATATATATTTTTTTTTTTGGAGAAAAAATTAATAGGGAGGCCAAAATTGTCTTATTTGAAATATGGAAAGAAAAATAGTACAATTAATCCTTAGGTTTACTCCTATTGTAATTTAGTTCCTAAGCTTTCAGTTATTCCATTTAACTTTCTATGGTTTTGATTATTAAAATGAGATCATTAAGGTTCGGTTTAAATGTATAAATTTTGTATTCTGGGGACAAGTTTTTTGGTATGTGCATGAAAAATAGGTGGGACATGCAATGCAAGTGTGATTGATCCCACACGGGTAGCAGTAAGATTGGGATGGTGAGAAATAATAGGATCCAACAATTAAAGGTGTGAGAAATAATAGGTGCTACTGCTATTAGTTTTTGAGTTTATCTGCAATTGTTACTTTTAATGTTAATTTAGTTTGAGTTGTTACGTCCTTGAGAGTTGAGACTTGGGAGTATCTGAGTCCTTTATTTTAGCTTGAGTCAGTATTTGAGTCCTTAAATTTAGCATTTGAGCAATGTGGGCTTTTAGTGTTCCTGGCTTTTAGCAAGATTGTTTTTCAAAAAATTTTATCAGAAAACTAAAAAATAAGCCCTATTTTTAATAGAATTTTCTATTGACTAAAAATAATTTTTATTTGACCTATTTTTTTATACCACCAAACACGAAAAACACAGAAAATTATTGTTTGCCATCAAGACAAACGGAGTGTTAGTCCAAGTTCAAGAGGTGAGGATTTCCAATTGTAGAGGGTCAAATGTAGCATAGTTGTATTACTATTACCTAATTATTTTTATTAGGAGAACCAAGTTTTACCAAAAAGAAAAAATGGTTTTTTGTCGTTGAAAAAAGGACTTTACTTAAATCCAGCCTTTGCAACAAAAATTGAGGGTTTTGTGGAGGAAAAAAAGTAATACTACTATAAGAGTATCAAAGGAATGGTCAAATTTAGTTTTGAAGTTTGATCGATAGCAACCAAAATAAGCAAATGCTCTCCAAAAGGAATACAAATACTTAGTACCACTTTTTGTGTTTCATTTTATATTCCATTAATCACAAATTTTCATGTATTTAATTTTTTTTTTTCCATTTTAAACTTTGCCTCTAAAAGTATGAATCCAATTAGCATTTGGTTTAAAGAAATGCTACATCTATAACATTTTCTAAATAAATCTTAGGTGGCAATTTTTTATTAGTTCTCATTTAAACTCACCATTGATATCACTTTCTTACTTAACAATTTGTCATCTAGAATTTGTTGTGAAAATGTTGTGGATTAGCATTTCTTTTAAGATTAATCTTTAACATGAAAACATCTCGGCAAGTGGGAATATGGTGTCTTGTGAGTTGAGGTATATATCTGCATCTCTCGCAAACATGCAATCATATTGCCTACTAGCTAGAAGTGCAACTAGCATTATTTATTAGCAAGAATAGTTCTCTCAACCTAAATTTGACATACACAATAACTAGAGTATATAAAGATACTTAAATTTTTGGCTTGGAAATTAAAACAATCTCTACTGATGGTGGCATTCTTAAGTACTAGTATTATTATTTTCATTTTGCTTACTGCCAAATAAAAATATCAACATCAATAGTGTTTCATCCTTAGTTGAATGATTCAACACAAAATCAGTAATTGGAAACTGCATTCTTAACTTAAGTACTAGTATTGTAATTTGCATTTTTCTTACTTCCAAATAAAAATATCAACATCAATAGTGTTTCATCATTAGTTGAGTGATTCAACACAAAATCAGTAATTCAAAACATAACAGTCAACACTTATTTCAGAAACGAATGGTAGTTCTCAAATTCTCCCTATAGAAAATCATGCAGAAACACTTTCACTAGATGCAACAATGTCAACAAGCCACACATGCTACCCAAAATGTCAGGAATCTTCTTTCAATTTAACAAGTCACTCAAATTGCCTGAGTAAAGGATCAGGCAATCTTATTCCCATAACTTTAGGTGGAGGAAGGATCATTTCACATAGTGCCTCAGCTTTGAAGGGTGCTGATAATAAGAAGTTATACAATTTCTTCACCCATTTTTTCTCTGGAAGAGATTGGATGCTCTTGATATGCCCCTGGTTTGAAAGAACAAAAAATATGGCACTTTATATGAGAACAGCTTTGGAGTACATTAAACGTGATTAGATATCTTTTCTTAGCATGTTCAAACACACAAGATTCAGAATGGATTTTTAATTTTTTTTTTTATTATTTAAAAAAAAAAAGGATTATTGAGTTAGAAAAACAGTGAATTTTACATGTTAGCAAAAACATGGTTTAATAGAAGTGTCCAATATAAAATTCAAATTTTCATTTGCTACAATCAGTCATATGAAACCTAGGAGGAAGCTCATAAATTTCACATGGCACAGTCAATTTTAGTACCAAGATTGTGTGGAAAGTAAAAACAAATTTAGGACTACTACTGCATCTAATTTTCTTTTTGTTTATCCTAGTGCAATTGCTAATTCAAAACTCCAAGCAAGGATCTGTACTGTGACATGATTTTATCATTCAACAAAACTAAATTCTCAAAGAAGTGTGCCAGTTGATGAAGCAAAAGCATTATCAGGATATTGATGTTTGTTATAATCTCTGCATGTTTTCAAATCACATAATACAAGATCAAAGGGATGCAAAAAATGAAATTCATGCAATCATAATGCCATTATAATAAATAAATAACATTTAGTTAAGCACAAAGTACCTTTGAATTTTCTCCAGCCACAGCATCCTTGAGTGAAACAAGGCTAGGAGTGTAAGGAATTGCATGGAATTCTGGATAAATGCCACAAACCTGAACTTCCCTGAAACATTTGCTTTTTGCATTGTAGGCACATAGCTGATTAAAATTGCGTAACGCATATATTTCATCGCCCATACCATAGTTGAGAAAATATACAGGTCCTCTTTTCCAGGAAGTATTAGAGATGACAAACTCTTTCATCCAAGACTGCTCGTTACCATATTCCTTCATGACCCAAATATCAACAGAAGAAGAAGTTGGATAGTTCTCACATAAGTAGAGAAAACCTCCTGAAGCACCCAAATGGATGTGTTCAATCTCCCAATTTGGACCCAAGTCTTGAATTGGGGGTCCTGGAAATGGTTGAAACTCTTCCTTCTCAATGTCAAAACTACAAATGAACGTGGAAGTGGAATCAGTAGTATCAATTGGTTGAATCAAACAGTGAAGAGCACCATTCAAGAAAGTACCAAAATATGGTCCAACAAATGAATATGGGGCATCTCCAATGATTCTCCAACTATCTGCACCAAGTGTGTATACCTCAACCCGAGGGGCAGGATTAAAATCGGGACGACGAAATCCCTTATCAAGTGCAAGCTCTGCAATCAACTTGTATTCATTTGTTTTAGGACTGTAACCAAATCCGCGTATTGTTTGCCAGAATCGATCATCCTTAGTTTTGGCACCTGGAAGAGTCATGTACTCCCCTGTAGCTATGTTACAGACACATGTGACCTCTTTTTTGTGACGAACTGCACTCAAGCACAGCAATCCATTGCAGGAAGTGAGTAGTATCATGTTCTGTCCCAGGAGATAAAACTTTTGAGGCAATTTCTTCAATGGGGCAAACAATGAGTGACCACGAGTGTCCCATTCTCCATGCTCAAGCATATAGAATTTACTATAGCAACCAGGATTATATGAAAGAAGAGTCTGGATGACAAGGCTGGCTGTAGGTGCTCTAGCAAGGTGCATTCTGGTGAAATAGGGGTCCGATACAATGTTGTACCAGGTCTTACAAACGTACCTAACTCGAACTAGACTCTTAATTGGTAATCTCAGTAAAATCTCCATGATAACAAGGATTGGGACGTCCATGTTTGACATCATTTTGTGGTTCTGTCTTCTACCTTCAGTTTCCATTTGAATAAAAGGTTAATGTTGACAGAAAAAAAAAATCCCAGAGGATTTTTTTTTAAGAAAAAGCCCGGAGGACTTGATGGACTGGAATGTTACACACAATCCCTTAAATATCGAATGTTAGTTGCCATTTCATATTGGGTGGTTATTATATGTGAACGTTAATAGTTGTCATTGTGTTAGCGTTAGCTTTGGTCTAGTTGTATCTCATCATTTTTAAATTAAAAAACAAATTGTAGTAGAGTCCCAGTAGCCCAAGTTGGTTTTAGCCTTCCTAACTTTTCGATTGTGTAAGTTGCCACTAAAATTTATCAGATTATTATTCTCAATTAAAAAAAAAAAAATTGGCGTTACATTGAATCAATCCATTATCATTTATCTTTTCTTTATGTATGAGTTTCTTTAAGAATTCCGGATAATTTGGCGTTTGGTATGGGATAATTTTTTAGAATTCCTAGGAATGTTGAAAAATTCTCACTTTTGAATACAAATCACTCCAATGAATCAAATGTTAGAGGTATTTGAATTCTTAATTTCTCACTCAATACCATTTTTGTGGGAATGTGGATTCCCTCTTAAAAAATAGGTATTCACATTTCCTTATTTTGATAAAGTTACATTTCGTATAAACTAACAATTTTACCAATTCTCCTTACCCTTTAACCAATAGAAAAAAAATTATTATAAATTGAAAATTTAAATAATTTTATTTAATTAAACTTACATGTTAAATTGTCAATTATTATTATAAATTGACAATTTAAATAATTATGAATTAAGAGTATAATAATTGAGTGTATAATTTCATCTTTTATTTATTGGGTTTATTTGTGTTTTATGTTTTGGCATTGTGATTTAACTTTTAGTTTTTGGATTTGCTTGGTTATTGAGGATGGCACGAGAACATGGAGTAGAGAGCGGCTGGAGCAGCAAAGAGTCCCATTTATAACAAGCATGGAGATTATGTCCTAGATTGAAGGCTTTAATTTCATGTTCCCACGGTCTAAGGTTGTTAAAACTTTTAGAGTCTACAAAGATACTTTCATTTTGTGAACAATTTTCAGAAATCGAAAATATGTGTTATAATACGAGTGTTTGAGTTATGAATGTGAAGTTTTGGAGTTTATTAGTCATCCTTTTTGGTATTTGAAAAGTAAAAAAAGTGTTGGTACATTTTAATATTAATTAATTAAAATGAATAAATATTACAATATAATGTAAAGATATAGGAGTGAATATAGAAGATAAGGAGTTAGTGAAAATATTTAATCTCACACTAAAAAGGAGAGACTATTTTATTATTTTTAATTGTGATATATATGATATCTATGTTATATATAAAATGATTCATCTTTTTAGAGTTCAGAAGTTAACTTGTACAATCACATCATCTATTTTTATCTTTCTTTTAAAATGATTTTTTTTTTCTTTCCTTTGAGACTCATTTGAGTCGTTGGGTGGTGATTCTCGCATTATATGGGGGAACACATAATGATGATGAAAAGCACCATTCTAATCATGAAATTTTTATTGTCATAAGCTATAAAAGCACTCTGCCTAATCCTCTCAAAATGTTATTCAATTAAAGTTGATTGTGAGAGTAATGGATGAATTGGTTGACAATATAGCTACAATCCCAAAAAATTAAAAAAAAAATTAAAATTAAAAAAGTTGTAGCCATAGTAGAAGTATATTATGTGAGAAATTGGAGGAAACCAAGATCTATTAAATTTTGAGAAGGATAAAGCAACCACACAACTTATGACATTTATTGGTATCCATTTGGTTTTGTTATGGTGTTTTGGACAAACACAACGTTAGGTGTTGTAACAATGTACATTTTAGTAAAATAGGAGTCTGAGACAATGTTGGATCAAGTATTTTTTTTTTAACGAATCTAAGCTGAACTAATTTCCATGGTAATGGGGTTGCAATTTCCAGGTTTGAAATATTTTTGTGAGATGGTTCTCCCTACCAGCTTCATAGTTGAGTCCATTCAATTTAGAAGAAAAAAGGTGGTAATGAGCTACGTTACCAGACCGGCCAGTTCGACCCGGTAACCTTGAACCGGATGATAATCCAGTTATTTAATAAATAGAATCAGTTCAATATGTTATGTTACTTTAAATATAAAATAATTCAAAGAAATGAAGGCAAGAGAAATGGAACCTAGGATCCGAAAGCCTGAAGTGTCACTCTTGAATGAAAATGTTTTATTTATTTTAAGATCATAGTTTTTCAAATTTTCATATTATTTGATAATTTTATTAGAGGTTCAAGAATTATGCTTTTTATATGTGAATATACAATTTATTAATTTATGTTAAAAATGATTTTATTTTAGACAATTTTTTTTTTTTAAATTACTGTGTCTAGAAATGCATTTTGGTGAAGAGCTAATTGTTAAAAGTTTTAGAAGTTACTTTTGCTGTGTTATAGTTGGTAATGGATTTTAGGAATGAGGTCAAGGTTTGGACAGAGAATATATCTAGACCTTTGAGGCACCCATATGTGCATACAATACGATACAGGCATGGTTATACATAAATTCTGGAAAATCTAGGATGCAATAAGGCAGGGATATGTCATATTAAAAAATAATTTTAAATTTAAATGATGCTAGATTTTAGGTTAAAAGAAAAATAACAAACATGACAAGGCTTAAAAGAAGTATATATGATTAAACTATAAATACTAAAAGAAAACATGATCCATGATTCATGTAAGATGGTTATATATATTTAAGTCTTGATGGTTTCAAACTTTCTAAGACCATAGATTTTGTATTTTACATTTAAACTCCCTTTTTTCTTAAGAAAATTCTTTTACCTGCAGAAGTATCCATGAATTAGTTGTGCCATATGGTTTATCCATGGAAAAGAAAACAAAAATTAATTTTCTTATTTACAGATACTTATTGGCTACATATCCTAGCATATCTGTATTAGAAAGATATCATGTGAGGGAAGTTACGTCTAGATCTCTCTTTTTAGGTGTTCCTTTTGCTTCCATTGTGGTTATACACTAATATAGATAGAAATACTGTCTACATTGGACATGTTGCCAGCATAACACATGAGCTTTGGGCATTGTGATTTGTGATTTGTGACTTTATTGTTTGGTTATGCATTTACAGGCAATTGATTTAGATCCCACTGATGCTACTTTGCTTTCCAATCGGAGCCTTTGTTGGATACGTTTGGATCAAGCTGAGCATGCCTTAGATGATGCAAAGGCCTGCCGAGCATTAAGACCGGGTTGGCCAAAAGCTTGCTATCGGGAAGGTGCAGCCCTACGTTTATTACAGGCATGCTTTCGTGTTCCCTTCTGGCCCTTAACATTTGAAACAACGATTGTGATATTTGTAGTTTGATGTTATTTGTCTTGCTCTTATTATTGTAGAGATTTGATGAAGCAGCCAACTCATTTTATGAGGGAGTGCAGCTTGACCCTGAAAATAAGGAGCTTGTAAATGCCTTCAGGTAGTGATTACGACCACCCTCTTTGGATTTATTTAGGCCTTGGATTAAGGTTGCTCATGACTAAGTTACCAAAAAGTAAATAAACAATGTTTTATGGTTGCAGTTCTATACCAATTGTGAAATGAGTCACAGTGTGTTGTAGTTATATGGGACTTCTTAGACTTTCAAGGGGGCTGCAAATTTTGTTTTTGTTAGATTAAATGATTAAATCACAATATTTTAATAACTTACCTACCTCCCATCTAGAATAAATAAATAAAACCATGTGTTGGGCCCACTTAATAAGGGGAGTCTAGACCCACATGTGAAGGGGGAGTGTTAGATTAAATAATTAATTTACTATTTCCTAATAGTTTGAGTTTTTAGGATAATCGGTAATTTATCAATTTTTATGAACTAGTTGCAAACTCTAATTACCTTCCATCTTTACAGGGAAGCTGTTGAAGCTGGGAGGAAGTTTCATGTTACTAATCAGGAAAAACCATAGCTTGCCTCCTGCTGATAGCTCAAAGTTGTGACAAGAGGGAGGGAGGGACTGGAATGGGGGTCCCCACATGTGAGGAACCGTTAACTGTTTAAGCTTATTTTCACTTTTGTTATTTATACACCTGCTGCAATGATGGGGTATACATAGAGAACTGCAGTTAGCAAAAATGGATAGCTGTAATTGTTTTACAATTGTGAGTGAGAATTGTCTGCAATTTTGGTAGAGGTTTCATACTAATTTCAGCCCCTTTAAACTTTTTAAAACTCCTCATGTTGTATATAACGTCTGAAGGGTCAAAGTTTCATAGTACTTGCAAGGTGCATTTTAATGAAATAAGGTCTTTTGAGGATATCAAACCAGGTCCTACGAACAAATCAAATGCGAGCAAAGCTAGATTGAAGGATATGGTTCTGATGGGAAGTTTGAATAAAATATCCAAAACAATCAGTGGAGGGAGGTCTAGTGTTTGATTGATGTATTCAATGTAAAGGGAAGGGCATAAGAACTTTGAAGTTGCATTAGAAGTTCTTACAACCAAAAAAAAAAAAGGTCGCAGTAGTAGTTATGGTTAACACAAAAAGTAAATAGGGAGGAAACAATATTAAAAAATATATATATATTTTTTTTTTTGGAGAAAAAATTAATAGGGAGGCCAAAATTGTCTTATTTGAAATATGGAAAGAAAAATAGTACAATTAATCCTTAGGTTTACTCCTATTGTAATTTAGTTCCTAAGCTTTCAGTTATTCCATTTAACTTTCTATGGTTTTGATTATTAAAATGAGATCATTAAGGTTCGGTTTAAATGTATAAATTTTGTATTCTGGGGACAAGTTTTTTGGTATGTGCATGAAAAATAGGTGGGACATGCAATGCAAGTGTGATTGATCCCACACGGGTAGCAGTAAGATTGGGATGGTGAGAAATAATAGGATCCAACAATTAAAGGTGTGAGAAATAATAGGTGCTACTGCTATTAGTTTTTGAGTTTATCTGCAATTGTTACTTTTAATGTTAATTTAGTTTGAGTTGTTACGTCCTTGAGAGTTGAGACTTGGGAGTATCTGAGTCCTTTATTTTAGCTTGAGTCAGTATTTGAGTCCTTAAATTTAGCATTTGAGCAATGTGGGCTTTTAGTGTTCCTGGCTTTTAGCAAGATTGTTTTTCAAAAAATTTTATCAGAAAACTAAAAAATAAGCCCTATTTTTAATAGAATTTTCTATTGACTAAAAATAATTTTTATTTGACCTATTTTTTTATACCACCAAACACGAAAAACACAGAAAATTATTGTTTGCCATCAAGACAAACGGAGTGTTAGTCCAAGTTCAAGAGGTGAGGATTTCCAATTGTAGAGGGTCAAATGTAGCATAGTTGTATTACT
This sequence comes from Quercus suber, assembly GCF_002906115.3. Taxonomy (NCBI): domain Eukaryota; kingdom Viridiplantae; phylum Streptophyta; class Magnoliopsida; order Fagales; family Fagaceae; genus Quercus; species Quercus suber. Next base: position 1,184,945 of record NW_027069538.1, read on the forward strand.
ATTACCTAATTATTTTTATTAGGAGAACCAAGTTTTACCAAAAAGAAAAAATGGTTTTTTGTCGTTGAAAAAAGGACTTTACTTAAATCCAGCCTTTGCAACAAAAATTGAGGGTTTTGTGGAGGAAAAAAAGTAATACTACTATAAGAGTATCAAAGGAATGGTCAAATTTAGTTTTGAAGTTTGATCGATAGCAACCAAAATAAGCAAATGCTCTCCAAAAGGAATACAAATACTTAGTACCACTTTTTGTGTTTCATTTTATATTCCATTAATCACAAATTTTCATGTATTTAATTTTTTTTTTTCCATTTTAAACTTTGCCTCTAAAAGTATGAATCCAATTAGCATTTGGTTTAAAGAAATGCTACATCTATAACATTTTCTAAATAAATCTTAGGTGGCAATTTTTTATTAGTTCTCATTTAAACTCACCATTGATATCACTTTCTTACTTAACAATTTGTCATCTAGAATTTGTTGTGAAAATGTTGTGGATTAGCATTTCTTTTAAGATTAATCTTTAACATGAAAACATCTCGGCAAGTGGGAATATGGTGTCTTGTGAGTTGAGGTATATATCTGCATCTCTCGCAAACATGCAATCATATTGCCTACTAGCTAGAAGTGCAACTAGCATTATTTATTAGCAAGAATAGTTCTCTCAACCTAAATTTGACATACACAATAACTAGAGTATATAAAGATACTTAAATTTTTGGCTTGGAAATTAAAACAATCTCTACTGATGGTGGCATTCTTAAGTACTAGTATTATTATTTTCATTTTGCTTACTGCCAAATAAAAATATCAACATCAATAGTGTTTCATCCTTAGTTGAATGATTCAACACAAAATCAGTAATTGGAAACTGCATTCTTAACTTAAGTACTAGTATTGTAATTTGCATTTTTCTTACTTCCAAATAAAAATATCAACATCAATAGTGTTTCATCATTAGTTGAGTGATTCAACACAAAATCAGTAATTCAAAACATAACAGTCAACACTTATTTCAGAAACGAATGGTAGTTCTCAAATTCTCCCTATAGAAAATCATGCAGAAACACTTTCACTAGATGCAACAATGTCAACAAGCCACACATGCTACCCAAAATGTCAGGAATCTTCTTTCAATTTAACAAGTCACTCAAATTGCCTGAGTAAAGGATCAGGCAATCTTATTCCCATAACTTTAGGTGGAGGAAGGATCATTTCACATAGTGCCTCAGCTTTGAAGGGTGCTGATAATAAGAAGTTATACAATTTCTTCACCCATTTTTTCTCTGGAAGAGATTGGATGCTCTTGATATGCCCCTGGTTTGAAAGAACAAAAAATATGGCACTTTATATGAGAACAGCTTTGGAGTACATTAAACGTGATTAGATATCTTTTCTTAGCATGTTCAAACACACAAGATTCAGAATGGATTTTTAATTTTTTTTTTTATTATTTAAAAAAAAAAAGGATTATTGAGTTAGAAAAACAGTGAATTTTACATGTTAGCAAAAACATGGTTTAATAGAAGTGTCCAATATAAAATTCAAATTTTCATTTGCTACAATCAGTCATATGAAACCTAGGAGGAAGCTCATAAATTTCACATGGCACAGTCAATTTTAGTACCAAGATTGTGTGGAAAGTAAAAACAAATTTAGGACTACTACTGCATCTAATTTTCTTTTTGTTTATCCTAGTGCAATTGCTAATTCAAAACTCCAAGCAAGGATCTGTACTGTGACATGATTTTATCATTCAACAAAACTAAATTCTCAAAGAAGTGTGCCAGTTGATGAAGCAAAAGCATTATCAGGATATTGATGTTTGTTATAATCTCTGCATGTTTTCAAATCACATAATACAAGATCAAAGGGATGCAAAAAATGAAATTCATGCAATCATAATGCCATTATAATAAATAAATAACATTTAGTTAAGCACAAAGTACCTTTGAATTTTCTCCAGCCACAGCATCCTTGAGTGAAACAAGGCTAGGAGTGTAAGGAATTGCATGGAATTCTGGATAAATGCCACAAACCTGAACTTCCCTGAAACATTTGCTTTTTGCATTGTAGGCACATAGCTGATTAAAATTGCGTAACGCATATATTTCATCGCCCATACCATAGTTGAGAAAATATACAGGTCCTCTTTTCCAGGAAGTATTAGAGATGACAAACTCTTTCATCCAAGACTGCTCGTTACCATATTCCTTCATGACCCAAATATCAACAGAAGAAGAAGTTGGATAGTTCTCACATAAGTAGAGAAAACCTCCTGAAGCACCCAAATGGATGTGTTCAATCTCCCAATTTGGACCCAAGTCTTGAATTGGGGGTCCTGGAAATGGTTGAAACTCTTCCTTCTCAATGTCAAAACTACAAATGAACGTGGAAGTGGAATCAGTAGTATCAATTGGTTGAATCAAACAGTGAAGAGCACCATTCAAGAAAGTACCAAAATATGGTCCAACAAATGAATATGGGGCATCTCCAATGATTCTCCAACTATCTGCACCAAGTGTGTATACCTCAACCCGAGGGGCAGGATTAAAATCGGGACGACGAAATCCCTTATCAAGTGCAAGCTCTGCAATCAACTTGTATTCATTTGTTTTAGGACTGTAACCAAATCCGCGTATTGTTTGCCAGAATCGATCATCCTTAGTTTTGGCACCTGGAAGAGTCATGTACTCCCCTGTAGCTATGTTACAGACACATGTGACCTCTTTTTTGTGACGAACTGCACTCAAGCACAGCAATCCATTGCAGGAAGTGAGTAGTATCATGTTCTGTCCCAGGAGATAAAACTTTTGAGGCAATTTCTTCAATGGGGCAAACAATGAGTGACCACGAGTGTCCCATTCTCCATGCTCAAGCATATAGAATTTACTATAGCAACCAGGATTATATGAAAGAAGAGTCTGGATGACAAGGCTGGCTGTAGGTGCTCTAGCAAGGTGCATTCTGGTGAAATAGGGGTCCGATACAATGTTGTACCAGGTCTTACAAACGTACCTAACTCGAACTAGACTCTTAATTGGTAATCTCAGTAAAATCTCCATGATAACAAGGATTGGGACGTCCATGTTTGACATCATTTTGTGGTTCTGTCTTCTACCTTCAGTTTCCATTTGAATAAAAGGTTAATGTTGACAGAAAAAAAAAATCCCAGAGGATTTTTTTTTAAGAAAAAGCCCGGAGGACTTGATGGACTGGAATGTTACACACAATCCCTTAAATATCGAATGTTAGTTGCCATTTCATATTGGGTGGTTATTATATGTGAACGTTAATAGTTGTCATTGTGTTAGCGTTAGCTTTGGTCTAGTTGTATCTCATCATTTTTAAATTAAAAAACAAATTGTAGTAGAGTCCCAGTAGCCCAAGTTGGTTTTAGCCTTCCTAACTTTTCGATTGTGTAAGTTGCCACTAAAATTTATCAGATTATTATTCTCAATTAAAAAAAAAAAAATTGGCGTTACATTGAATCAATCCATTATCATTTATCTTTTCTTTATGTATGAGTTTCTTTAAGAATTCCGGATAATTTGGCGTTTGGTATGGGATAATTTTTTAGAATTCCTAGGAATGTTGAAAAATTCTCACTTTTGAATACAAATCACTCCAATGAATCAAATGTTAGAGGTATTTGAATTCTTAATTTCTCACTCAATACCATTTTTGTGGGAATGTGGATTCCCTCTTAAAAAATAGGTATTCACATTTCCTTATTTTGATAAAGTTACATTTCGTATAAACTAACAATTTTACCAATTCTCCTTACCCTTTAACCAATAGAAAAAAAATTATTATAAATTGAAAATTTAAATAATTTTATTTAATTAAACTTACATGTTAAATTGTCAATTATTATTATAAATTGACAATTTAAATAATTATGAATTAAGAGTATAATAATTGAGTGTATAATTTCATCTTTTATTTATTGGGTTTATTTGTGTTTTATGTTTTGGCATTGTGATTTAACTTTTAGTTTTTGGATTTGCTTGGTTATTGAGGATGGCACGAGAACATGGAGTAGAGAGCGGCTGGAGCAGCAAAGAGTCCCATTTATAACAAGCATGGAGATTATGTCCTAGATTGAAGGCTTTAATTTCATGTTCCCACGGTCTAAGGTTGTTAAAACTTTTAGAGTCTACAAAGATACTTTCATTTTGTGAACAATTTTCAGAAATCGAAAATATGTGTTATAATACGAGTGTTTGAGTTATGAATGTGAAGTTTTGGAGTTTATTAGTCATCCTTTTTGGTATTTGAAAAGTAAAAAAAGTGTTGGTACATTTTAATATTAATTAATTAAAATGAATAAATATTACAATATAATGTAAAGATATAGGAGTGAATATAGAAGATAAGGAGTTAGTGAAAATATTTAATCTCACACTAAAAAGGAGAGACTATTTTATTATTTTTAATTGTGATATATATGATATCTATGTTATATATAAAATGATTCATCTTTTTAGAGTTCAGAAGTTAACTTGTACAATCACATCATCTATTTTTATCTTTCTTTTAAAATGATTTTTTTTTTCTTTCCTTTGAGACTCATTTGAGTCGTTGGGTGGTGATTCTCGCATTATATGGGGGAACACATAATGATGATGAAAAGCACCATTCTAATCATGAAATTTTTATTGTCATAAGCTATAAAAGCACTCTGCCTAATCCTCTCAAAATGTTATTCAATTAAAGTTGATTGTGAGAGTAATGGATGAATTGGTTGACAATATAGCTACAATCCCAAAAAATTAAAAAAAAAATTAAAATTAAAAAAGTTGTAGCCATAGTAGAAGTATATTATGTGAGAAATTGGAGGAAACCAAGATCTATTAAATTTTGAGAAGGATAAAGCAACCACACAACTTATGACATTTATTGGTATCCATTTGGTTTTGTTATGGTGTTTTGGACAAACACAACGTTAGGTGTTGTAACAATGTACATTTTAGTAAAATAGGAGTCTGAGACAATGTTGGATCAAGTATTTTTTTTTTAACGAATCTAAGCTGAACTAATTTCCATGGTAATGGGGTTGCAATTTCCAGGTTTGAAATATTTTTGTGAGATGGTTCTCCCTACCAGCTTCATAGTTGAGTCCATTCAATTTAGAAGAAAAAAGGTGGTAATGAGCTACGTTACCAGACCGGCCAGTTCGACCCGGTAACCTTGAACCGGATGATAATCCAGTTATTTAATAAATAGAATCAGTTCAATATGTTATGTTACTTTAAATATAAAATAATTCAAAGAAATGAAGGCAAGAGAAATGGAACCTAGGATCCGAAAGCCTGAAGTGTCACTCTTGAATGAAAATGTTTTATTTATTTTAAGATCATAGTTTTTCAAATTTTCATATTATTTGATAATTTTATTAGAGGTTCAAGAATTATGCTTTTTATATGTGAATATACAATTTATTAATTTATGTTAAAAATGATTTTATTTTAGACAATTTTTTTTTTTTAAATTTAAAAAATTACTAAGCACAAAATTTTTAAACTTGTTTACGCTTTTATTATTTTCTATCCTTATAAAGTCAAAGTTTTGGGAGTTAACTTAGTGGATCAAATAAGGAATGAACGAAAAATTTGGAATGCTACTTATGGAATAATTCAAAATAAGTAATACAATACACACAAACTATTCTACAAATATTTTACAAACTATGGCATGCTCCATGTCAACTTTTTAAAAACTAAAATGCCACATAAGATATTAACAAACTCAAATTAAAAAAAAAAAAAAAAAAAAATCTAAAACTCTCAATCTTCTTTGCCATAAGATATTAACAAACTCAAATTAAAAAAAAAAAAAAAAAAAAATCTAAAACTCTCAATCTTCTTTGCCTCCCTCCCTCATTACCTCTTTAGTCTCAAATCCCAAATCCACAATTTGCTTCCTCTTGTCCATGCCTCCACCCCACCACACTCTGTCTCATGCCGCCACCACACAAGTTGCTGGATTCTATGCAAAAGCTGCTCGAACCATGGCTGAGACTGATGCTCCCGCAATGCTATCTGACGCTTCTAATTCTTCTACTTCTAGTAATTCCTCGACTACTTGTATTTTTTTTGTAAAGAAATTACTTAATTTTAATTTTATAGTTTAGTCATTTTATTTTTAATGTTTCTAAATTCAATACATAGTTTAAAGTTTATATATATATATATATATTTATTATATAATTGAATAGTATTTTTATTGGAAACAATTATGTGATTGTCAGAGAATGAAGACAACACGTCTTCAGATGAAGAAATTGTCATTGTTAAGGAAGAAAATGAGCAAAAGTTAGAGATTGAAAGGATTTTAGAAAAGGAGCATTTTATACTATTTATTTGTGTTTTCCGCCAATATATGTAATTTGATTGCAGGCTAATCAAAGACCGGTAACTAGTAATAACCCAAGATATTTAGGCACTCCGGGAAGCAATGTACACCAAGTATCAGTAATTCCTTAACTTTTATTCAATGCTATACTTGTTGAGAGTCTTTAAGTTAACATTTTTTGTTTTGTTTAATGAAATTTGTATTTGTAGGGTCATCCAAATCAATTTTGGGGGAAGTGGATGTCTAGGGCCAAATATTGACTAGCTTAGTATTTATGGAACACAACAACATCATATAAACAACTTTAATTATTGGATCTGCTACAATTATTGTTAGTACAATGTATATTTAGTTATGTCAATTATTAGCACATGAATTTGTAAATAATTTAATACATTTTCTTTTGTTCTTTATGTAGGCTCAACATCATGGGCATCAATTTAAGGATAGAGGCTGTCAAAGTTAGTAAAAATTAAGTTTGACTTGCTCAAGATAACAAACGTTTTGTTTTTCCTTTTTGTGGTGAACACAACATATTAGAAATGGGTGGTGGGGTTCTTCATTTGTAATGGATATTGTGGTATTTTTTTTTTTTTTTTTGTTAGAAACGAACTTCATTAAAAACTAAACAAAACCATTAGTTACAAAGCATGCTGTGTTTACATATACCCCAGCAGAGTCCTCATCTAAAATGTTTCTAATGTCTACATGCGGACAATCAAAGGAAATAAATTCATCCTTTTGGCCAGTGCTCATTCTGGCTAGCATATCCACACACCGGTTGGCTTGGTGATAGCAATGCCTAACTTGAATTCGACGAAATCGGCGCATCAGCTATCTGCAGTCATCCAAAATGGGTGAAATAACATTATTGTGGTAGTTTGGGTTGAGAAAGCACTTCACAACAACTTTGGCATCAAGTTCCACTACAAGAAAAGGAGCATTTTAGTCACTGCATAATATAAGCCCCTCCCTAAGCCCTCATAATTCAGCTACAAAACTAGTGGATATTCTTATCCGCTTTGAAAATCCAGTAAGCCATTTGCCATTTTCATCCCTCACCACTCCACCACAACCCGCTAGGCCTAGATTTCCCTTTGCAGCCCTATCCGTGTTGAGTTTAACCCATCCTTCCGGTAGTCTCTCCCATCTAACCCTTTTTATGATGGTGTGTGTTAGGCCTCTAGGGGATGAAGTGCAAAACACAAACTCCACCGCTTGATTCACTATCTCTATGGCCAGCTTCGGGTTTGGATTCTTCCTATCAAAGACACAACTATTCCTTGCCTTCCATATATTCCAAACAACAAAGGAGAATATCGTTTTCCACAGAATATGTGCACTAGCATGATTGTTCCTTGACTTCGCATTATTGTTCAGCCACTCCTGCAAATTTGGCAGCCAAAAATCATGGTTTGAAGACTGCACTCCCAGCTGCCTCCATACATTCTTAGCCCAAGCACAATCCCTTAGAGCATGCAATATTGTTTCAACTTCTAGATGACAAATAGGGCAACAACCATCATTAATCACTCCCCCTTCGCATAAGGCAAGTCTTCACCCCGATGCTCTCATGAGCACACTACCATAAGAAGGTTTTGATATGTGGCAATATCATCAACTTCCAAATCCAGCTAGCATTGAAACCCACATTCATATCAACCCCCATGGCAAGTTTATAAGCACTCTTTAAGTCAAAGTCCCCTCTAGGATTGTGCATCCACTCTATCTTATCACTGCCCCTTCCTAATAATGGCATTGGGGTTGCTTGGAGCATCAATTTAATTTTTGGTGGAAAATCAAATGGCATACGGCTCCAATCCCACCTTATGTCAAGAATTACATCCTTCACTTCCCAACTAGGAGCTTCTCTAGGAAGGGGGCCTTGAATGAGCTGCCAGAGCGGACCTAACTTTGTCCAATTACCATACCAAAAATTCAGCTTGCTATCCCTTCCCACCATCCACATACTTCCTTTGGTGAAAACCTCCCTACCTTTTTTAATGGCTGCCTAAATACGAGAGCAAGGAAGCCTATCAGCCTTAGGAGCATTTACGCTTCCACTATTGCCATACTTGGCTCTTAAAACTTTAGCCCAAGGGACTTCTTTTTCAGTGTTTAATCGCCAATTTAGCTTTACAAGAAGGGCAATATTTCTTCCCTTTGCCATTTGAAGCCCAAGACCACCTTCATCCTTAGTTCTCATCACCTTTTGCCATCCAATCTAATGGATCTTCTTGATTGTCTCCAAGGAACCCTAAAGGAAATTCCGATTAACCCGATCTAAACAATCAAGAATTTTCCCCAGTAGATGAGCACATTACATCACATAGGATGGAATAGTTGCTAAGGAAGTAGCTCAGCCAGCCAATGACCACAAATTCGCATTCCAACCCTTAAGCTTTTGCTTAACCCTTTCCAAAATGAAATTATAGTCTTGGGAGAAGGCGCCTGAGTGTTTGATAGGGATCCCTAAATATTTACCAAGATTTGGAGTGGATGCAAATCCAAGGATGTCACAAAGCGATTCTCTAGTGTCCCTATCAACATTTGGTAAGAAGTAAACCCTTGATTTCGCTTCACTGACTGTTTGGCCCGATAAGCAACAAAACTCATCAAGCGCATCCCTAATGGCTGAACAATTGATATAATCTGCTTTGGCAAAGAGAACAAGATCATCTGCAAAGAATAGATGGGAGAAGTCTGGTCCACTCTGAGAGGCCTTAACTGGCTGCCATACCTTCATCATACATTTCTCCTCAATGAGCTGCCCAAGATAGTCCATACACATAATAAACAAGTATGGAGATAGCGGATCTCCTTGCTTTATTCCCCTTGAGGGGTATGTCGGCTCTAAGGTATCTCCATTAACTGTAATAAATGTTGTGACCATTGAAATACAACTCATAATAATTTCAATAAGATCCATTGGGAGATTATTTCTAATAAGCATATCCTTGATGAAACTCCATTCAAGCTTGTCATAAGCTTTCTCCAAATCAATCTTCAAAGTCATATGCCCCACTCTTCCTTTTTTCTTGCTAATAGAGTGAATGACTTCTTAGGTTATAATTACATTGTCCATCCCCTTCCTCCCCGGAACAAAGGCTACCTGGTGCGGAGATATGAGCTTATCCAAATACGGTCTCAATCTATTAACTATGATCTTTGTGATAATCTTATAGACTGTGTTGCATAAGCTTATAGGCCTATAGTTACCCAAAGTCTTAGGGCCTTGGATTTTAGGAATAAGAGCAATATGAGCTTTATTCAAGTAGCTTGGAACTTTCCTTTCTACAAAGACCCTCTTCACCTCTTCCATGACTAAGTTACCAACAACCAACCAAAATCTTTGAAAGAACCCACTTTGTAGCCCATCTGGACCTGGAGCTTTGAAAGCTTTTAGTGACCACAAGCCTGCTTTTATCTCTTCCTCTGTCACACCACCACTAATGCTCCTCATTTCATCCTCCAATAACCTGACTTGCCACTAAGAAATTGAAGGATATGCTCTAGAGGCACTAGGGAGAGAGGTTGTATAAACTTTGCTAAACCCATCTCGAATAAACTACTTGATTCTATTTTCTTAATATAGCCATTCCTCCATTGCATCTTTGATTGCTGAAATCTTATTCCATTTCCTTTTAACCAGAGTGGAGACATGGTAGAAGGCGGTATTACGATCACCTTGAATTAGCCAATTAATTTGGGATTTCAAAGCCCAAAATTCCTCTTCTTGCCTCAGAATCGTATCAAGCTCCTCCAGCAATTGTTTTTCAAGATTGAGAAGGAACGTTGAGGGTTTGACAAAAACTACCCTTTGTATGCCATTCAATCTAGCCATTATATTTATCTTCTTGGAGAAGATATTTCCAAAATGTAACTTATTCCAAGCTAAAGCCTCCTTTATAAAGTAATCTATGGCCTCCTCAAGCTCATTAGGCATTCTCCATGCTTGAGACACAACCTTAGGGAAAGTAGGATCTGTCAACCAGTAGGTTTGAAACTTTAAAAGTCTCTTTCTCCCCATTTGCCCCGTTGGAAGCATATCAAGCATTACCAGGCAATGATCTGAATTGCATCTTGTCAAATTAGCATCCGGTTATAAAAGGCGCCAACTTGCATTGACAAAAAAAACCTATCAATCCTTTCCTGAATAAGGGCTTGCACTTCCCTTTTGTTAGTTCAAGTAAAACGAGGACCAGAAAAACCAATATCAATCATGCCACAATTATTTAGACATTCTTTGAATAATAGGGATCTATTTACACTGATTGCCCTACCACCATATTTGTCCTCATCTAAAAGAGGTTCATTGAAATCACCCGCTACTACCCAAGGCATATTATGAAGCTCTGCAACTTTATTTAAATTATCCCACAATATGTGCCTTTCGGCAATCCTCGGGCTAGCATAAATTGTAGTAAATAACCAGCTAGAGTTAGAATTCGTTACCTTAACAACGACATGAATTTCCTGCTCAGTACTACCTAAAGTAGAAACCTCCACCCTGTCATATTTCCACAGCATCCAAAGGCCACTTGCGTAACTAATGGTATCTGTATGAGCTGCCCCATCAAAAGGAAGCCTGCTTGATATCTCTTTGGCTTTTCACCCCCAATTTTGGTTTCCATCAGAACTAAAATTGCCGGATCATGGTTACGCACCAACTCCCTAACATAATTCTGAAATGTGGGCTTCAGATCGCCCCTACAACTCCATATTATGATATTCATTAGGAAACAGTGTTTATGAGTAGAACATACATCAAACCGTGGTAAGGATTTCTCCTCCTCCCTCCAACTCCATCCGATCCACTTCTGCATCTCCTTCATCTGGCCTTCTCCTGGACACAACGTTATGCTGTGCTACATCACTCCCTCTCCATTCCCTGCAACAACCCATGAAGATTGAACACCACAATTGGATGGAAGACCTGTATTTCCCACGCCTTCCAAAACTTGTTGTTAAACTAACCCATCACCTGACCTGAGTTCACAAGACTCTCCGCTAGCACCATGTCTGGTATCTCCACGATCCCTTACTCAATTAAAACCCATCTCTACCCAAGACACACTTGCAAACTGAAACTCAGCAAGGGCTCTAGGGCTTGAGCTTCCTTCACCCCTTTGCTTTGATTCCCCATCTCGGCTTGGCTGAACATTACTTGTTTGGACTCCACTTTGTGGAATATTCAAGGAATGAAGTTTTTGGATGTTAAAATGCTTTTGAGATAAAGGAGAAATGGCCTTATCTTTTTCGACACTGGCTGAAGCTTCTAGTGAGACCTTTGCACGTGCAATTGCCCTTTTTCCCTTGACTGAGACATTATTTTTTTTGTTGGCTCTTGTTTCCCTCCCTCTCAGCCCATGGGTCCACTTGCAATATCTTCATGGTCACTTGATTCCTAAAAGATGCATCTTGGGCCTGCTGAGAATTTCCCTGCTTCACACTTTGAATAGAGCTCTCAATTTAGGCCTCCAAACTACTTTTAGAGAATGTGTTTTTTCTCTTAGCCTCCCTACTTGGCCCATCAGTTGAAATTTGTTTCCCCACATCAAGCTTAAGTTTTGCCTCATATGCTGTCTTCCTTTGCTCCTCTCTTAACCGACCATTGTCTAGTATAGTAAGGGCCCCTCCACTCTTTTGGTGTTTTGTCACATTCCTCTTTCATGTCACAACAATCCAAGGGCCATATGGCCCTTCCTGAGCCTTTTCATGAGCACTACCATGCACAATGCTGTTGGGCCCCTCACCTGCAGTAGTCCTTGCAGTTGCATGCTTTTCGCGTGAATGAGGTGATCATCCTTCAGCGTCCCTTCCGTTCATCCCTTCTGCCCCTCTCAGCACTAGGTCTGACCGAACCATGAATGGACATCCTTCCTTCCGATGACCCATTTTGCTGCAAGAAAAGCGTAACTTTTGAATGCCCTCATAACACACAGGTTGTTCGAATTTACCAATCAAGACTGCTGTCACCAATGGCTTATCCACATCAACCTGAATACACAACCTTGCGAACTTGCCTCTTACTTCATTTGCAGTGTGGGTATCAACCCTTAAAACATTCCCAATAGCTTTTCCTATTTGCAATAAAGCTTCAAGATTATAGTAACTATCAGTAAACCATTGAGCCTAATCCATATAGTCACCAATGTAACATTTGCCGACTCAGGATGGAAGTTTGGCTCCTATGGTCTGATGGAGAGAAAATTCTCTCCAATGAACCAAGGCCCTTTCTTCAGTGTAGCTTCATAATCATCCCTCAAGTAAAACTGATCATGAAAAAACCATGCTCCAAATCAACACAGTCTAACTTCCCAACAGGCTTCCACATGAACAGAAGTCTATTATGCAGAAAGTTTAAAGTCACTGACCTGCCAGAGACTTTCACAATGAGAGCTCCCATCCATGGAGTTTGAATTTGCTTCTTAAACCCCTTGGAAAATCTAACCGCAACAAGCCCTTCACAGAGATTTTCCACCTTCTCATTAGACTCTTCATCCTTCTCCATTGTGTCTTCGAAGCTAAAAGTTTGAGTATATGCACCTGGTATATCCCCCATAAGCCTCTTTTTGAAAGACCCTAACTCATTCCAAATGCTTTGGCCCTACTTCAGAGATGGAGAAGTAGAGCCTTGCCCTTCGTTGTAATCAGCATGCCTCACATTTTTAACTTTTTTATTGCTTTATACCGATTCCTCTTGTTCTTCCCTTGAGAGAACGAGAGGATTCATCCGTACACTTCACTGTGTTATTACCACCCTTCCCCAACGGATATTGTGGTATTACATGTGGGGAAAAGTTCTTTTTTTTTTTTTTTTTAGCACAACTTACAACAAGAGCTTCTTTTTTATTTTATTTTATTTGAATTTTACAAATATAGCTTCTGTATAACCTAATTTGTCAAGCTTTAATCATGGAAATTTCTTTCAAATATTGTCAAATTACGAATAAAGGGATAGATAGCATTGGTCTTTACTTATGTTATTAAGAGATGGGCATGTTTGATACTCATTGTGTTCGAGTTCATTACATAACCTACTTCAACATGAACTAGATACAGATACAACAATACAATATCAAGCGGCATCCCTATAATACAACAAAGCCTCTACTTAAATAGAGGATAACTCATTATCATATTCAAAAAATTGCTAAAACCATTAAACTGAAAATAAGTATACCAAATCAGTAAGATAAGGAAAAACACTGGGAAAAAAAATTGCAACTGGCATATTTAATCAAGGTACTCCATTCTTCTTCTTCTATATATATCTATATATCTTTTCAATATTAAAGGGTATACCCCTTGCCAAGTTACACTAATGCAGTCCTTAGAAAGCATCCACTAATCCGTATACATCTTCTAAAATTCTGCTACTAGCATATTTAAACTACAAAACAAAAGAGTGATAGCTATCCATAAGCACAATCATACAATGTGTTCACTTCATTTACACTACCCAAAAAAAAAAAAAAAACCTTTGTGAGAGTCAAAAGTAGCTTCCTCTTTGGTTGATGCAGCTCCAATGTAGCATCAGCCTCCTTCCCTACCTATTGTAGAACACAAGTGCAGAATCACTAAACTTCTTCCTCTAGGAATGAACACTTGCAATTAACAACAAAACTTGTCATCTTGTATATTTTGCCCAAAAACAATCCCATTCAAAATACGTTCTCTCCATCGAATAAATTCTTCATTCAAGATTTCTATAAACTGGACAACCATCTTCTACCATGTTCTATCAGTTTCTTCAACACACTAGCATCCACATCTTGTTGCACAATCAAGTCAGTAATAAGACAAATGACAAATGACAAATGACAAAATCCAAAATCCAAAGTCTGAGGGTATAAAAGCTATTCATGCAAACAGCAGGTACAAAAATTTACTTTAGAATATATAGGATTGAACAAAGGTCCAGCAATATGTTACTCAAAATTAGATTTATATTGCAAATACTTCCCAACTGGTATGAATTACTCAATAGTAGCCCTCTGTTTCAAATCCATCCACCTGGGTATATAAAACTCACTTGCAAGACTCAAAATATGAATTAAACAAATTTGAGCAAACATTTAATTTACATTTGTAAACACAAAAAATCTCCAAATGATTAATCACAAGCTCAAAATACATAAAAAATCTTTTTGGTTATTAGTTATTACGATCCATTCCATCCACAATTTTATACAATCCATTAATTGCCTCAAGGCCATAGATATTGCAATACTTTACACCAAATTTTCATATGAATTAAGTAAATAAAAAAAATTTTCAATATTGAAACAGAGTATAATCCTTGTCGTTGTCAACACTATGCTCACGGTGGCTCCAGCAACAAATCCGATGACTTGTGTGGGGACGATGTGTGTCAGTGTATGATAAAGTGAAGGCATGGGCAAGAGGAAGCGGTGGCTTTGGGGTTTGTATAATCACATTTTTGTAGATTTGTGATTGGAGGGAGGGAGAGGCAATAGGGAGGGAGGTAGAGAAGCTTGAGGTTTTTTATTTTTATTTTTTTATTATAATTTGAGTTTGTTAATATCTTATGTGGCATTTTAGTCATTAAAAAATTGATGTGAAGTATGTCACATTAGCAGTTTGTAAAATGTTTGTAAAATAGTTTGCGTTCGTACTCCATAGCATTACTCAGGCCTATTCAGGATCTGACCGGCACCAATGAAACCGGCTGGCACCGAGCTGATCTGACCGCTTCATAAGCCCACCGTAGGTGTCCGGTACAGTGGTCGGCGGCGATCTGGACAAACCGAAGACGTCCGGTGTTGTGAGTAATGGCTATTTTGCACTCCAACGAGAAACCACATTGTACCGGCATATATATATATATATATATGTATGTATATATATACACACACACTATAATTTAACATATATGTATCAATGTTTACAGTTTTATATTTTTATGTTTTAGTAGATTGAAGAAAATGTATCTAGCACTAAAACGACGTCGTTTTAAGACCTAATATTAAATTTTGATAACAGCTCCAAAATGACGTAGTTTTATCATAAGATTATAATAAAAAATAACGTTTTTTTTTCCTTTTAATTTAAAACCCTAGGTTTATTTACCCATCATCTCTATTTCTACAACGTTTGCTTCTGTAATTTATTTTCAATCGTTTTGTTTGATATTTTATAGGTTTGGTTTAGTTTTTTTATTTGGGTTTTTGTGATTTGAAATGGGTATTTTTGAGAGAAAGATTGTGAATATGTGTGTGTGTGTGTGTGATTTTTTTTTTTTTTTCCATGAGTATGATGTGGTTTGGGTTGTTAATTGCCTTGTGTTTGGTTCTTGAGAAAATGAGGAATTAACCGAACTAACCGCACCAAATCGGTATTTTGCACCACACCTTGTGTAGATCGGTTCCCACCCCTCTGCAGGTGAGGTGTGGTTAGGGATAAGGAAAAACCGTCCCCATAGGTGTGGTGCAAAAATGCCCCAAAAAACTGGCCGCACTGCATCATGTATAGCCCTAGCATTACTCTTTTAAAAGGGAATAGGATTAATGAGGAGTTGGTGAATAGTTGGCACAATAAATGAGACAACTATTTAATTCATAGGAGGCACTCCTAAAGTGGAAACCAGAGTAAATGCAAGAGGATTTGGGCTTATATAGTAACACACCAAAGGAGATAGGCAAAACCAAAGTAAATGCAGGAGGATTTAGGCTTATATAGTAGCACTAAAGGAGATAGGTGAAAATGGAAAAGGATTGTGAGACAAAGAGAGAGGATGACAATGATCAATGGATAGGCCTTGTAGCTGAATTGGCATCTCTCTATGCACAAAGTGCTTGGGGGTCTAGGGGGAAAGGGTTCGAGTTGCGGGGTAAGTACCATGTTGTAATTATCTCTAAAAAAAATGAACAATGGATAGGCCACCCATGAGTCATGATTACTAATTACAAGAGCCTAGTAGGTGGAAAATGCCTTAGGCTTAGTAACAGCACTTGCACCAGTTCATGCAAAATAACCTAAATGCAAAATCTTGGCCAATCAACTTTAAAAATCACCCATCCTTGCATGTAAATTTATGTATCTATGGTTCATTTTCATTGTTAGCTACAGTAGCTTTGTACGTAAATTGTAGCTGTGAGGACCAAAAGGGCTCGTAATAGAATTGGGCTTTAGCCCAAATATAAAATAAGCCCAACTAAATGTTTTAAATGGTCGTGTAGGCCTTGTCGCGAAGAAAGATGCCCAAGGAGGAAATAGGTCTGAGGAAAGATTGTGGAGATGGACGAGCTGAGGAGGGTGAAATGTTCGAAGTCAGGTTGCATTTCTCAGCCCAAGGAAGGTAACAGTAATTGTCCTAATCAGGTGGCAAAGAAACTTCCAAATATACCATCACCTATGTGTTAAATGCACTGTACCAATTAAGCATGCCACATTAATGACCGAATGACACTTGAACAGTGCCTTCATAGTCTGTTACTTGTTCAACAAGGCCTCAAAAGGAGGGAAAAGAAGGATGAGACTAGTATTTTCATGAAAGACCATCAATGATCCAAGTGGAGGGCTAAGATCAAAGTTGGGATACTATAAAAGGGAAGAGATCCCCAATGAATAGGGATCGGATCCTAAGAAAAAGAGAGAATCGAGCTTAATCTTGCCTTTTGCCAAGTGTAAAGGCTCCTCGGTTATTTCAAGGAAGAAGAAGTAAAGCGAAACTTATGTCATTATCAATTCTTACCCAATCACTTGTTTAATATAGATCCTTAGATGGGAATTATTGTTCAAAATTCAACTATTGGTCAAGAAACTCACCTCTATAAATAAATTGTTGTGGACTTTGATCCAAGCTCAACACCTTTTTGAGCCTATACAGTAGCTATGTATATGCATATTTTTATTCATTATTTGCGTATCCCAGGGACAAAAGAATAAAGTGGATTGCAATTATGATATGAAAAGAGAGAGGAATAATTAAAAAATAAGAAAATGAAAGATCCAAATCCCCTCCATTTCAATGTGATCGGATCTTTTCCATTTAGGACTAGCTCAATGAATTTTAAGGCCTAAGGTAATAACTAAATTAAAACTTTTTACATATCTAAATATCCATTAGATAATAAATTTTTTTATATAAAATTTATTCAACATGCTTGTTTAGATGAAAACAACTAATTAATTTTTTTTATTCAAGTTATCTAACACCTCTTTTATATTAATAATATAGTTAATTCACTTAATCTTTCATAACATGTTATATTTATTAACTAGTAATTATATATATAGTTAATTGAATTTTTTTTCACAAATTTTTTTTTTAATTTGTTAACAGCTATATATATATATATATATAAAACAACACCTATATTACCATCAATAAAAAAAAAAAAAAAGGTGAAGTTTTATCTAATAAAAAAAAAAGAATTGTAGACGTGACCACCTCTATTATATATATATATATATATATATATTTTTTTTTTTTCTTTCATAAAACGCATGCTACACCTCCCCAAAATATGAATGACATAATGAGTTATATGAAAATAGTGAATGACAATCAAAATAATGAGTATAGATTGTGTAAAAGCTTAAAATCTAAGCTAAACAGGAGTGATGGAATAACTCCATTTTATCCTGCCAAGGGTAAAACAAACTCAAGGTAAAGCTACTTTTCACCTATAAAAACAAGCAAAGTGAGAGAAAGAGAGGTTTTTAACTCAAATCCACAGTGGAGCCAAACCTGAACGGAACGGAGAAGAAGGTCCAACGCAAGTACAAAAAAGTTTTTTTTTTTTTAAATTACTTTATGTGCTTTAAATGGAGAGAGTGGCAAAATTTCCAGCAATAAGCATCAGGCAAAATAAAAAAGAGAGTTTTGACACTTACTAATTTCAGTTTTGTTTCGTTGATAGAGAAAGAGAGAGTGAGTGATTTTCTAGCTTCCGTGTGGGGAAGACTATGAATTCTACAACACTCTAAAACTTTAACATAGAGAAAACAAACCATCAGCTGTACATTAAATGAAGAAAAAAGAAATTTCTATCTTTTTTTATTTTTATAAGAGTGATGTGTCACTGACCAATCATATTTATTAGGTAATTGTAAAATAATGTAAGAAAGAATTTCACATATATACACACTTAAATTATATCAAAGTAAAATTTTATCTTAGATTAAAAAAAAAAAAGTTGTAGTAGCATTATCATTTTTATTTTTTAAAAATATTACTTTTTATTAAATTTTGGTTTAATGTCCGTTTAGGTAATTGTCTTAACTTTTTTTTTTCCTACAAATAATATAATTATTTGTTTTTAGTTTTTTGTCACTTTTTTTTTAAACTTATATCATTTAATAAATACTATGCACAATGCAGATAAGCTAAAAAAAAAAATGCAAGTTTTTTTTTTTTTTTTCCTTTTTGAGAGACTCAATTTATGGTGTCTACACCTAATAATAATTTTTTATCATCGTACTAAGATACTAATCAGTTTTTGATTTAGAAATGAATTAAATCTCAGATCTCTTATTCAACCATTAAATACTTTATTACTTAAACTAATTAAAAAAAAAAAAAAAAAAAGACCTTAGCCTTGTAAGTTGTAAGTTTTTAGATTTCAATAATATTGGGATACAAAACATTATTTTTATTATAAAAAAAAACATTATTATCTCAAATTCAATAAATATAAATAAAAATTCAAAAAGTCCATTTCATGAAATGCAAAAACCATTTAAAAGCAGCCCCAAATAAACCATTTTCATTTCCCTCTCTTTCAACTCTTCACTTTTCCCTGAGACAATCCTTTGCTTAAAAAGGATTCCTCTCACTCAAACTTTGAGATCCCAAAAGCCCAAAAAACAAAAAAAACAAAAAATTTCCCATTCGTACTCACAAAATCTCCAGCAATGTCTCTGAAATCATCCGCGGGTTATGGCGCCACCACCACCACCACCACGACACAGCCACCTCCCACTTCGCCGACCTCCTTAACCTTCATCGCACGCGCGACGCGCGCCACCCAAACCCTGGTAGCCACGCGCCGCCCATGGGCGGAGCTCTTCACACCGTTCTCCTCCTTCTCTCTCCCTTACTCGTACTCAGATGCTCTTTCACGCATCAAGCTGAACTTCTACCACTTCCGCGTGAACTACGCCATGGTCGCTCTCTTCATCCTCTTCCTCAGCCTCCTGTGGCACCCAGTTTCCATGATCGTTTTCCTCCTCGTCTTCGTCGCCTGGTTCTTCCTCTACTTCGATAGACCCAGCCCAGTTGTCGTTTTCGGTCAGCCGCTAGACGACCGTGTCGTGTTGGGTGTGCTGGGAGTTGTGACTGTCGTAGCTTTGGTGTTGACCGATGTGGGATTGAATGTTTTGGTGGCTCTGATTGTTGGGGTTGTTGTTGTTGGGTTACACGCAGCGTTTCGTGGCACCGAGGACTTGTTTCTCGACGAGGAAAGCGCTGTGGAAGGTGGGTTGCTCTCGGTTGTGGGGAGCCATGTTAGTCAGCCGCTCAGAACTACGTATACTCGGATTTGAGACTTCGTTGAATGCTTTTTGATTCACGAAATTTTGACCTGGTATTTGTTGGATTTGAGGTTTTTGGGGGTGTGTTCTGAAATGGGTTTTTTGGAATTTTGAAGATTCCTCGTGGGATTTGAAATGGGTCTTTTTGGAATTTCGACAATTTCTCATTGGATTTGAGGTCTTTGGGGTTTTATCTGAAATGGGTATATTTTGAAATTTTCAGAATTTTAGCATTGGCAACTGGTTTTATGGTGACTTGGTCTGAAATTGATATTGTAGGATTTGAGGATTCTTTAGCAGTTATTGGTGTTTAAGAGTTTGATTTGAATGTGCTTATTGTGTGATTTTGGTGGTGGTGGGGGTTGGGAGGAGGTGGGTTGTCAAAGAAAACTGGTTGCCAATGGTATTATCTCTGTTGGGATGGATCTTTCGTATTGATTTCTTTGGTTAGTTTTCAGCTGGGATCATTTGGGAATTAAGGTGCAAGTTTAATGCTGCAAAGTGGGACTGTGGAATCTTCGAGTTCCTGTACCAGTGTGTTTGTTTATAGCATCATAGCGCAGGTGATTGTTCTGCTTTTTTATTTTGGGAGTCATTGATATGGAAAATAGTTTGTAAAGTGATTTAAGGTTGAATATGGGTGGTGATGTATTTTGAAACTGGAAATTTTTGTGTTTCTCTTTAGTTATACTTATCTGGGGGAAAAATGTGTCTCTCTAGTACTAGGGAAATTTCAATCAAGTGATTAAGCAACCAGTTTAAAGTCTTGTGCACAGTACTGTTCTATTGCATGTTGTCTGTGTTATTTACTTGCTTTAGCATGTTCAATTCAAATTAATATGAAATTTGATGCCAGCTTTGTGGGTACTGGTTGCTGGTCATTCAGTCCAATATGAATGGCCTCCTTTCAAACGGTATATTGGCCCTTTAGCATAGGTGTTGATATGAAATTCAGTGACCTGGGTATTTCCACACAATGATATTGTATTGTACTTGGCTTTGCTCTCCAATGATGATATTTCCTGTCTGTTGAATCTATGCCTTTATTTTTTTTTACTCTTCTTTTTTCTTTCCTTATCAGAATTCTCTTGCTTTTCTTTGTAGGACCTCTTGAGTTTGAAAATTTGAGAGCTGTACTCACTGAATTTTTGGATGCTTGTGACTTGTTATGTGATATGTAGTTGCAAAATGAACCTCTGGTTATCTATTGGTTACTCCTTGTCGTTATGCAGTTACTGATTTCTTTCACTTTGGTTTCCAATTTGTATCAAATGATTTTTAGAGCATTTTGCTTTAGCTAAAAGGGGGTGTATTATTCTTTACATAGATTTTGAAATTGTAGCTTCGTTTTTTTTTTCTTTCTCCAATTGTAAAAGCTTATTGCTCAGTAGCGAACAGCTTGTTCTGCGCTAGAATGTCAAATGATCAGAGGGAGTTGGGGAGGAATATTCTTGTGTGAATTATTAAACTGCAAAGAATTATCTAAGGAGTTTTAAAAGTGCAAAGAATTGTCTAAGGAATGTGGTAGACTAGGGCATTTGAGAGGAGTATTTAAAATACTACATATAAGTTGATGAGGTATGCATTTCTTTTGGTCTTTTTGTCAGGGATTAGGAGATTGTTCTGCTAGTTTGGAGATTCTATATTCATTGCACTTGTTTCTTCCTTCCCTATAACATCGTTTGATCCTTAGTAAGATTCTTGTTTCACTGCCTTTCTGGTTAAGGCAGCAGACTTGATAGACCATGCTGTTTGTAACAGTTCTGATTTATATTTTGTTCTTTCCAATTTAATGTGAGTTAGCTATTTTTACTTATTAAAAAAAAGGTAAGTTAGCCATTTAGGTTATCAGCAAATTCAGATGGTGTAGTGGGCTTGTGGCTCTAAGCAAATGTGATTTTATGCATTACTCCATTGGGAGACGTGGAGTACTTCTGAATGTTGGATTAACATAACCATACAGTTTTAATTTGACCATTAATCTGTCCAATTTTCCTGAACGAGTGTGCAAATGCATACTCTTGCCTGGCATAAGCATTTGGTTGTATAATGGAGATGGAGATTTGACAGGCCCGGAGAATTTGAATCATTAATTTCATAATGATACCTGAATTGTTTAGTCAGTACCTTCACAGTTTCTGATTCTCTACTTTGAGCTACCCTTGTTAATGCCTTACGGAAGTAACAAACTGAGAAAGTTTACTTGCCGATTGGTTTATTTGCTTCTTATGGAATGAAGTCCAATGTGAAAAGATTAGCTTTTCTTCATCTGAAATGGTCAGCTAACTTTGTACTTAAAAAAATAGAAAGGCCAAAATGTTTGATAAAGGGATTCCTTTATGGGCGTGGTCGACTTTACAAAGGCTGGCTAACAGTAACAGGTCACTTTTCATGAGTTGCCTCACGCCTTTTATTTAGTATTATTAGCTGGTGACTAATGATTTAGCCAAAAAGGTTGGAGAGGACTGTGTTGTCCAGCTATTCTTCTATTATGAAATGCAAAATATTACATCATGGTGGCAATTCTTAGTTAAGTTTTAGAACTCATCATCTCACGTTGTTTCTGAATCATGACATAGTCTACTGGGAATGTCCCTACCATAGGCATAGCAACATTTTCAACTCCTACCAAAATACTATGCAATATTTTCAGCTTACAGATCTGTCAAACTGTTATGAAGTCTGTGCATAATGGCTATCATCTCCGTGACACTCTACGATGTTGCACATTGTGAATTTATTCATCAGGAACTGACAATTATGTATGCGAGAATTTTTAATTTGTTTGGAACCATTCTTGACTAAAGTGAGAACATTCTAGGCTTCCACCTCCCATTTGAGGCAGGAAATGCGAAGATCAAAGATTCAAAGGCCAGGCTTAATGTCCATTTGCCTTCAAAATCCTGTATTAGCCTCCCCCCAAGTCCTGCCAATCCAATGTCTAATAATATCAGTATTGACTTTGAAAATACCCGATGGCTAAGAAATCCATGTAATAAAAAAAATTACAAATATTTCTTACCCTAGTCAAGTGTGGTCGGTATTCGAACTCCAATGCGAAATTTCGAGTGCCACTGACTTGCTGACTTCAATGATTTTTATTTTTCCCCAGCATAGAATGGTACACCTTCCATGACAAGCTTGTTTATTTTCCAACACACCACAGTAAATAACGGTTTCCAATTGACCAAAGCAGTGAGAGTTGAAACCAAAAGGGGTGAGGTGTTTGATTTGATCCAGTTCTTTAACTTGAGGCTACAGCCTACAGGGCAAGGCCTAGGGTGAAAATTTTAAAGGGTGTCTTTAGTCTTTACATCTAAATACCACTTAAATAATATTTAGTTTATCTTTTTATATTATATATATTTTTTCAAATTTATTATTAATTTTTACTTATTAATATGACTAATTCATCTAAAGTGAGCTAATAGTACTTACTATATGTGTTTTACAAACTGGCATATTATCAATAAAAAAAAATATTATTTAAACATTTATTTATTATATTGTTTAAGTGACACCGATTATATTCTTGTCATATTAATTTGTAATTTTTTTGTTGTAAAATTTGTATTAGCTTTAGCATTTTTCATTCATTTAATGGTGAATGAGTTGTATTTCTATTATTATTTTTTTGTGTGTGTGGAGAGAATGTTAAACTTACTAAAATTTTACTACAAAAAATTTACAAATTGGTGTGACACTGAGGTGGCCCTTTAACAAAAGAATCAATGAGTATTGAATTACTAGCACATTAATTTATAGGACCTATGTAATAAAACTTGTAATATACAAACATTACTCTAATATTTTAGGCCTTCTTAAGAGTAGGGAAAAAATGTACACCTAACTCACATTTTTTCTTTAATTAAAATAAAAAACCATTACTGCCCCTATATTTGGGGGCCTTTTTATGGTAGGGAGCCTTAGGTCTAGGCCATGGCCAGGGCCGGCCCTGTGAGGCTATTGGTGAAATGCCAAGCTTAAGAGGAGGTCCTGCTTGCTCCCAAATAAGTCTCACCCTACTACAATCCCTAAGGATATGGAGAATGGTTGTGTGGCTAAGGCAAAGCGGGCAGGTATCACTGTCAACACTTTCATAATATGAAAATTACTATGGGCATTGAGACTGTCATGGCAAGCTAACCATAAAAATAAAATTTGGATCCATTTCTTATAACCCAATCCAACCCGACCCTTTTCTTTTGCAAGATATCAAGGCTTCAGGTCTTCGTTTTGGTTTAGCCCAGTTGTTTTTGGGCAAGTATTCGGCTTCCAGAATTGGAGTTCATTTCTATCTTTTTCTCTGAAAAAAAAAAAAAAAATGGAGCTGAGTTTTTTGTTTTCATTGAGGATATGCCCATTTTGTTTGTCTAGGAGGACTTTACCCCTATTCTCACATTTTTTAATAACATGACTTCCATCACCATGCACTCTTGGTGCGATGATCACTCTACAAATATAAATATTTGTGAGGTGTGAGAGATAAGGACCGGAGTTTAAGTCTCTAGAAGAGAGTTTCACACACATATACACTTAAATTAAGTTACAGGAGAAATTCTATCTTGTTAAAAAAAAAAAAAAGAAAAAAAAAAGGACCTTTTTCATCTTTGGGCTTAGTAGGTACTAGGTAGTAGCCACTTTCTAACTAATGGGATGGGCTTTCGCTTTTCCTCATATGAAAGTTTATATTGCATCAGATATAGAGGGATAACTAAAGTAACTATATTGACCAGGGTCGACTTACCAGCTAATGCAAGTAGTCTCCATTTCCACCAGTTAAGCATGGCCCTAATTTTTTCTAAAATGAACTCTTAAGGCTTTGGTATTTTGGAAAATTATTGAATACTTCGAGAGTATCATAAATGCGTACTCTCCCCTCTCACATGAATTGTGGATCTCACCATAAATTTAATTAGTGGGCCCACAATTATGTGAGAAGAGGGAGTGCGTATTTATAGTATTCTGGAAGTACTCAATAATTACCTTGGTATTTCTATCATCTGCCACAATAGGAAACCCTAGATATTTTCAGAATCTCGCTAGCTAGTTTGTTCAATCATCAATGCTCGAAGAAACACTTGGACATAGGAAAATTTTGGATTCCTTAGAGTTTTATCTTTTGGTAAGAAACACTACAAAAATCTATTAAGGACAAAAAGGATGGCATTTCGACATGGCTAGTTGGCAATAATAAGTACAATATTACTATACTCCAAGAATACCTAATAATTTTCCATAAGAAGAACTAGGCTAATATGTGGTTTTGATAATAATAGAGCTGGACCTAGACGCACATTCCCTTTCCATCTTTTGACTCTATGCTCTTCTTGTATAAGAATAGAAAGATATTCCATTCACAAAATGAAGATGTATGGATTAACCATGCAAAAAAAAGTTGAACAAATTAGCCAAAAAAATAACCTTTACTTCCAACGAAAATAAGTAGTGAATTTATTTTGAGCCAAAAAAGGGAAGTATTGAATTTTTAATTGTTACTCAAATAGTCAACTGTCTAGAATATAAAGAATATTTAACCTGTTGTCTTAATTACCCCCAAAAAAGTCACTTATTTTTCTCTCCCTCGTAGGAGCTCCTTTCTCTCTTTCACCCTGTAAGAGCCTTTCACTTCTCTCCCTTTTGGAAGAGATCTCTGCTTCCCTTAGTGGGGCTATTCACCCCCCTCAAAGCACTTCTTTCCCGATGGAGCAAGCAGTGGTTGAAGAGCTACAAAACCTTCGACTCACTAAAGAGGAAAATGAGGAAATACAAATAACAGTAAGAAGTCGTGATGACCTTCTGGAAGAGTGTTCGTTAAGCTTGTTTTGAAGACTTCTTTCAGATAGATAGCAAAACATAAGAGCTTTGAAAAGCACTTTAAGAGCAGCTTGAAAGATGGGGTCAGAGCTGCAAATAGTTGAAGTAGGAAGCAATATTTTACAATTCAAGTTTAGCTCTAGTTATCAGAGAGATTGGGTTGAAAATAGTGGGCCATGGAACTTTGAGAACAATTTGCTTCTCCTTTGTAGATGGAAGAAGGGCCTCACTGTTAAAAATATAGTCTTCACTCATTCTCCCTTTTGGGTACAGCTGTGGGGACTACCATTTGAGCTTATGTCAAAGGAGATTGGGCAAGATATTGGAAGAAGCTTGGGACGCCTTATTAAAGTAGACAGACGGGCATGTCAAGCAGATAAAGCCAAATTCATGCGCATCAGAGTGAATATTCCAATAGATAAACCTCTCCTTAGAGGTGGAAATGTTGTAAGTAAAGATGGTGAGAAATTCTAGATTCAATTTAGATATGAAAGACTTCCAACATTTTGCTTCTTTTGTGGAATGCTTGGCCATGATGATAAACACTGTTAGGCTCCTATAGACCAACAATGTACTTCAAAGCAATATGGGGAATGGTTAAGAGCAAATGGAAGTTTTAGAGGAAATGTAAATTTCAAAGGAGGAAATGCAAGGCAAAAGTTTTTTTCAAGCAGCAATCAAAATGATGAAACTGACGGCAGAGGAAATAGAGAAAGTGGTGTTGCTATGGGCTGGTCTTCTTTCTCTCCGGCGCATCACGTGGAAGGAAGCAATGATGATGGAAGTTTTCAAAATTCAAACACTTCCAACAAGCCCACTCAGAGACAGGATGGTGGCGTGACAGACACTCATATGTGTTAGGCAACTGAGGCTAGGCTTGGATGGGACATAAAGGTAACTAAAGGTATGGTATTGGGACAAAATGAAGGTTTAAATGGAGAGGGATCTGATCCAATCCCAATGGAAAAGTCAGACTCTGTGACTCAGTTTGAGGAATGTAATGTTACACTTAGTAAAAGCTACCCCACTTCAACAGGGAGTGCTATGCTGAGGTTAGCAGCCCACTTAAGCCAAACTGTTGGGTCGAAATTCCTAAAGTAAATGAAAAAAAAGCAATAGCCCAAATCGCTATTAAAAGCCCACAGAAGAAATACCGTATAAAGAAAGTAGCAAGAGAAAAAGGTTCGGCCCAAGGTAAAGAAAAACAAGTCCAAGGTCCAAATGTAGGCTCAAAATGTCAATTAGCCATGCTCTTGGCAGAAGCAGAAGAAAACACAACCAGAAAAAGGAAATGTATGGACGTTGTTGGAAGTGTCAATGAGGAAGAAAAATTATCGGCGGTGGCTGCATTGCAGCACCGTCGAGAGCCATGAATTCCTTAGGATGGAACTGCCGGGGGCTTGGGAAACCCCGGTCAATTCGAGCATTGCACGATTTGGTGCGATTTTGGGATCCCAAAATAGTCTTCCTGTCGGAGACTAAGGTAAGGCAGAGGAGAATGGAGAGAATAAAGGAAAGAATTGGATTTTTGAATGGGCTATTTGTTCCATGTCAAGGGCGTAGCGGTGGCTTGGCTCTTTTATGGTCAAGAGAGATAAACTTGAAGATCAAAAGCTATGGCAGATACCACATTGATGTAGTTGTTACGGAGAAAAGCTCAAATTATAAATGGAGGCTCACCGGTTTTTACGATCACCCCCAAACTCACATGAGGCAGAAATCTTGAGATTTACTTGCATATTTAAAAAATCAATCTCAACTTCCCTGGTTTTATTATGGAGATTTCAATGAAATACTATCAATGGCAGAAAAATCTGGTGGTGTAGCAAGATGTCAAAGTCAGATGGATAGATTTCGAGGAGTTGTTAATCTCTGTGGCTTCAAGGACTTGGGCTATTCAAGGACAAATTTTACCTGGTGCAATATGCAGTCTGGTGACAGCATAATGTATTTGAGGTTGGACAGGGCTTTTGCAACTAGTGATTGGATTGATATGTTTGGTGAGGTAAGAGTTAACCAATTGGTCGATTCTTCTTCAGATCATTGTGCTTTGTACATTGCTGACCCCAGAGCTCCAAATCTACCCCACACAAGACACTTTCATTTTGAGGTCATGTGGGCTAAAAACGAAGAATGTAAGGATATTATTGAGGGGGCCTGGTGTAGTGTGGGCAATGTAAATACATCGGAAGGTATGGTTGCTGCCTTAAATGCTTGTGCTACTGATCTTAAAGCTTGGAGTTCTGCTACTTTTGGTCAAATTCCGAAGAAAATTCAAGGGAAAAGAAAACGTCTAAGTTCTCTAGTTCAAGCAGATAGGGATGGTATGTTGGGTGATGAAATAAATCAGACTAGGAGAGAAATTAATGAACTTCTTGACAATGAGGAAACTTACTAGTGTCAGCAGTCAAAGGCTCACTGGCTCAAAGAGGGAGACAGGAATACGAAATTTTTCCATGCCCGAGCCTTGGAAAGAAGGAAACAAAACAGTATCTTGGGTATCTGGGATACGTCTGAGAATTGGTGTGGTGATCAAGATAGTATTGCTAGAGCCGCTATCTCCTATTTTGAAGAAATATACACCACTTCCTCGCCGAGCCATATTGAGAAGGTGACTAATCTCATCCCGGTCACGGTGACTGAAGAAATGAACATGGAGCTAACCAGAGGCTTTACCAAAGATGAAGTTGTTGCTGCCCTAAAGCAGTTGCACCCAACTAAGTCTCCTGGCCCCGACGGTATGTCCGCGCTTTTCTTTCAAAAGTATTGAAGCATAGTAGGCACTAATGTATCAAATTTAGTTCTAATTGTTCTTAATCATGGCATGTCTATTTCTGAAATTAATAGAACTAATATAGCCCTTGTGCCAAAAAATAAGAATCCTTAAAGGATGACTGATTTTAGGCCAATTAGCCTTTGCAATGTGATATATAAGTTGATTTCAAAAATTTTGGCTAACCGTCTCAAAGCAATTCTGCCATTTATCATTTCAGAAAATCAAAGTGCTTTTGTGGCTAATAGGCTCATCACTGATAATATCTTGGTTGCTTATGAAATTATGCACTATCTAAAACACAAAAGGAATGGAAATGATTGTCTTATGGTGGCTAAGCTGGATATGAGCAAAGCATTTGACAGGGTTGAATGGTCCTTCATTGAAACGGTAATGAGGAAGATGGGCTTTAATGAGTCGTGGATCGGTCTGGTGATAAAGTGCCTAACTTCGGTAACCTACTCAGTTATCATTAATGGCTCGGTCCATGGAAGCATTGTGCCTATCAGGGGACTCAGGCAATGAGACCCATTGTCTCCTTATTTATTCCTGTTGTGTGCTGAAGGTTTCTCAGCTCTCATAAATGAAGCAACTCAGAACCAGTAACTAAATGGCATATCCATATATCGGGGATCCCCACGAATCAACCACCTGTTCTTCGCGGACGACAATCTTCTCTTTTGTAGGGCCAATGGTACTGAATGCAACAAGTTGAAGGAAATTCTCAAAACTTATGAAGCTGCGTCAGGGCAAAAGATTAATACTGAGAAATCTTCAATCTTTTTCAGCCTAAACACTTCTCAAGAGCTCAAAGATGAAATCCTAAACATATTGGGACCTATGACTAATTCTCGCTACACAAAGTACCTTGGCCTCCCTTCCATCATTGGTCGTTCAAAAAAGCTTGTTTTTGCGGAGATAAAGGAGAAGATTTGTAAGAAGCTGGCGGGCTGGAAGGGTAAGCTACTCTCTTTGGGGGGTAAGGAAATTCTTATTAAAGCAGTGGCTCAAGCCATCCCATCTAACACGATGAATTGTTTCCTTCTTCTTAAGTGTCTATGTGACGACCTAGAAAGAGAGATGAGAAGCTTTTGGTGGGGCCAAAAACAACAAGAGACCAAGATAGCCTGGGTTGGATGGAAGAAAATGTGCACGCCTAAATCTAGAGGAGGGATGGGATTTAGGAACTTGCAGGCTTTTAACCTTGCCTTACTTGCAAAACAGGCTTGGAGGATTCTTACTAACCCTTCTTCCCTAGCTACACGTGTGCTTAAAGCCAAGTATTTCCCCTATGATGACATCCTTAATGCAAGTCTAGGCAGCAGCCCTTCTTATACATGGCAAAGCATTTTTAATAGTCTCGAAGTCCTTAAGAAAGGAACTCGTTGGAGAGTGGGAAATGGGTGGTTAATACACATTTAGGAGGATAAATGGCTCCCCACCCCTTCTACTTGCAAAGTCATCACCCCTCACAGGGACTTTGATGACTTTCCCATGGTCTCCTCTCTCATTGATCAAGAGACTAAGTGGTGGAAAACTAATGTTGTAAGGGCGCTCTTCTTGCCTTTTGAAGTGGACACTATTCTGAAAATTCCTCTAAGTCAGAATTTACCGGAGGACAATCTTATTTGGATTGGGAACAAAAGGGGTGTCTTCACTGTCAAAAGTGCTTATCACATAGCTGCCAATCTCCAGGATGGTACTGATATTGAGGAATGCTCTTCTGGAGACTCAAATGCTCTTCTTTGGAAAATTTTGTGGAAGCAGAAACTCCCTGCAAAAATCAAAATATTCTCCTGGAGAGCTTGTGTGGATGGGCTCCTGGTGTATGTAAAGATGGTGGAAAGAGGTATTAAGACTGACTTTGATTGCCCTGTTTGTAGGGAAGTTCCTGAGAGCCTCCTCCATGCTTTAGTCTCATGTGATTCTGCTCTTTCTGTATGGTCACTTTGGCAAGATTGCCCTTTAAACTTGCTGCTGAATGCGAAAGACTTCGTAGGTCTAGTGCATCAAATTAGTTCAAACTCTGATGGGATTTCATTGGAATATTTTTTTTGCGATTTCTTGGTCTATATGGCATAACTGAAATCAGATTGTCCATTATGAGCGTGGTCTCTCCCCTCTGCAAGTCTGGGAAATGGCAAAGGGGGTTGTTGAAGACTTCAGGGAAGCCAACTTGATGTGCTTGTCCAAGAAGCAACCATCAAATGGTGGCTGGGAGGCGCCTCCTTCAGGTTTTTTCAAAATTAATGTAGATGGTGCGTCGTCTTTGGATGGTCACGGGGTGTCAGGAGTGGGAGTAATCATCCGTAATGCTAATGGAGCCGTGGTTGCAGCCCTTAGTAAAGCTTTACCAGTGCACTTTCTGGCTGAATGGGTTGAGCTCTTCGCTATGGAGCAAGGTGTTCTCTTACCTCGGGAAATGGCTGTCCAGTTGGCCATCTTTGAATCCGATGCTTCCTCTGTAATTCAAGCCATTTCTCTAGACCTCTGTGGTGGTGAATCTGGCCACCTGATCCAAGGGATTCAGCTTGTGAAATCAAACTTCTTGAGTTGCTCTTTCAGACATGTGAAAAGGGACTCCAACAAGGCTGCCCATGAACTGGCCCAGTATGCAAAATGTAATAATGTCAGTTGTATTTGGAAAGGTGTTTCTCCGCCTTTTTTAGATTTTCTGATAAATTCTAGTTTGGGTTGAATGTTGTTGGCTGAGGCCTTGTTGTACTCCTTTTCTTATGGCAATGATATTATGCTTTTTCTCCCAAAAAAAAAAAAAAATTACCCCCAAAAAAAAAAAAACACCCCAAATATAAATAAATAAACTAAATCAAAATAATTAATACATAAATCAAAAATAAAAACTATTAATAAAAAACTTTCATGAAACAAAATACGTTTAAAATTTAAGCATAAGAAACCAAGTCATTTTACATGACAAAAAGACTGATAAACATTCACAAATTAATTGAACTATCTAAAGACAATGGTGATGACAACCGGGGCAATAGAATTTTCAGCTAGTCATTTTCCCTAATTACATAGCAACAAGGGTAATCATGTCACCAACATGAACAAGCAACCAAACTATAGGAAAATTACAACTTATCCATATCAATCCTCCTCTAGATTGATGGAGTCATTGAACTTCCCATACAAAATCTTTTTCAATTCGGCCATCTGTGCAACTACAGAATCCTTCTCTTCCTCAAGTTTTTCCAAGTTCTTGGTGGTCACCTCTTTCATCTGTTCTATCCTGGCCTCCACTTCATCCTTTGACACATGGGCAAAGACTTCCCCTATTTGGAACCGAACCACATCCTCATCAGTGAGAATCAGTTCGTTGCTAGCATCCTCCAGATTTTCATTTGATTCCTTAGGGAAAAAAAAAAGACCATTTATTTAGAAGGGAATCATAATATTAAAAAGAACAGGACAAGTCAAATTTTCAGCATGTTGTAATCATAAATAAATGCAGGTTGAATAAATATACATTTTTCACCAACATATGATCACTGCATTTAGAAAAACAAATATTTCATGCTGCAAAGAGCATTAAGGTTTGAAACAAACGGGGAGATAAAATCTGAACGTGACAGAGCAACAAATAATGATAACTATAAACTGATTTACTACACATCTGTAGCCAAATCATTCCACTTTACTTTTTCATCTAATAATGATTATAGTTTCACTTTCCTCTCAATACCACGTATGTCACAATGGGAAGTCCAACTGTAAAATGCAGAAAAGGGAGGCAATCCTTGCCCCTTGATAATACGCAATAAAATGCAACAAAATTAGAAACAAGATATGTGGTTCAAGCGAAAGGACCTTATTGCCAAATAATTAATTTTCGGAAAGGTTTGTTTGCTATTATTCCATCTTGAAGACCCTAATTTAGTGTAGCACTGCTGATTATTTTTTGACAATCTTGGAGTCTCTGGGATCATGCAGAAAAAGGTGAATAAGGCGCTGGGTGCTTGGAGGGGGAGGGGAAGGTTGTTCTGTGGTGATTGATCTATAGTATTTGGTAAAAGTATGTTTTAGGAAGTTGAGCTACATGATAGTGTCAATTTAGATAAGGTTTGAAGTCGCACAACAACCACATGGGGTTAGCTAGAGTTAAATTTAGCTAGTATGAGCTACTTAAATTATCTTTCCACAATGATCATTTTGTCTCTCTCTCCCTCTCTCTCTCTCTCTCTCTCTCTCTCTCTCTCAATTTTTGTTGTTGTTCCTTCATCAATACTTTGCCCATTGTAATGGGCAAAAAAACTTCTTTTGTAATTTCTGTGCTGTTCTCACGCATACCAACATAGTTGGCATTTGCTAGGGCTCTAAAATGAACCAAGTTACTCTAGCTTGGCACAAGATCAAATCAATAAAATTTGAATAAACATAAAGTGCCATACCTAGTGTACAAAGTTCCCACTTTTGCGGGGTCTAGGAGAGATGATTGGTTGGTGGCCTTATCCCAAATATTTTTTTTGAGAGGCTAATTCTTGAACTCAAACCCATGACTTGTCGCTTTTGGTGAAAGGCACACTTGCCATCACACCAAGGACCAAATTCTAAAAAGTTGAATCAACATTTTAAGCAAAAATATAACTAAGCTAGAACAGAAAACTAAAGTGCCTGTTTGGATAGTGTTTTTCCTCAGTTTTCTAGCTCTAAAACAGGTTTCTTTTTTTTCTTTTTTTTGGTTTTCTAACCTAAGAAACTCTTTGGTTCAGAATTAAAACAAAGAACAATTTTCGGAAAATCATCTCGAAATCTAGAAGAAATGGAATTTCCATTTCCTTGTATCTTGAGGGGAGAAGACGCGTGACTTTGCCTTCATGAAGAATGCACAGTAACTGGTATATAGCCTGTACTTTTACTCTCTCTCTCTCACGGAAATTTGGACAAAGAGCTTGTCAGATCTTACAAAGCCATCAATTAGTCACATGTGCGAAATCTGTAATGAATTCGATCTGTGGGTGGTGGTGTTGCAATGGTTTGGGTCAATTTCAGCAAGCCATCAATCATAGTGTTGGGCGTCATGAATTTCAGTTGTGAAGTCTTATTGATGAATGGGGGCTTAGTTGAGTATTGTTTGGCCGTACAACATGTTGGTAGCTTCAGCTATTAGGGATTAATGTATAATGGTTTGGGTCATGTGTGGCTTGAACAATTTGGGGAAGATTTGAATGGTTTGGGCATGTTAGACGTCACTGATCTAGGTGACAAAATCACCTTTGTCTGCTCACCATCCTGGCTTCATAGGACCAACAAGTGGCTTTTGGTGTCGGGCTGATTTTGGCTTGGATGGGCTTCTTGATCAGTTTGTCCAGCTGCATGGGCTTGATGAGTTTCAGTTGTAGTGGCAGCAATATGTGAAGCAAAGATGGTAGCTTAGTTTGATAGGCTAATGGTAGCTAGGAGTGTGGGTGGCTTTGGATGTCAGCAATGGGTGTTTGTGGCAGTTTGGGATGAGCTTGATTTTGTAAGTCAATCGGGTAGCCACTGATTTGCGTATGAGGAATGGGTGTTCAGTTAGTGGCTAGTGTTGGAGAGGATGAATCTCAGCCAGTTTTAGGAGAATTGAAAGTGGTGTGAATCTCTGGTGCCAGCGGTGGTGCAATGGTTAATGAATATATGTGGGTTAAAGGTGGATGTGTTTTGGAGTGAATCACAGGTGGCAGTGCAACATCCAAACAAATTTTCTAGTTCCTATTCTAAAACATATGTTTTTCACGTGACAAACAAATTTTCACTTGAAAACCAACTAAAATTGTGTTTTATTATCATCTCGTAAGACAAAATTTTGAAGACAGAAGAAAAAAAAAAAAAAAAAAAAATCCTAAACATACCCTAGTAGACTCAATTGATCTGCTCGTATTTCAAAATTTCAGTTTAACTAGAATCAAGACAGATTTCAAGTGATGGTTAAACAATCTCCAAATGAAGTTGGTTTGCAAGTTGATCTTGTTCATAGACCCCACCTAACATTTTCATCTAATGCACATGTTGATTCCATGTTGGCCCTATTGCTAGAAATATCTTCTGAAAGACAAGAAATTAGTAAGAGAGATTGGAATTACCATTCATAATTCTAGATCATCTTGTAATATATATTCAAGAAAGCAAATGCATGGAAATATTCCATGGTATCTTTAGAGATTCTGTTTACGCATGACAGCTACTATTCAAATCTATGAGCATGTACTATAACTGCAATGAATGCTGCATGTACCAGCATCATGGGAAGAAGATAGGAAACTTACATGGGCAATACAGACATTTGCAGCCAAATGATTGTTCTAATTCACTAAATCCTACCAATCCTGTTAAATTTTACATTTTCAATAATTAAGTTTTAGTTTACATTTCCCCGCATCTATATAGTACACTGGTTATTGGAAGGATGGAAGAAGTGATCAACCTTCCAAACTCAACCAATAGCCATCTCTGATGTTGAGGCACATAGCTTAAGAACTCATCTACATCAACAAGTTTATATAATTTGATTTCATCTAGAAAGGCTAAAGCACTCATGGCTGCAAAATTGCAGCAATTGTTATTGTTTAAATATGTTCACATATACAACATTGATTTAAGAAAATGACAATTCCTATTCATTTTCATCTATTGACAACATTCCATACATGAATTAGATAATCAAACAAGAAATGACTAAATTGTTGGTTGAATTGGTACCACAAAGATTCACTAATAACACAATTAGCAAAAAAGAATCAAACAGTAGCCCCCTACTTTAAATTGTTTAAGATAATAATGTTTTATTAGCCACTTTCAGAAAGCATTGCTCCTTTGAGAAATAAAGAAGGAAACATTTAGAGAGAGAGAGAGAGATGTTTTAGGTTAAGGCATTGAACAAAAATTGAAATAATCATTCTGATGGAATTTTTATTCGCTCTGTGAGGAAAGAGTGGCATGCACTAAGAATCAAAAAACATAGAAAAGAATATGCAGCTTGACAATGAAAAAGAAAACATCCTTTATGTGAACTTCATTTCCTTTTATGAAAAACATAGCATGCCCTATGTGATAAACTGGGATTCAAGAGATAGCCCAATGAAATGGCATCTTTTGTGGTCCCATGTCTGTGGTTCAAACCCCAACTCCCCCTCCCATACCTTCCTATAAAACTAAATAAAATAAAAAAGAACAAACATTTCTAGTGTTTTAGAAATTTGCGAAGTTGTTAAGTTCTTCTTAGAGAGGAAATTGACAAAATGAAGGACAACATATCACAATTCTTTCAAAACGAAAAATCATTTAACTAAACGCATAGACTTCACTCAATACGTGGTCCATCTGGAATCTAATAAAACAAATCTTATTCAGAACACAAAAACTCTAATTGCAGCGTTTGTGTAAAACTTCCACCCCATGGCCCACATTCTCTCACAAAACACTTCAAAATTAAAACCTTCTTTCACACCAAGTTTTTATCTTTTCTGGTTACCGTATAAAGTCTCAATCAAAGCATGAACTAACTTCTACCTCCAATCAATATTTTATCCATTTATATTGAAAAACGCAATCAACACAAATCCATGGAAAAATTAAAGCTGGAATTCCTCCAACTTTCACAATCTGATCTCAAATCCTCTTATATTTCAGTCTGATATCAAATCAAAGCAACAAATTAAAATAACAAAATTTTAAGTTTCAAACACAATTAATCCAAAACCATCGTCCTACTAAATTCAAGGGAAAATTAAAGCTTGACTTATCTTAATATCCAAAACCCAGCTAAAATGACACAAAAATCTCAACAACTCAAATCCCAGATCACAATTAAAAGTAAAACCAGTACCCATCAAGATTAAACCAAAATTTAGAGTTGGGTTTTAAATATTTCTCGAAACCCACCTCAAATTATGCAACAAAGTCAGTGACTAAACATTTCCAAATAGAAAGTGACAATGTTCTATTCCCAAAAAAAGTAAAAATAAAGACAGTCCAAACCATATTAAAAAAAAAAAAAAACAAAATGAAAGCACATCAAGTTTAATCCAAACCTATTTAATATTTTAACAACCTTGTATGCTAAAATCATAAATAAATAAGAAAATGAAGCAAAACCCATATCATAACAATACCTTGGCAACTTTGATTTCAACCTCAAGCTCGTGAAAGCGGTTGTTTAATCTTCCAAACTTGTTAATGTTCTGCTGGTCCTCCCAAGTCACCTCTGTTTCAGATCCTCCACCCTTTGTAAATCAACAATTTCAAATCAAATTTAGACCAACAGCACAACAAACAAATAAACACGATTAACTATAAATTAAAAGGAACAAATAATAAGATGAAGAACAGTGATACTAATGTAATAATTCTATTACCTGCTGCATGTTTGTTTTCACTACAGAAGCTGGAAGCGCAGTGCAAGTGTAGTGTTAATAGTTTTTGGGGATCAGAGACACAGATAGATGGGGTTTTAGGCTTTTTCGTTTTTGTCTCTCAACAAAATGTTTTGGGCAATTTTTGGGTTTAGGCCCAAAACAGGTTGCTTCACCTTCGGCTAAGTTTTTTTGGGCTTAAAATTGCTTTTTTTTTTTTTAAGTAGCTTATTTGTATAATAATGTAAAAATAAATAAATAAATATACTTGTCCCATTAGCCCCTCTAGAAGTCTTCTGGGGTGTTGTAAGGCTACAATAATACTGTGCAAATGTCACTTCCTCATTAATGCAGCTAGGGAGTTAGCTGGGGTGCATTCAATGCGGTGACAGCAATTTTTCTAAGATATTTTGGGATTCTTCTGTCTTTTGTGCCTGTAATGCTTATTATATTTCCAAAACTTCATGGACCGCACCTCTAGATGGCAAGCATCCTTTACGGACCTCAGCCTTGGCTAGCCGAGGACAAGCTCATCCTTAGCAAAAACTCCTAAGCCATTATGTTCAATATTGTCTTTCTTATCCACTAGCATGGGTTTCCTTGGCTATACTTACCCATCTTTGGACGGTCCCTTATCCTCGGCTTGGGCCTTAAGCCAAAATCCAGTTGTATGATCTGGGCTCATGACCCCACAATAATAATAAATGATAGTGAGGGTCCAAATCCTTTACTTTAATGTATTAAAATAATAATAATAAATATAGTTTAATTATACGCTTAATATCCAGAAATTTGGATGCTACAGTAGTTTATACAGCAGTGAGTCAATGACTAAAAAATATTCAAACTGCTTTTCGGTAAAACTTGAAAAATCACGATTACTTAGCAAAATAATTCTTTAAAAGGGGGAGTGTAATTTGCGCTTTTCTTTATTATCAAAGTTGCTTTTTTTTTTTTTAATCAAATAAATAAAAGTTGATTTGTTTTAAAAAAGGAAAAAAGTTCATAAAATTTATTTTAAAAAATGCAAAATATTTTTATCTAACTTGTGCAATACATGTAAAATGTTGTAATACTTGTGCAATAAATAGTGTGGGAGGGAAGTGGCAGGTTGGATTCGAATCACAAACATCTGACATAACAAATGATACAATTATCAATGCACTATCACTCTAATCAATGTAAAAAATGTTGTTGTGTGGCATCCTTTTGTTATTTGAGTCTGGATTGGTCAATGAACTTTAAGTCATGTTCAACAATTTCACTTACAAGTAATGCTCACTGAGCAGCTGACATGATGGTCTCTCCTCTCACATTCATAATGAATTTTATTAATTAAGTTCATGGTATGATTCACCGTGAATGTCAAAGGAAAGAGCACCACGTTGTCATGCTTTAGGAGTATACAATAAATTTCCGTTCCAACATACAACTTCCAAACTATCATTGTACTCTGCATCACATATGAAGTTCAAGACTTGTAAATATACTTCATTACCTTCACAATATATACACACACTCCATTTATAATTTATTTTATATAAATCATATTTCTTTCGTCGTAAAGATTAATAAAGTGCGTTTGACAACCGATTAAAAGTTAGCTTTTTTACTTATATTTTATACTGTTTATAGGTCCACATTACTTTTTATCTCAGCTTTATTTCAAATATTGAACTCTCAACTTTTTGAAGATAAGCTACCTTTTATTTATTTATTTATTTTTACATTATTANTCATGAATTTGTGCATGAAAGAGTTTATCAAACACTTTATATATATATAATAATAATAATAATAATAATAATAATAATAATAATAAATTTCTACCCAAAAAAATATATAGTAATGTAGAGACATGATTTTCAGACCAGGCCCAAAATGTATGAGATCTTGGCCCCAGTGAGCTCAGTGCAATGAATTTGTAGAGAATGAATCAAAGAGCTAGGCTTTAGTGCATAGATAACAGTTAATATGGTGTTTATGACAATCAAACAGAAATGAACTGAATTTATCAAAGAAAGTTTGTCCTCGACACAATCAGAGGGGCTTGTTTCTAGTAAAATTGGATAAGAATGGTTACAAGATTCTTGAGATGCTACATCTGCTTCTCTCTCAATTGCCGGCCCCTTTTTCTCTAATTCTCTCCTTATTTATACTATATCTATTCCTTCACCTTTACCCAACACGTGGACAATTGATGGTTTATACTGATACTTGTCCCATTAGCCCCTCTAGAAGTCTTCTGGGTGGTTGTAAGGCTACAATAATACTGTGCAAATGTCACTTCCTCATTAATGCAGCTAGGGAGTTAGCTGGGGTGCATTCAATGCGTGACAGCAATTTTTCTAAGATATTTTGGGATTCTTCTGTCTTTTGTGCCTGTAATGCTTATTATATTTCCAAAACTTCATGGACCGCACCTCTAGATGGCAAGCATCCTTTACGGACCTCAGCCTTGGCTAGCCGAGGACAAGCTCATCCTTAGCAAAAACTCCTAAGCCATTATGTTCAATATTGTCTTTCTTATCCACTAGCATGGGTTTCCTTGGCTATACTTACCCATCTTTGGACGGTCCCTTATCCTCGGCTTGGCCTTAAGCCCAAAATCCAGTTGTATGATCTGGGCTCATGACCCCACAATAATAATAAATGATAGTGAGGGTCCAAATCCTTTACTTTAATGTATTAAAATAATAATAATAAATATAGTTTAATTATACGCTTAATATCCAGAAATTTGGATGCTACAGTAGTTTATACAGCAGTGAGTCAATGACTAAAAAATATTCAAACTGCTTTTCGGTAAAACTTGAAAAATCACGATTACTTAGCAAAATAATTCTTTAAAAGGGGGAGTGTAATTTGCGCTTTTCTTTATTATCAAAGTTGCTTTTTTTTTTTTAATCAAATAAATAAAAGTTGATTTGTTTTAAAAAGGAAAAAAGTTCATAAAATTTATTTTAAAAAATGCAAAATATTTTTATCTAACTTGTGCAATACATGTAAAATGTTGTAATACTTGTGCAATAAATAGTGTGGGAGGGGAAGTGGCAGGTTGGATTCGAATCACAAACATCTGTGGGAACTGATATGGCAAGGGCAACATTTGAGGCATGCAAGCTGTGCATGCTAAAGCTTTAAGGCCTATGCGAGCACACTGCCACTGATATCATCCTGAAGCGTTTTAAATCAAAATAATCTACCGTTAAAAACAGTAGAAAGGCTCCTCTAGGCAAGCATGTTATCAAGTATGATGAGGTTGGAAATAAGATCAGCTGACGGAAGTAACCAAACGAGACATTAGTGTGTTTTGATAAGCTTATTTTCATATTGTTCAAAAAAAATACATTTGTAAAGACAATTTCTTATTGGATGATGTAAAACATGAGTTTTATACCTTATCCTTATCAAATTCAGACTCTTCATGAGTAACTGTATATTCCCTTTATAAAATTAAAATAAACTAAACCAACGAGGGCCATAGAGTGACCATTAGAGGGTCAACAATGTAGGTGATGCAGCAAACTAATGTAACAAAATTAATTAAATCTTTATTCATATAAAAACATGCATGGTACAAACATACATGATGGATCAAATGACCTTGCAGTCAATGCAGCTATAAAGATCCAAACAACTTGGATAACTAAAGATGTATATTGCCAAGACAAAGGAAAAAAATTCTCTCTCAAGGGGTTTGGACTTTTCGGCAATATGAAAGGACCATCACAAAGTCCTTGGCAGAAGAGCCAACAGATGCCGGTACTTTTTTCGAAGTTGATGCTGTCCTAAACCACAGATCTACTAAGTTCTGTAGTTGCAACGATGGAACCACTGGCTGACCCCGGCACATTATCTCCACCTACAATCAAAGAAATAAAAACTAAAATATAAGTGACAATATATCCCTGAATTATCACAAGTATCATTACTCATTGCTTCCTTGTCAAGTGGTGAACATTCATCTAACACACTGTACACATACAAATAAGTAGTCATTTAGGCGCCTTTCCTACTAATGATTACCTTACCCGAAGACGAATGACATTTGCTAGGTGACTTGCCTACAAAACATGTCTTTTACTCAAGCAAGATTGAAATTTACACAAACATCATAGCGCAACTGCCAGGGGACTGGTAGAAATCACACATTCCATCACTAAGACCCTAAAACAAAGTATTAGTCTTCTGGCTATGACAACAATTGAGACTTTTACATGTCTTTGTGATTTATTAACAATGCTCAAGGCTAATGTTGGTGCAGTATAAAATAGTAATTTGCCTATGACTAGATATAGCAACCAAGGACAACAAACCTAAGAGGAGCAATTAAGTTTGATCTTTTATATGGTTAAAACAGTTATTCTTCTATGATTAGGTTTTCATTTATCAATATACTTCTTGAATTTGTTACAAGATCAAGTGTGGGTAGTTTTTTTTCAACATCCCATAAATCCTTGGAATACAGCTGAATCAGACATCCTAATCAGGTAGCATCCACACCACAAACATTCTTATATTTTAGGGAACAACTAGTTTGTTGATGATTGTCAATCTAAGCATTATAGTGAGAAATAAAGAGAAAGGGAGAGGAAATCAACGGAAAGAATTTTAGCGTGCCTACATTCACAGGAATGGTGCAAATTCTTCATTATCACCAACAAATAGGGTTCACAGCATATGTATACTCCCAAAAAAAAAAAAAAAACCGTGGGGGCGTTCACGCCTGCACTCCCAACCTATTATTCGTCCCTGGCACAACAGACTTAGACTAAGCTAAATAGGCCTCCAGCCTAGAGAGAAATATTTAGGGGCTGGCGGGTGGAGGAAGCAACTTCTAGAGGTTAAGGGCAGCAAAGATACGGGTAAGACTGGCTAGTCAAAATGTTTTGTACATGCCCTTCGAGACCAATAAATGCACCAGTATGGAGGAATGATTTGTTTTTAAATGGAAACACTACAAGGACATAGGAAAGTGCAAATAGAACACAATTTAGAAGAGAGAGGAAAGGCATAATCATTAGGGATAAAATTGAAAACATGTGCTAGATAGAGCTAAATGGCAAAAAAGGATTCATGGTCAATCCAAATAATTAGCACTATATTAAGTTGATATTAACTTATTAACTTCAAATATTTAATAGTTTCAATCATTATTTTCCTATGAGTACCATGAAACATGGTGGGCTTTAAACAACTTGCAGTAAGGAAAACTTGACAACAACAACTGTAGAATGTAAAGAACCACAAGCTAACAAGTGACTACAAAGGACATCTTTCACATTTTCTCTTAATACATATATGTGGCAGTTCAATAGAAAACATTAAATTGTTATTGTTATTATTGTCTTCAGGAGGAATATATTAGGCCCAAAAGATGCATTATCATACCAACATAAATCAATACTTAAAACAGTTGGTGTAAAGTAAAGCCCCAGGGAAGACACAAGCTGAATATTTCTTGAGCAAATTTTTGCTTTCATTTTTATTTCCATGATTTCAGCAAAAAATAATGAAGACATGTCATATGTAGCAAGTAGCAACACTTGATAGAAACCAAAAATATATTTAATAAAAATCACATAGAAAAAAAACAT
Source organism: Quercus suber (assembly GCF_002906115.3). Lineage (NCBI taxonomy): Eukaryota > Viridiplantae > Streptophyta > Magnoliopsida > Fagales > Fagaceae > Quercus > Quercus suber. The sequence continues at coordinate 1,227,346 of NW_027069538.1, forward strand.
CCAGACATCCTCAGGTTTCTGGCAAGGCAAGGAAGATGTACACACCTCAGCTTCACTTGTAAGATCAAGTTTCTTCATAAGATACTTTTGGATAAATGATACAGGCATTTTCCATCCTGTTAAAGAAAAATAGAGAGTCAACAAAACATAAGACATTTTACTGATAAGCAAAGCAATCCCCAAGAGAATTGCCGACTTCATCATTCTTCTTTGAACAAACAATTTTGCAAAAATTACAACATTAACTTTGACACTATCCTTTCTCAAAAAAAAAAAAAAAATTTGACACTATCAAANCCCCAGGGAAGACACAAGCTGAATATTTCTTGAGCAAATTTTTGCTTTCATTTTTATTTTCCATGATTTCAGCAAAAAATAATGAAGACATGTCATATGTAGCAAGTAGCAACACTTGATAGAAACCAAAAATATATTTAATAAAAATCACATAGAAAAAAACATCCAGACATCCTCAGGTTTCTGGCAAGGCAAGGAAGATGTACACACTTCAGCTTCACTTGTAAGATCAAGTTTCTTCATAAGATACTTTTGGATAAATGATACAGGCATTTTGCCATCCTGTTAAAGAAAAATAGAGAGTCAACAAAACATAAGACATTTTACTGATGAAGCAAAGCAATCTCCAAGAGAATTGCCGACTTCATCATTCTTCTTTGAACAAACAATTTTGCAAAAATTACACCATATAACTTTGACACTATCAAACATTAGACCATTGCTTAACAATTATGTAATGGTTCAAGTTTTAATACAGCAAGCTAGGTAAGACAGAGAGTACTCAAGAAAAAAAGGAAACACACATGAAGACAGTCATAACTCATAACGAATATGCTACAGCCAATGAGTTCTAGTTCAAATGGCACCTCATTCCTTGTAAAAGCAAGGTAGAGGGCAAGACAGTCATTCATTCTACTTCATTCCTAGCTTCCCAACCTAAACACAAAAAGCTTTTCCAAAATCTAAACCATGATGCTCAATCCCTCTACATGTATCCAATGGGTTTTTTTTTTTTTTTTTTTTTTTTGGGGGGGGGTGGGCCGGGGGTGGGGGGTGGGGGAGGGGTGGGATTCAGTTATTTATTATAAAAATAAAATTTCTTTTATTCAGCGGATAAAACATAATCTTGATACCACCCTTTATTCTAACCAAGTCATGCAAACTGACAGCATGGTCACAATATTCAACATTGTGTCCAATAATGGCAAAATAACACAAGACCAGTGATACATGGAAGTAAATGAAAAGAAAAGCTACTTGCTTGCATATATTACATTCACAATACTTGTAATCAAGATATATGAAGTTTGAGAATATATAACCTAAAGATCATCTTATTTATCATATCAAAATTAAGGGTAAACACATTCCAAATTCCCTTGGACCTAGGAGAAAATACAGCCATCTTTTTTTTTTTTTTTTTGGGACATTACAGTTCACTCCATGTTACAGGATTCTATTAAAAGAAAAAGTGAATGTCAATCACCCACCACCCCAAAAAACCACACCCAAAAAAAGGCTCATATAACATGTGTGATAGATTGATTTGCAGGTATTGGAGTATAAAAAAGGTTATGATATTACCATGAATCTCGTGATAACAAAACTAGGTATTTCTAGCATTTCATATTATTCTTACACCTGTGGTGTGGAATCATATTTCCTCAAACTACCAGATAGAACACATTTGTGGATACTTTCCAGAATGCTAATCGCTGAATATTTCTTTTCTCAGGTATAGGCCTCAACCTAATCCATATTATCACTAAACAGATGTAATACAAACCTGCATTTTGTATCAGCTAGTCACACATTTACACATGTTCAAATACTAAAAACGTTGACATGGTAGAACCTCAAAGCATGAAATGGGACCAAAGATACTCACTTTATCCTCAAGTAACATGCAGATATCTGTGGCAAGGAAACATCTCCTTTCCTATATAAATGTATTTGAAAAACATTAATGATATAACCATAAATAAAATCCCCGAAGAATGGAAAACCATAAAATGACATAGTAATATAGAATTTTACCGGTCTTCAGAAGCAACCAATGAGAACCAAATTGGACTATTTTTTCTGTTGCGCTTAGAACCTGCAACATCTAGCATGGCTTGTGCCGAGGGGTGAAGCTTCCCAGATGCCGCTGTGCTTTTTCGACTGGCTGCACGCAACCTTCTACGCTTCACTGGCCCTGGAAGTAAGGTTGTTCCATTATTTTCATCCTGTGCTTTCATATTTTGTCCATTCTCCTTTGTTTTGCTTTTAGACATATATACTTCATTGTCAAGAACACTGGGTGATTCTGCTCTGGCTTTGGTTTCAGACATATATACTTCACTATCATGGGCACTGGCTTGCTCTGATTTGGCAAGGGATGGCCCTTGTGAATTTGACTTAGAGGACTTGGTTCTGTTCGCAGCTTCAACCAGACAGTTCAAGGGTGTCCACAGATCGGCTTTTCCTTCAATTATTTCCACATCATTCTCTGTGTCTTCATTATGCTTTTTCTCATTAGAAGGCTCAGCAACTGAAAAATTCTGCAACATTTCATAATGTTTTAGAACTATAATTACAGTACAAGTATGTAATTGCAGTAGAGGAAAGTTTAAAAGTAGAAACAAAATCAAATTTTAAGTCACACAAGTACAAAGGATCAAACATATGTCTTACTTTACCTGCCTTTTATTTCGAGTAATTTTGTTTTGAGAATCATGTGAGCTGGAGCTCAAAGGATGATCCTCTGCAGAATCTTCTTTCTTGGTATGTTCCTCAACAGAAAAACCACCTCGTATAGCAGCTTTTCTTGCAGCTTTTGTTCTCCTTCCAGTCAAACCAGTCTGCATCGGCACTTTGGGAGTGCTGACCACCAATGAAGATAGTGATCTCTCTTTCCTTTTAACTGGCAGTGAATTTGTAGGTGTAACTTCAGGGGCTTCAACTTTTCTTCTCTTCAGAGGGAAAATTTTGGCCCTTATATCTTGCAGGTTGTGGTCTGGCCTGCATATGATCAATGAAAAGCCTCTAGTGTGAACACATGACAACACAAAGCGTCAGCACATACAGACATCTTTATATCTATTTTGGCATACACATAACATTACAATTGAAAAACGGTATCTAGAACTATGTGGGCCTATCTAAAAAGTTATACTAACTTGAAACAAAGAAGAAACAAGAATAACATAAATTATGGTATTGAAAAAGCACTAATTTTCTAAACAGTTCAAACATCATACAATCACAATTTTTTTTAGAACCATTTCCAGATGAACATGCAGCCTCTATGAAATGATATGCTAGCAGGAATTTCTAGCTGTGTCTATAATAGGCAGAGATAAAATGGCAGAACCAGTATATCATAAAAATGAAACTATAAAAGTTGGGGAGAACAACTAGAAGTAGACCATGATCTAGAGCTGACAGTAATGTTATAAGTGTCATCTTTGTCCTTTAAGGAAATAATTTGATATAAATTGCTAAACAGCAAGGGCAAACCTAGATTAATTATGTGATTGTGATTTATCCAGCAAACCTTTCATTCTCAAAAAAATTCTTAAAAATAAGATGGAGCCCAATCTGATAGATATTTTGCATCAATTCTATGCATTTACCCATACTTATAGTCTTGAAAAACATACAAGGAATTCAACAATTACTTGATGCTCAGAATCGAGAGAGAGAGAGAGAGAGAGAGAGAGGGATCATAAAATATACAAAAGGACTAACCTGAGTTTCTCCACCGGAAGACAACCCAGATCAATGTTGCATACAGGACAGCAATCCATCTCCTCATCTGAGAGCTTCTCATATATGCACTTCCTGCAAACTGGTTTGAAGTTTGAAATTATAAGTGTCAGAAATGATTGTAGACAGAGCCAAAAACATTCCAGGAGATAAAAAATTTTAGCATTTAATTTTTTCAATACTGTGACAATGTATAGTGTTGAATTTAATCTAACACATACTAAGAAAATGAAGAAGAAATAAAAAGTAATTCAACACGGTCAAGCCAACCAGAATACAAAGACCATGTTGAGATGAATGATGAGCTTGTTTTTATTTTTAATTTTTTGATAAGTAGAGATAAGATTATCCTTTCTAATCAGAAAATAATCTCTTATGTACAAGCAATTCATAAGAACATAATTATCCTATGAAAGATATCTTTATAATTTTCAAAAGCAGCTTAACAGTTACAACAGAACCATATAGCTCACAGCCAATGCATAATGATTGGAGAAAATGACGACTTCCTTCTAAGTTCTAACATTGGTGGTGATGACTGCCATAGCAGGCAGTCCCCGCCACAAACCATAACAATTTTACTGAAATATTCACAAAAGCTGGCATTGGGAACTTTACAGTGCAGCCAGCAAACAGTTTGAGGAAGAACAGGATTAAATACCAAAAGAATCAAGAATTGTGGTCTAGTTTCGATGTGGGGCCTCCCTGGCACCTTTCATAGATAACTTTAGTTATTATTGAATCCTAGCATTAAGTTTCTTTAGGTAAGAAAGTTGCTGGTTCAGGTTTAATTACATTTTAAGCTTCTTTACATTGTTATTGACTACTATTTTAATTTCCATGTTTTCAAGACTGGGCTGTGATAGGCTGTACTAGAGGCCCATCAGTCTTATCGTATGTTCTGAGTCCCTTTAGTGTTTAGTTTATAAGTTCTTCATTACTTTTCATTGTTACTAAGAGTCCTAGTCTTTATAGGAATAGACTATATAGGAGTCCTATTCTTTCTATGACAATCTCTAGCAAAAGCCTATATAAAAGTTTGATTGTAGTCAATAACATTCATAGAGAGATTAAATTTAAAAAAATTCCAGCAACTTATTTTATGTTTTGAGGGTGTGATTGTCTTCTTCCTAAGTGTGATTATTTAGGAAACCTAGGTGTGATTGCCTAGGGCTTATCTCTCTTTGTTTCTTGTTCTATTCACCATTTTTAACACCAAATAGCCATCAAATTCATTCAAGATCCAATCCTTTTATTACTTAATCCTACCTAAACCCTTTATATCAAACCCTATTCAAGAACCCTTTGAGATATAATCAAGAATCCTAAGTTTGTTCTGAATTTCTAAAGATCCTACATCACTTTAACATTCTCATGTTTGAAAAGGATGGCCTTGAACAGCCTTGGTTAGTATCTTTAAACTTTAGACATACATATTGAGGATGAGCTATAGATTCCCAGACATATAGCATAAGCTTAAGATCCTCATATGTCCTATGGATGGGCCTTACACCATGGTTTTCATAAGCAAAAAAACAAATGAACTGAGCCAGGCAAATCAGATCAATAACTCATTACAAAGACAGGAACGTAGTATGGATGGCCAACAGTGGATCACTAAAATTTAAGGGTAACATATTAAACAGATAACAGAGTACAACAACCATAAAAAAAACTGATCCTAGTGAATGATACAACAATCCAGTAGCAATCCTAGACCTATAAGCAAGATCATTGTAGTTGACCTCTTAAAGGGCAAAGTCACATCCACTGGAGCTTTGTAGAATAAGAAATATCATTATGCATAAGAATTGACTCCACAAGTACTGATTGGGATGTATCCTGAATCAACTAACAAGATTGACCAAAAAATAGACAACGTGCAAGAATATATCAAATTATCAAGTCTAGTGAAAGGGTGCATCATATCTGAATCTCTATCTAATTGTCAAAGGATTCATAAGAGTATCAAACTTACAATTAATAATGACCTTTTCTATAATTTAAAAGAAAAAAAAAGTAGGACTTCTGAACTCTCGGTTGATGAGAAGATAACACAATCCTATTTAGAATGATAACTCTGATCAAGATATGAAGCAATGGATTGATACATCATTTTACATGTAAATAAACACTACATAGACTGGGTAGTATAACAGCTCTGATGAGAAAGAGAAGATAAAAGCCTCAAAGAAATTACAAAGACATATCATCGTCAATTTGCAGACACAATTATTGCAGTCAGATATTCCTCAAACAGGAGATGAATAAATATGACTTCAGACTTGAGTTTTCAGACCCAAAAAAGAACTTAGAAGCCTGTCCAAGGGCTCAACTAATCAACCCCAAAAACTTTGATTGAGAAGGGATCCATATTAATCATTGATCTTGTATTAGTTATTGTGTAGTACATTCTAAAATTTTTCAACATATAATATTCTAGTTGAGCTAGGGAAAACATGTAAGTATAAGATCACCATATTCACTAGAAATTCATGAAATTTTATGTAAGTATTTTATTTAAAAAGAACGGAAAATCACATACAAGAGGTGTGTGTCTACCCCATCGTAAAGAATACAATCATATATACACAAAGTCAAAATGTATAAAATAAAAACATGACATCAAGGGGATGCTACCCAAGGCAGCCATCCAATCATACAAGGACCTCAACAGAAACTCTTTGATTACAAAAGTTGGTCGCTCAACACCATCAAATTTCCTCCTACAACTTTTGTGCCAAAGCGTCCACAATATACATAATGGAATAACTTGTCAAACTTTAGCAACCTTATGATGACGGAAGTGTCCTTGCCAACATTCTAGGAAATCAATCACAGATTTTAGCATCACCAAAACTATCCCAAACAAAGCCAAAAAAAAAAAAAAAAAAAAAAAAGAGAGAGAGAGAGAGAGAGAGAGAGGGATCATAAAATATACAAAAGGACTAACCTGAGTTTCTCCACCGGAAGACAACCCAGATCAATGTTGCATACAGGACAGCAATCCATCTCCTCATCTGAGAGCTTCTCATATATGCACTTCCTGCAAACTGGTTTGAAGTTTGAAATTATAAGTGTCAGAAATGATTGTAGACAGAGCCAAAAACATTCCAGGAGATAAAAAATTTTAGCATTTAATTTTTTCAATACTGTGACAATGTATAGTGTTGAATTTAATCTAACACATACTAAGAAAATGAAGAAGAAATAAAAAGTACTTCAACACTGTCAAGCCAACCAGAATAGAAAGACCATGTTGAGATGAATGATGAGCTTGTTTTTATTTTTAATTTTTTGATAAGTAGAGATAAGATTATCCTTTCTAATCAGAAAATAATCTCTTATGTACAAGCAATTCATAAGAACATAATTATCCTATGAAAGATATCTTTATAATTTTCAAAAGCAGCTTAACAGTTACAACAGAACCATATAGCTCACAGCCAATGCATAATGATTGGAGAAAATGATGACTTCCTTCTAAGTTCTAACATTGGTGGTGATGACTGCCATAGCAGGCAGTCCCTGCTACAAACCATAACAATTTTACTGAAATATTCACAAAAGCTGGCATTGGGAACTTTACAGTGCAGCCAGCAAAGAGTTTGAGGAAGAACAGGATTAAATACCAAAAGATTCAAGAATTGTGGTCTAGTTTCGATGTGGGGCCTCCCTGGCACCTTTCATAGATAACTTTAGTTATTATTGAATCCTAGCATTAAGTTTCTTTAGGTAAGAAAGTTGCTGGTTCAGTTTTAATTACATTTTAAGCTTCTTTACATTGTTATTGACTACTATTTTAATTTCCATGTTTTCAAGACTGGGCTGTGATAGGCTGTACTTGAGGCCCATCAGTCTTATTGTATGTTCTGAGTCCCTTTAGTGTTTAGTTTATAAGTTCTTCATTACTTTTCATTTTTACTAAGAGTCCTAGTCTTTATAGGAATAGACTATATAGGAGTCCTATTCTTTCTATGACAATCTCTAGCAAAAGCCTATATAAAAGTTTGATTGTAGTCAATAACATTCATAGAGAGATTAAATTTAAAAAAATTCCAGCAACTTATTTTATGTTTTGAGGGTGTGATTGTCTTCTTCCTAAGTGTGATTATTTAGGAAACCTAGGTGTGATTGCCTAGGGCTTATCTCTCTTTGTTTCTTGTTCTATTCACCATTTTTAACACCAAATAGCCATCAAATTCATTCAAGATCCAATCCTTTTATTACTTAATCCTACCTAAACCCTTTATATCAAACCCTATTCAAGAACCCTTTGAGATATAATCAAGAATCCTAAGTTTGTTCTGAATTTCTAAAGATCCTACGTCACTTTAACGTTCTCATGTTTGAAAAGGATGGCCTTGAACAGCCTTGGTTAGTATCTTTAAACTTTAGACATACATATTGAGGATGAGCTATAGATTCCCAGACATATAGCATAAGCTTAAGATCCTCATATGTCCTATGGATGGGCCTTACACCATGGTTTTCATAAGCAAAAAAACAAATGAACTGAGCCAGGCAAATCAGATCAATAACTCATTACAAAGACAGGAATGTAGTATGGATGGCCAACAGTGGATCACTAAAATTAAGGGTAACATATTAAACAGATAACAGAGTACAACAACCATAAAAAAAACTGATCCTAGTGAATGATACAACAATCCAGTAGCAATCCTAGACCTATAATCAAGATCATTGTAGTTGACCTCTTAATGGGCAAAGTCACATCCACTGGAGCTTTGTAGAATAAGAAATATCATTATGCATAAGAATTGACTCCACAAGTACTGATTGGGATGTATCCTGAATCAACTAACAAGATTGACCAAAAAATAGACAACGTGCAAGAATATATCAAATTATCAAGTCTAGTGAAAGGGTGCATCATATCTGAATCTCTATCTAATTGTCAAAGGATTCATAAGAGTATCAAACTTACAATTAATAATGACCTTTTCTATAATTTAAAAGAAAAAAAAGTAGGACTTCTGAACTCTCAGTTGATGAGAAGATAACACAATCCTATTTAGAATGATAACTCTCATCAAGACATGAAGCAATGGATTGATACATCGTTTTACATGTAAATAAGCACTACATAGATTGGGTAGTATAACAGCTCTGATGAGAAAGAGAAAATAAAAGCCTCAAAGAAATTACAAAGACATATCATCGTCAATTTGCAGACACAATTATTGCAGTCAGATATTCCTCAAACAGGAGATGAATAAATATGACTTCAGACTTGAGTTTTCAGACCCAAAAAAGAACTTAGAAGCCTGTCCAAGGGCTCAACTAATCAACCCCAAAAACTTTGATTGAGAAGGGATCCATATTAAACATTGATCTTGTATTAGTTATTGTGTAGTACATTCTAAAATTTTTCAACATATAATATTCTAGTCGAGCAAGGGAAAACATGTAAATATAAGATCACCATATTCACTAGTAATTCATGAAATTTTATATAAGTATTTATTTAAAAAGAACGGAAAATCACATACAAGAGGTGTGTGTCTACCCCATCGTAAAGAATACAATCATATATACACAAAGTCAAAATGCATAAAATCAAAACATGACATCAAGGGGATGCTACCCAAGGCAGCCATCCAATCATACAAGGACCTCAACAGAAACTCTTCGATTTCAAAAGTTGGTCGCTCAACACCATCAAATTTCCACCTACAACTTTTGTGCCAAAGCGTCCACAATATACATAATAGAATAACTTGTCAAACTTTAGCAACCTTATGATGACGGAAGTGTCCTTGCCAACATTCTAGGAAATCAATCACAGATTTTGGCATCACCAAAACTATCCCAAACAAAGCCAAAAAAAAAAAAATGATCAAATATTTGTAGTGATTGAGCAATGAAACAACAGATGGTTAATAGATGCTCCATTCCTTCTATACATACAAAACCAATCAACTATCAATAAATGCCTCTTACAAAGATTTCAACTGTCAAGATTTTTCCCAAAGCTGTTGTTCAAGTAAAAATGCAACCTTTCATGGGACCTTAGCACCCCATATGCTCTTCTAAGGATAAGAGTAAGCTGTGGAATCCATGAGGGCATTATAATATGAACAAACGTCAAATATCCCATTCTTTGTTAACTTCCACAAACATCGTTCCCCACCCAAATACAAGGGAATGTTTTATAGAGCAGCTCAAATAGATTTCCCACTGACTCCGACTCTCAATCTTGGAAAGAATGAATGAACTGAGGGTTCCAAAGCCTAACCCCACCTTTAGATAGGTTGACTAGATAAGAGGCCACTGAAGCGTCCTATCCAAAGATAAAGCATAGAAATCCATAAAGAAAGCTTTAAAAGAATGATCACCACAACATATATTTGTCCAAGACCTCACTCTAGTTTCTCTTAAATCGAACTTTAAGTAATTATAGAAGGATTCCAAAATCCCTCACTTATAATTTTCTCCAAAAAAAAAACTCTATGAAACCTTTAATCCTCTTAATCATCCATCCCACATTCTTCTCCATATTTCACATAAATGACCTTCCCCAAAGATGGTCATGGAATTCCAACAAGGAATATGATTTTAATCAATAACATACCAAATAAATAAGTCGTAGATCATACGTTTAAACTAGCTCGGAAGAAAATTAAACATATAAATCATTATTAATTGGCAGAATTTAAACCAAGACTATGATTTTAGTCAATAATATACCAAATAAATAGGACCTAGAATCTCCTAGGCAGAGAAAGTAAGCAAATAAACAACGTAAAGTTTTCTAGTCAGGCTATGGAAACCATAGTCACTATTAATTCGGGAAATTTCAACCAGGATTATGTTAATCAATAATATACCAAATAAATAAGACCTAAATCATAATTTTAAACCACCTCGAGAAAGTAAACAAGTTAACAACATATAGTTTTTTAGTCAGGGTAGGGAAACCGTAGTCATTAATTCACCATATTTCACCCAGGATTATGACTTTAGCCCATACCCTATCAAGTAAACAAGATCTAGATCACAATTTTAAACAAGCTAGGCAGAAAAGTAAACAAATAAACAACAATGCATGTTTTTCTAGACAGGCCAGAGAAGCCGTATTCATTATTAATTCACAACATTTCGACCAGGATTTATGATTTTAATCAATAAGTATACCAATTATTTAAGAAATCTAAACTAGCAAGGCAGAGAAAGTAAACAAATAAACAACAATACCTGTATGACAAATAAAGTTCACAAATTGCAATACAAGAATATCCCGAACCAAATCAAGAATTTTTTTTTTGGAAAAGAGTGAATAACATTAGAACGCAATTGAAAAATCCACACGTAAGAAATTTGAAATTGCAATTATGTAATTGCAAAATCCACAAATAGCCACAGCCACACAAACTTGACGTACTAAGAGCAAAATCCATAATATGCAAATCACTAATCAAGAACAGAAAAAAACCCATTTCCCCACAGGATATTTCAAGAATTGACACAAAGCATGAAGAACCCAGATCACAAATATGCAATACAAGCACAAACCCAGATCAAAAATTGAACAAATTTAAGCCCAAAACACAGACAGACCAAAGATACTCACACGTGTGAAGGCACAAAGATATGGTTGTAGCTTCCTTCAAGAGCTTGTTACAAAGAGGGCACGTCATGCATGCCTCTACGGTCTCCCTCTTCACTTTCACCACCTGACTCGCCATCACACGCCCTCTCTTTCTCTTTCTCTCTCTTTCTCTCTCTCTCTAGAAGAAGAAGAAGAAGAAGAAGAAGAAGTTTTGGTGTCATTGAATAACTGGACGTGTAAGGAGTTTTGTGGATCTGGGTGTGTGTGAACAAAGTGACGGGTTTTTGGGGTTAGATTACGAGATGGGGTTTGGATTTTTTCATTGTTTTGCGGCAAAATTACGTTGGGGGAGGTTTGGTTTGTTGGGATTTTGGAGGCGTTTGTTTAAGGTTTGTTGTCTTTTTAGTTTTTTTGTTGGCTTTGAGTTTGGATGAAAGAGCATGTAAGAAAATGCATAAAATATACAATGGTACTATGAAGAAGAAGTGCGTATGTGTGTAATAAAAAGACGACTTTTGAGTGCGTGTGTTGCGTGAAGTGTGTTGTGAGTCTTTGAGTTGGAGAGTTGGGAGTTTAAAGTTTAAACTTGAAATTTACTCCATACTACAATGTTGTGGATAAACTGCGCCGTTCACACACTGTTCCGTTTTTTTTGTTTTTTTATTTTGGGTAAAAAGGTTAAAATCTTAAACTCATCAAGTTAAAAAACTAATTAATTATTAGTATAAGCAAGTTCGAATTTCAAACTCTTATAAGTGAATTGATCCTAGAGGGCGATTCATGGATTATCTCTCAGGCTATAACTGAATAAATCCCACTTCCTTCTTCCGTAGTACTGATTTTCTATAGTGTGTTGTCTTTCATCCATGATTTTCGTAAAGTTGAGTTTTTTTATGTTCGAAGATAAAGTAACAGAAATTCTTATTTGTTAGCAAAATATACTTCAGGGAATGTAATTACAGTTTCTAGTATTAAATAAAATTCTTATTCTTTTTATAAAAAAATAAAACACTAATTAATTTTTTGAGGAAACATTATAACTTACTCACCTGTGATTTGGCTGAAATTTAAATTGTCTACCTATGGTTTAAAATCTAACACTTTACTTACTTGATGTTTGACTAAAATTTAAGTTGTCTACTTGTAGTTTGAAATCCCATGATGTAAATGTTATGCTGGATTGTTTTTAATCTTATTTGATCTTGTATTTAAATGTTTTTTGTGTTTTTGGAAGAGAGAGATATAAAAGTTGAGCAAAATTACATATTTAGCCATATTTTTAACCGATGTGAGTTACATAAGTTTGAAATCCCATGATGTAAATGTTATGCTGGATTGTTTTTAATCTTATTTGATCTTGTATTTAAATGTTTTTTGTGTTTTTGGAAGAGAGAGATATAAAAGTTGAGCAAAATTACATATTTAGCCATATTTTTAACCGATGTGAGTTACATAAATTTAACTGAGCTAACCTTCCATAGGTGGGTAAGTTATAATTTACTATAATTTTTTGTGTAGACGGATTTGAATCTCAAATTTCTTTTTTGATGATAAAAAATTTGGAACCCACATGTTCTAGTTTAGAGTCTGTTTAGAATCTGTTTATTTTGCTGAAATTGAAATTTTTTTGCTGAAAGTACTGTAAATAAAGGTAAAAGTTAGATGAAATAGTACAATGAGACCTATGAATAGCACCAAAAAGTACAATAAGACTTATGAATAGTAGCAAAAATAAACTAAATAGTAAAATAAGTTAGTAAAAATAATTTTGGCCAAACAAACACTCAGTGTGTGTTTGCCTAAGACTGAAATTATACTTAAGTTGTGTTTTGCCTTTTTTTTTGGGGTCCAATGGCACTGTTCATAGACCACCAAACTCAGCAAAATATATATTTTTAAGTAAATTTGAGTCCTACAATACTATTCACACATTTAAAAATTATTTTACTACAATATTTTTAATAATAAATTTTTAATTTTCAATAATAAACAATATCCAAGCAAACTGGTGTTTTAAATCTTCAAACCTTACCTTATTCCGCGTTTTTTTTTTTACATTTTTCTGTTCCTTCGTTTTTTCTGCTTGTTTGTCTTTTTGTGTTTTTTTACCTTTTCTTTCGTATTGCACACGCTGACGTAGAAATGAGATAATGATGCATTATTGTATATTCGTATCTCACACGCTGAAATGAAAACAATATTTTTAACTGTTTATTGTCAAGCTTTTATTTAAACATGGAGGATTTAAAATCAAAAAATTTGAAGGGTAATGGACTAATGGTTAACGTAAACTTCTGATAAATAAGATTTTAGCTAGAATAAAAAGAAATGTTATGTTTACAACATTTTTATAACAAATTCTAAGTAGTATGTTGTCATTAGTTGTTATAGGTGGACCAAAAAATAATTTAAGTTATTGATTCAAATTAGAACTACTAATAACTTACCATTTATGATTTGTTGTGAAAATATTATAAAGGTAGCACTTTTCTTGAATAAATGTTTAGTTTCTATACGCAATACTTTATAGAAATATAATGTGTATTGGACCAAAATTTTTGAACCAAAGTCTTATATGTCGACAGCATTGAAAATTTGAGACTACTCTGTCATAGGCTCATAGCGGGTCCATAGTTTGACACATTGCCCTTTATGCGCTCTTAGTTTTTATTTTTTAATTCGATACTTACAACAGGAAATAAAGGAATTTAGTTTCAAAAAAAAAGAAATAAAGGAATTTAAATTTAGATTTTTACATTAGAAATATTAAAAGGTGCTAACTATTTAAATTACAAGACTTTTAGCCAATTTAAGTTTCAATTGTTTTGGAAGCAAGTCTGGTGGCATAAAAATAATTTTGTATAATACAAGCAATAATTTTTTTTTTTTTTTTGATGTGAAACCAATAACTTTATTAAGTACTAGCAAAAGAAAGCACATCATTTGAAAGAACTTGTTTTAAGAAACAATGACTCTCTTCCAACCAAGTAGAAAAATCAACTATGCCCTTAGTATGTTTAGCTAAAAGATGAGCCGGTCTATTTTGTATAATACAAGCAATAATTTGATTTGCATAATGGCAAAAAAGTAACAAACTACAAATCTTTAATGTAAAATTTAAAAAGGACAAGTGGCTTAATTAGGACCCGGTGACATGGACGGGGAGCATTATTATCCCTATGATAGAAGATTTGTGTTCATACTTCTATCCTTCCAAAGAAGGCTATCAAAATAATTGAGCAGGAGTAATAATTTTGAATTTTCTATATAAGAGAGATGAATGACAAGCCAAGGTAGCTTGGGTATGTGCTCCTAAGGAATGGGGTTTATATTTAAAAAGAGATTTGTGGTGGGAATAAAGTTGCAACTGAACATATCTACAATTTATTTACTCTAGCATGCTCCATTTGAGTAGCTTGGGTGCATGAGTACTTGTTAAAAGGGAGGAGCTTTTGTTAGTAAAATGTTTTAAGGGAAATGTTAACGAATGTCCTAAGAACACTGATTTAAAAATATTTTGAGAAATTTTTTAGGGAAAAGAAAAAACAATTGACTTTTTTGACAATTTTTTTATATTTTTCATAAAAGTGGTATTAAAATTTTTTTTTAAGGGTATCCATTAAGATAACTTTTCTTAAATTGAGTCATGGAGCCGTTAACACGACCCAATTTCTAATAATAGCTCTTGAGGATGGAAGAGGCTGCTAAAGCTGAGTAAAATTAGGCCTCTCACAAAGCATAAGCCTGGGAAATGCAACAGTATATTTCAATGGTAAGATAATTGGCATCTAGATGATGCATATACTATGGTTTTGAAGTCATATATGATGATGCCAGGCCGTTGACTGCAAAGTTATCAACTATTTTGTACCCCCAAAAAAAAAAAAAAAAAAAAAGTCTGTGGCAGTCGGTACTGGCCAAATCAAATGATCTAGTTAGGATCTAAAGCAAAATTTATAAGGTGAAGATAGAATCAAAGGACTCAATTCAATGGCTTCAATTAAAGTTAGGGGACTTTTCTTGCGTATCAGCTAAGGATGAGGTCAGAATCCATTTATCCTATTGATTATTGGTGGAGATTAATGTGGTTCTCTTTTGCAATACCCAAAAATTCTTTCCTAGGTTGGCTAAATCCTAAATGTGAGAAATACGTTAGCAACTCAAGACAAGTTGATAAAAATGGAGCTAAATCCAATGTATTTACCACATCAAAAATATAAAGAGCAGAGATTATCTAATATTTTGACTGTTCCTAAGAAGGGGTGGAAGGTGGTCATGAGATGGTACACAATCCTAATTACTGTTACAAAAATGAAATTTAGTGGAGTGTTGAGGTTCTCAAAGGAAGGAGCTTTCAAATTATCTACTATAACTTGCTTTTTATGTTTAGGGGCACTATGTTGGGTTAGAGGTAGGAGTGGCAATTCGTATTTATGTGTTGTGTCGACTCATGAGTATTTAACCATATACATTGACAAAAACATGACACATTTACTAATCGTGTCAAGGCTCGATCTTAACACGACATATTTTTTAAACAAGTTGACATGATACAATTCACATAACCCATTTAACAATAGGGTAATTTAATCTAACAAAAATTTGTGTTATGAATGGAAATAACATTTTATACATAATCATTTTTAAATCAATACCATAACATGGATTCAATCCGTTCATAAATTTTACTAAAATAAAAATTGATATTGAAATGTTTCCTTTTATATTTTAATATATAAAATTTATATTTTTCATACTTTATTCATGCGACTTAAAATCAAAATCGATATTGAAAGGCTTCTTTTTATATTCTTTCAAAAAAAGAAAAGAAAAAAAAAGCGGTAGTTATTTTTTAAGAGGAGGAATAATTATTATAATAGTATTTCAATTTGCTCATTATCATCAGGTTAAAATACTAATTAGTTTTTATTGTAGATGGGTTTGAACTCCAGATCTCTTATTCAATGCAAGAACGAAAAAACTTTACCAAAAGAGAGAGAATTATAGATAAAGAAAAGTTGAGATGGGCTATGGGAGTGGTAGTGTAAATAAATAATCATACTAATAAACATTTTTGAGTTAATCAAACAAATTTCATGACATATATAGCAAATAACCTTGTAGCTGAATAGAAATTTATTAGTATTTTCAACAGAGGTATTCAATTTTCAAATCCCCCTCTCCCCCATTGTAATTATCGATTTTTTTTATTAAAAAAATTCATGACAGTTTGCTATTTTCAGAATATTTCAACCTTAAAGACTTAAACAACTCTTTAATCGTGAATTCTAGTTAGTTCAACTAGTAAAATTTATTATGATTGAATAAGAGATCTAAGGTACAATTTCCGCTTACACTAAAAACCGATTAATGTTTTGGTTTGATGATAAAGAGTAAAAATCATAGATACGGACATCATAAGTTGAAAAAAAAAAAAAAAAAAAAAAAAAAAAAAAAAAAAAAAAAAAAAAAAACCTACTCTTTAGTTAGCTTTATGAGAAACAAAATAAAAAATAAATTCATTAGTATTACACAAAACGTCATCATGATTTATCTTTAAACATGATAGACAAAAAGCATCGGTAACTCTCTCAACGATCTAAAAATGAATGCCAAATTTTGTTACTGCTCAAAAGGGATTGAAATTTTTGGATTTGATAGTCATTTGGAAATGACTTGAAATGCAGCCAAAGGTCGTCTTCCTAGACAATTTGGGACTTTAAAACTGTAACAAGTATTTTTCACGTGAAGAAGGATTTGAATTTTTGTCCTTTTTATTGAGCAGTGAAGCATGGACAGGGTGAAACGAACAAAACTCTTTTAAATTTTGTTCTCAAATTATTATTATTATTTTTTTGTGTGGTTCCTTTTAAACATATAGGTTGTATGACTAAAAAGCTGTTTGTTATTACTTCTCTGGCTTATTTACAGTACAGTTTTTTAAAAGTTGTATTTTTTTTTAAATGGGTACAGTTATATATTTTTTTTGTGGGTCTCAAAGATAAACACAATTACTAACTTATATACCTATATTTTGCTCTACCTCGTTATTTTAAAATTTAACAAAATAATTTAAAATGAAAATATGCTACACCAAATGCACTCAGAAACTTCAAAAACAGGGTGATTTTGATTTCTGTGTGACCGTGTCAATGATAAAGACTTTTTTTGTCACACTTATTACATTCAATTCAACATTGGTTTAAAAAAAACACGAGGACAATTAGCTATCTGCCCAAGCATGTAGTCATTAATGATTAAACTGGGTTGGTTGGTTATTATGTCAAGGCAGGCCTGTATTGAAAGAATCTCACCTGAGCAAAAGACCACATAATGCCTGGGCTGCAAAGTCAAACCGAAGAAAGATGTCCTACATTAACCCTTTCGGCCAACTTGGCCCACCACAAGCCTTCAATGTCATGCAATAATAGAACATATTGAAGAACATATGCTTTTAATTATTTTAGAAATAGAGCATAATAAACATCTTATGCATGCATGTGAATCATATTCCTTGATAATTTTTTCTTTATTTTATTTTTTCTAAAAAATAATTTAAGTAATTTACAATTTGTTTTAATTAGCTCAAAACCTCAGTCTTTACCTTCCATATCCTACAAGCATTTATGCTTGTGGAGTGACCATTGTACTAAGGATGTGTGGTGGTACATTTTTGATATTTTGGTCCTTATAAAACTTGTCAATTTTCCTTAATTCCTTGTAGGGAAAAAAAGGGAGGGTATTTCTTTTAATCAAATAGAAATGTAGGCTGCAGTGTTGACTAGTCTTTCTGTATTCTTTAAACCCTGACTCCTGAATCAAGACAACATCTTGAGAACTGTTACATAAGGTTAGGATACTTTACGCCATATAATTTTCTATACTAAATTTGTATAATAGTTTACAATTCTTTATGAACAAAACACCGCAGGCCTTAAAATATTCAAAATTTGGCCTAGTAATTAGTCCAGCTTTAAGAAAGCCTATTATTGGGCCTCTTTGTCTGTTTTGGAGATACTTTATCTACTTAATATTAACTGTTGGATTTACCTACTATTTCAAGAAGAACTTGTTCATGAGATATATACTGAATCAATTCATGGATTATTATTAGAATTAATCCCCTGAAATTGAACAGATTAGATTTAAATATATCTTTGTTGTAATCCCCATATTGTGACTGTCCACCAATCTGAAAGTCCACAATTAGATTGCTTATTCTCTGGATTTTTATTTTTTATAATAGAGTTTCAACTTATAACATTCAGTTTTGATAATTATACTATTTATCATCATATTAAGACATTAATCGATTTTAGTGTAGGTAGGAATTAAATCCTAAACTCTTATTCAACCATTAGAGATTTTATTAGTTAAACTAATCGGAACACACGAAATTGCTATTTCTTAATAAGACAAAACTTAAGTACAGTACTTTAAGTACTATTCTTTAGGTTTTCCTTTTAAAATTCAGTCATGTGTCTAGTTAATTAAAACATATACTTCCATTTCATGAGAAAAAAATCTACATGGTAGAATCTTAAAAATGGAACCTAAAAAATAGGATTTAATTATTGTACTTAATTATTACTTTTCTTAATATAAAGCATCCGCCCAACATTTTGATTTGTTATGACCTTTGCCGGTGGTCATCATATGGATTTTCATATACTTTTTTCAAGAATTTTCACATTAATTCAAATGCATCTCCATGGGGGAATCTTTCTATTTTGTTAACGGTAGAAAAACCAGCAATCAATTTCCTTCAACGGGTTGTTACAGCTTCCCTCAGCTAAATTCGCTGATTCTAGCCTATATATGGCAATTGGCATGCTTGAAGAAAGCGCCAACAATGTTGCCATAATAAGCCCAGATACAGATGAACTGTTCTGCCTGAGCCCCACATTTACTTCATGCATTCACTGAAATTTGATAAAAGTAAAAATAAAAATAAAAAGTTATATGTAAGTATAAATGAGTTTTGACACTTCTCTTTTCTTAACAATTGCATTCACCGAAAGAAAAAAAAAACTTAGGTCAATTCTGAGAAAGTTTTTGAAAAATCCTATAAATTTTTTAGGGATATTATTAATATATAAAAAGAATGAAAATATGCTTCTTCTTCTTCTTTTGCTTGTTTGTTCACTAATAGTTGTGTCTTATCTATCAAACATGGTAAACAACTAACTTAAATGTTTAAATTAATCTTTTATTGAAATGTTAGTGGAACACCACTGGCTTCTACTAAGTGAAAGGTTATTGCATGAGTGAGGGTGTACCATATTATTGTGTGATCACTGATCACCCGTCACTTTTATGCTCTAACATATTGTAATTATTTGATTGTTTGAATTGATATTGATTATATTAGGGTGTTTAATATATAGTTTTTGTATAATGAATTTCTTAATTTAATATCATATTGGTTCAACTTTTGGTAAGTTTAGTTGAATTCTTTATTAGTTTGTATAAAATTCATGTAAGTTGTTAATATATTAATAAAAATATGAAATTATGTTATTAAAAGTGTTTAATTGGTTAAAGAAAAAGGACGTTGAAATCGATTAAATTATCATTTTTAAACCAGATTTTGATGAATTTCTCAAGACAAAACTAAATTAGAGCTACACCCCTTTATCCAACAAACTATTAGTAATAGTACAGCACAAAATTATTTAAATCAAAACCATGTTGAAGCTGACTTCGAGAATTTCCCCACTAGTCTTGGACTACAGATCGATTAAATTACCATCAAAATTTTAAATGATCATAATAATATTAGAAAAGTATCAAATGGTTCTAGTCAATCTTATAATAATCACTATTTTCCACAAAGAAATATTAGATACTTTTCAAGTAAGTTGAATGGTGCTCAGGATAATGAGTAAAATATTAATTGTAATATACTATAACAAATACTTTTTTTTTTTTTTTTTCATTTATAAATCAACATCAAGTCCATTTATTTGTTTATTTATTAGTGAAGAGTTCGCACTCATTGGAGAAAAATCATGCTTTGCCACAGGTTATGCCACCGCCGCCCTATATATGGATTGGGCATTCCTGTCCTAAAGTAGGAATTAACAAACCCATGTACAAACAGATTCTATAATTTACCTATATATATTTAGCCTAACAATTCTGACTTAAAATGAAAATTTTCAATTATTAATCGTGGTAGCCTACCACTAGGAAAGTGACACATGGAGAGCACTGATTGGTGCCTCAAGATCATGGATATAAAAAGCAAGGATATCCTTTCATCCATATTGAGTGGTTCATGTGTAGCATACACACACTAGCTATATGCCACTAACAATAATTCCCCAAGCTTTCCCAATTTATGTGACAGAATAATTTTCTTCTCTTGTCTGAACCAGTTTCTTCATTTCTCTTGTTTGTTCTGAAAAAAATGGCTTCAATAACAGCAGCTAACTTTGCAAAGTTGTCACCTGGTACTGGTCTTGTGCTCAAAGGGTCAAGTGGGGTTCTGTCAAGCCCTGTCGTTGGTGAGATTTCTTGGTTCATAGGTCACTATACATTATTGCAGTACCATCTATATATATTTTTTGAATTTTCCCTCATAATTTTACTTGCTTCAGTAAGTGCAATCACAGTTCAGATAGAGACAAGGTCAAAAATGCTTCCTGAGTAGCTAAAATGATTTTGGTTACTACTATGTGGAGCATTAACTATTGTACTGGAATTATAAGATAGTTAGAAGTCATTGTAGTATATATTTATTATCATGGTCCTGGTTGCAATGAAATCTTTCATAATTAATTTCATAGTAACTTTAACAATTGATGTTTTAATTGATAAGAAAAACATGTTAGAGTTGCGTGAATAATGGCCAAGGATACAGGATTCATTAACTCTCCCGAAAAAATATTTTGGAGATTTTTTTTTTTAGGATGAAGGTGTTGGTGAGGTGTTAGCCTCCTATTAGAGTTTTAATATAACATATAATGAGTTTCATACTTTCATTTAAGCCAAAAACTTAAAGTTTATGGGTTTTTAATTTCCAACTATGTTTTTGAAATCTCTTACTTTTTATCCACGTAGAACTTTTACTTGCATGTGTATACCCAAGGCAAAGAAACAGAAGCAAATTGAAGTATATATATTTTAATTTTTTGGATGTTGGTCACAGTGGTTGATTGTTTAACAGGGTTGCCAAGAATGGTTACAAGAGGAGGGGTTAGGTGCAGCATGGTGGAGAAGACATCATCAGCAAGTGGCAAAGGCTCAATCTCAAACACTAGCATGGTTGCATCATTGATGGCTGCAGCATCGGTTGTGACTGCAACCGCAGGCCCAGCCATGGCTTTGGTGGATGAGAGACTGACCACAGAAGGAACAGGACTTCCCTTTGGATTGAGCAACAACATTCTAGGGTGGATACTATTTGGTATGTTTGGTTTAACTTGGGCATTCTATTTTATCTACACTTCCACTCTAGAAGAGGACGAGGAGTCCGGGTTGTCCCTCTAAGCGAGATCCAATCTATGTAAATGAAAATTTGAAGTGGGAAAAAGGACAATTTGCTGTTGATGTAATTGCTTTTGAATCATTTTGATCCAATTAGTCATGCTAGTATCTGCAACTTTTGGTTCTCCCTTCTGTGTTTTCGACTTATTTCTTTGAAAGTAGGTGAGAAGCTAGCTTCTTTTTCTTATATTGAGAAATGCCATCATGTCTAAAAAAACTGTGGAACGAAAATGCAGACTAATACTTTGACCAAACGGTAAGGTGTCAATCAACCCATAGAATCCCCATTTCGGCGCTTTGATTTTTGCTCCATATTATGATGATTTCTCTTATTTGAGTTCAGCCCATGAGAAGAGAAGATTAGAGAATTCTTTATTGGTTTTGAAATCCCACTCATTGGTTAGAAGAATGATAAGGATGGTCTGATTCTAAGAGTTAGTTTCATATTGAAAAGAAAATAAGTAACCAGGAGGTGTGACATCCCTTATTCAAGGTGTAGCTTTGTTGTGTGTGATCAGTTAGGAGCAAAAATTTGTCTTGTGAAAGAGGGAAAGACTAGGGTTGAGCAAATTGCAAGCTGGGTCAGGTTTGGAGTCACCCGCGACCCAACCCGATAAAACACACACCAGCCTGCATGGTTGTTTTTTTTTTTTTTTTTGATGCAAACTACTTCAATTAATTACGAAAAGGAAGAAGACAATACATCCTGGGATACTAGCTGCTCTAGGAAAGGAGGCATATCTCCTAACCAAGTACAAGAGCCAGAAAGATTTTTAGCAAAATGGGCTAACCCATCAGCCACTCTGTTACCACACCGTGGCACTACAGAAAATTTACACTCCCCAAACCGTGATGCTAGATGCAAAGAACCTGAAATCAAATTGCAGATGCAAGAAGGAGGACTGATAGAACCTGTGAGGGAGTTAAAAACCACTGTGGAGTCACTTTCAAAGATAGCAGCACTGACACCCTGTTCCGAAGCAAACCGCAACTCCACCTCCATTGCTTTGGCTTCAGTTTCAAGAGGTCCCAACAAACCAGGAACCTTCATACTCAATGCAGCACGAGCCACTCCAAGATGGTCCCTAACAACCACCCCAATTCCCACCGGCCCCTGCCTTGCAAAAACGGCACCATCCATGTTTATTTTAAGACAAGGAGTGTGAGGACCAGTCCAGCCAACATCAATCTGAGGTTCCTTCACCTGAATCTTATTGATCCACCCAAAAGGTTGCTGAAATTTCGGGTTGGGTTTCTTTGTTTTCTTTGGCCGTTGGGTCTTTTGCTATTTTTGGGTCTTTTGTTATTTTTGAGTTATTTTCTTTAACGTTGGCATTGATACCAAATATGTTTCCAATTTGAAAACTTGACCAAATCACTCATACCGTACGTATGGTTTCATGTATTCTTGTGTAAAAAGTTCTATATCGTATCGGTGTATTATAAGTGCTCATGAATAATATTATATAGTATGCGTATTGTATGAATCGTATCGTATCGTATCGTAAAATCGTATGTATCGTACAATATTAGACAAATGCTTTAAAATGAGATTTTTTTGTTAAAATTTGTACTTTTATTTGAATCTAACAAGTTGTTAGATTTGTTTTTAACACAAAATTATTAAGTTACTTAATTTGGCCTAATAAAATAACATATTCATAAGTTTTTTCCCCCCTCTTTCTCTTATAAAATTTGGACTACATAATACACACTTACACTTCACTTTAATATTTGCAAATTTATTTTCTATACTATGAATAAGGTATCAATTGACAATATAATTGTTATTATTATTTTGTTGTTGTTGTTGTTATAAGTCCAAGAAACTAAAATGCCAAGAAGATTTTTTTTTTTTAATTACTAAAATAAAAAGAACAAAAAGAAATTGTAAATGTTAATGACGTTAAAGAAAATTTTAATGAAGAAATAAGTTTGCAAAATGATAAACATGATGATAGCATTGACTTAGATGGGGTTTATTTGGCAATATGATGGAGTATTATTTTTGGGTCATTTGTAATATATTATTATCACTTTTGAATTTAAGCAATTTGAATGTGTATGTTATAATCACATGCTAGTTTGATATACTTAGTTAGCTTGTTAAATATTACATAAGTGATGAATAAATTAGTCATTAGTTGAATATATTTAATATTTATAATAAATATACCACTTATATATGTATATCTATAATATTTTATAAATTTTATTAAGTGTTTGTGTATTTTACAATATACGATATCATATGATACACGATACAGAAAAATAAAAAATTGATTCACAATACGATTCACATTTTGACAACTATATTTACGACACTATTATCACTTGCCAAATTTTATTCAACTTCAAAAATTTAACTTTTAAGAGAAAATCTTTTGGCATCAAATTCTGTAATGATAAGGCCCAACTCATATAGGAAATGTAATATGAATTTTCCAATTTGAAAACTTGACCAAATCACCAAATCTCTTTCCAATTTAGAAACTTGACCAAATCTCAATATTTATGATACTATTATCACTTGCCAAATTTTATTCAACTTCAAATTTAACTTTTAAGAGGAAATCTTTTGACATTAAATTCATTAATGATAATGACCAACTCATTTAGGAAATGGAAACTGAAACGATACCACCACCTCTTTTAAGAGAAAATACATTTCAAGCTTATGTAATCTTTTTTGGGTTAACTACGTATTTTGTTCTTATTCTATACACCATACTTTAATTTGGTCCCTAAATTTTTAATTCTGTCAATTTGGTTCCTAACTTTTCAGTACCATGTCAATTTAGTCCTAGCCATTATTTTTTGGAAGAAAATTGATGATGCGTCTAATGGCCAAAATAAAAAATTAACTTTCGTTAATGTGACAATACACTAAAATTTTATTTTAGTTGTTTGTCATGTCATCAATTTTCACCCAAGATATAATGACAAGGACAAATTGACACGATATTAAAAGGTTATGAACTAAATTAACACAATTAAAAGGTTGGAGACCAAAGTGAAATATGATGTATAAGATAGAGATCAAATATGTAGTTTACTCTTGTGTGTGTGTGTGTGGAGATAAAAGCTTATCTAAGGAGCACAACTAAGACTAACATGATGCACTTACCTAAGGTCTGATCTATTCTAATCTACACGACACCACACTCTCTTAGTCAGATCTTCCCAAGCTATGGCCCCAAAGAACTATACTATTTTGCAGAAGCAAGTCTGTTTCAAATTCCAGATAAAATTGAGATCACAGTGCATAGACTATCTCCACACTGCTGTCGATGCCAAGCTGAGAGTCAGAATCCAAGTCATCCGTATCCAGGTTGTCTATTGAGAGCGGGTGAATGCCATGAGCCCGCCAACTGCATGCTGGTATGGTGGCCTCAGCAATTATCTATTATATGAATGTTTCCTAAGCATCAGCCGCGAGGAATAATCAGTCCTGCAAAAGTGCAAGTTGAATCCTTTATTTGTACTGAAAATATCACTCAAACCAGCAAAATAAATCTACAGAGTAACCAAATTCAGAATACTTGGGACAGTGGCAGATATAAGAGAGTTGGCTTTTCTTTTTTTTTTTCTTTCTACATGAACTGTACAACTTACAATTCTAGCAATGAGAGGTGGAAGTCACTTTCCTATTAGTAAAATGTACAGGTTGATCAACTTCTTTTGACAATGACTTTCTAATATACTATTTTCTAATATACTATTAAGCAAAAGTGAATGGTAGAACAGTTTACTCAAACCACCTAATTATTGTAATATCCCGTTGGTCTCTACATGGATTTTTTTTTTACCTTCCTCATGCTTATCTAAGAGGTTGTTCATCTTCCCATCAAACACAAATACCTAATATTTATCCCTCTCTTACCTCTTTCAAGTGCCAAAGCCCAAAGGTCTCTAAAACACTAAATTTCTACTCTATTTTAAATCATAACATGTTACTACTATAATAAAATAATAATAAGTCCCCCAAAACCCAAAACATGACTCAAATATTTTTACCAAAAAAAGATGCAAACTAAACTACTTCAACTCAACGCACTTCATTTTTTTTTTTTTTTTTTTTTATTTATCAATGTTATTGCAAATATATGGTGATGTGGTTGGCCTCTCTTCACAAATATATTGATATATTTTGTTCATTCAGGTATTACTGGTTGCGATAATATCACTGTTGATGATACTCTAAAAGTAATTAGAAAAATAATATTAATAGCATTTTATAAATCCTGTGCATTGTGCGGATTACATGCTATTTTTATTTAAAAATGTAGCGTGATGTGATCCTTAAATATCACATGAGCAAATCTTGTGTACTAGTTGATCCAATAAAATCATGTCATGTAATTTCAATTATGGTAGACCAATTAAATAGTTTAAAAACCCTTTAAAAAGTAAACCAAATCTCCAAAATACATAAATTGTATATAAAAAAAAGTACTTTCTTTCCATTATTTTCTCATCATCCAAACAGACAGTATGCAAATCCAAATAGAATTATACAAAACCTCTGTGATCATCAAGCATCCATAATTCCCCAAAGTACCAAATCTATATATACTTAAAACTGAAAGTTTGACTTTTTGTTGACTCTGGATTGCCATGTAAGGGAATCATTACAATTTTTCACATCAAATTATTATTATTATTTTTTATTAATTTATTAATTTGAATTTTGTAACCTGATATTACTTTTCCTCTCTATTTAGTTTATCGAATCCTTCCTCTCTCTACGCATTCCCTGCCTCCACCTCTCGCGTCTCTTACTTTTGTTTTCATTCACACCAGTATCCTTTGTGAAGAAAAGCCAAACCCGTCACCGTGAATTAGAGTCCCAAGTGAATTAAGAGACATGAGTCTCTAAGAATAAAGGCGGTTGCTTTTGTTATATAAATAGAAACATGCGTGTGAGGCAATTAGAAGGAGAGAGTGCCACTGGAATAATTAGGGAAAAAGAAAGAAAGAGAAACGCAGTGAGAAGAAAAAGTTCCCTGTGTGAGAGCAAAATCTATTATACACGTTGATTGTTAATAAATAAAGAAATATATATATATATATATATTTTTTTTTAGGATTTGAAGCATCATCTCCAACTTGTCAGCTTTGTCCTGAATCTCTCCAAAGTGACTGCGTAGAATTTTAAGTATGTGATTTTTATGTCTTTTTCTTTTTGGTTTGATGGTCTTCGTTAATTTGATATATATATGATCATCACCCAATTTTTGGCTTCAGGATTTTTAGCACACCACACACACGCATGGTAGGTACTCCACAATTTTTTTAAAAAAGTTTTAATTAATTTTTTTATTTTATGTAAGTTACTCCACCAATTCATCCTTTGTTTACAGAAAAAAATAGAGAATGTTTAACAAAATATCTGCTTTGGCTACTTCTTGCCTGAGCTTTCTTGGTTGTTATTTTGATAATCGTTTTTCTATGATACATAAAATTAGAGAATGTTTAACAATTTTCCTAGAGTAAAAGTCATTGATGATTAAGGTAAGTTATTGGTTTATGGTGAAAAAAGAGTGTTTAAAAACTTGATGTTGGAGACATGATAGAGCAGAGAGCTTGATTTACGTAATTATTTATTTATTTTGTATTCCCTTTCTCTTCTTGGAGAAATTTTTTTATCAATCCAACCATTTAGTTTTGTTTAAACAATAAAATTGTTCTCTATATACACTAATCTACTATAGCCATTTAGCCTGCTATTGTAGGCAATTAGAAGAAATAATCTTTATAATATTTGCTATCTACTAATAGTATTCACCATTCCAAATTTTAAGTTGGGTTATTTTAAGGTTCTGTTGTTGGATATTGTAGAAGAGGATTGTCTATTTGTTAGATAATTAGCAGATTTTGCGCTTCTGGATCATCTGATTACTCGATATGGTGGTGGCTCCAATACCAAAAAATGATAAGACCTTCTTGTTCTTCAACGTACTCACAATCTCACAATTATGGTAGTTCTTAGAGGGAACTAGGCCTCCAATGATTCTTTTGAGGGAATTGACCTCCTAATCAGAATCTCAATGAGAAACTAATCAATTGCATTATTGTTTAGATACCATCAATTACAATGAGATCAACCTTTGTACTTGGCTGTAATAGTCTAACAGACTTGCCTAACTAACAATCTTTAGTATTAACAGAATTATAGCTAGACTTGATAGTTGAGATAACAGTACTACCCAATTAAGCCAAGCCTAACTAACTAACAATGTACAAGTAAACCAATGCATCTAGTTATACAACTTGCATATATCAGTAGTCTAGCGAGTTCTCATTCACAAATTTTGGTGGAAGTATAGTGGTGATTCGAGGAAGGTACAGTGGGTTAGCTGGGAGAGGTTATGTGAGGCTAAAGAATCGAGAGGTTTGGGTTTCAAAGAAATTGAGAAATTTAATGACGCTCTCTTAGCTAAACTAGTTTGGCGGATGATGAACAATTGATGCGGGAATGCGGAAACGTTAAGAAGCAGAACATGTCTACTTTTAGAAAACAAGAAATAAAATATGTTTGCTTCTGAAAATAATCTCGAATCCAAGAGGGTTCCTTGAATTTATAAGGAGAAAGGGTCTAGAATCCATAAGAAAATAGAAAGACAAAAGTCTGAATTTTATTGATTGAATAATTGTTTTAAAAACGTGTACAGACTTAGGGGTCTATTTAAGGGCTTTATAAAGCTTGACAAACAAAAAAATATATTATAAAATAACTCTTAATTAATACCTAACCATAACAAGAATCAAATTTGGCCTAAAAAGCATTTAAAATACCTAAAAATAAGGAAATAATAACCCTAAATCTAAAATAACGAAAATTACAAATTAAATACTAAAATTAATAAATTACAATAATTAAATTGTAGATTCTGTTCTCCATCAGACCCCTCCACTTGAAACAAACTCATCATTGAGTTTATCTTTGAAATTTGAAATCTTTCATGCCAAGAGAATAAATACTTTGAATACTTCATCTTCCTTGTTTTCTTGCCAAACTTGAAAGTCATCAATTGAGCAACTCAAACTTCTTGTCCCTTGATCTTCATTCAATTGACAATATTCACCAAATAAGAGTCAATAATCAAATCAAATCTTTCCACCCTAATAAAATCAATAAACTTTGTTTCGGTGGCTCCCACCAAAATAATAGGAATTTGAATGTTGCAATCATCTAACTTGACTTTATCGAGATCGTTGACAACTTCCTCTATAATTTCTTCTTTAATGGTTTCTACTATCTTTACCTCAAGATCTTTCTCTATAATAGGATCTTCATTAATCTCCTTCACAATCTTGATTTAAGGTTTTTCTTCTATAACAAGGCCTTTATTGATTTCCTCAAAAATCTCTATATTTTTTTTTTCTTTGACTTCTACATATTCTTCAAGAACAATATTTTCTTCAACATGCAATTCTTCCTTTAATGGGGGAATATTTGGCTCTTCAAAATAATTCAAGTATGAACTTCTTGGCCAATAATAATCTTGTATTGTATACGACAAGATTTCTTCACAATCCAAAGGATAAAATTTGATAGAAAGCATCTTTTTCATCCTTGGCCATGAATGAATTTTGTCTTTACCTTGTCAGATTCTATCAGATTGTACTCATTCCCACCAACTAAGGCATATTCACTAAGTTTATATAAAGCAAGTCAACTTTTCTCTCATAATAAATATTCTCAATGTCAAAAAAGTCCTTTAGATCAAGTAACCAATCAAAAAAAATTTCTTTATAAAAATTACCATTATAACTTGAAATTCTTCTATAAGGCCTATATGAAATTTGCTTACCAATAAGTTGTCCGTGAGTTATGTCTCCATGATGGTTATATCTATTGTTTCCTTGCTCCAACGACGGCATCCTAGCAAAGATATTTGTGAATGCTAGCTATACGTCACGTAATACTTGCTAAGTTTTTTGTCACCGGAGTTGCTACCGTCTCATACGTTAACCACCAAACTAGGATAACTCAAGGCTCTGATACTAATTGATGCGAGAATGTGGAAGCATAGAGAAGCATAACACGTCTACTTCTAGAAAATAAGAAGAAAAAAAACATGTTTACTTTTGAAAATAACCTCGAATCCACGAGGATTCCTTGACTCCACAAGGGTCTTTGAATCCACAAAAAGAAAGGGCCTGGAATCTACTAGAAAATAGTAAGACAACAGTTTGAATTTTATTGATTGAATAATTGTTTTAAAAACGTGTACAGATTTAGGGGTCTATTTAAGGGCTCCATAAAACTTAATAGACAAGAAAAAATATTCTAAAATAACTCCTAATTGATACCTAACCATAACTGGAATCAAATTTGACCTAACAAAAATTAAAAGCACCTAAAAATAAGGAAATAATAGCCTTAAATCTAAAATAACTAAAATTACAAATTAAATACCAAAATTAATAAATTACAATAATTAAATTGTAGATTTTGTTCTACATCAACAACCCGGATTCTCTTTGTTTTAGGGTGTTCAAACTTTGTTTCTTCCCAAATTGTTCTATTCTTGAGGCTAAGGATTCTATTATTGGATCCTATGCTTGGAAGAGTATTCTCAATGCTAGAGAATTCATTCGGAAGGGAATGGTCCGATGAATTGGTAATGGGCAATTAGTCAAGATTAACGAAGACAAATGGTTACCTAAG
The DNA here is from genome assembly GCF_002906115.3 of Quercus suber. Classification (NCBI taxonomy): domain Eukaryota; kingdom Viridiplantae; phylum Streptophyta; class Magnoliopsida; order Fagales; family Fagaceae; genus Quercus; species Quercus suber. The sequence continues at coordinate 1,257,855 of NW_027069538.1, forward strand.
AAACCCAGTTGTTTGATTATCTCACCTCTCCCCTCTCTGTTGCCCGAAACAAAGGTGAGTTATTTTATTAATTTGGACCTAGGTGTGTCGAAATCTGGTGAAGTGCAACAAGTATTTCTTCCCCATGAAGTGTCATTGATTTTGGGAATTCCTCTTAGTCCCAGAAGTCCTCCTGACCAAGTGGTATAGACACATTCTTAGTCTGGTTTGTTTATGTTAGAAATACTGAATGTAATTGTATTGTATTTCATGATGAAAGAATGTACATAGTTGCCTTTTATATAAAGGCACCTATGTACAGTACAAGTAAATATGTGTGCTATACAAGTAACCTAATTGGGCCTAAAGCCTACAATATATTATACACGTTAACAGCCCCCCCTTAAACTCAAGGTGGATGTGAGACCAGCTTGAAGTTGTCAACCAAAGTACGAAGGCGTCCCTTAGGATGTGACTTGGTGAAGATATCTGCAAGTTAATCTTTAGAGGAGACTGAGGTTAGCTTGAGAGCACCATGGACAAGATGAAAACGGATAAAATGACAATCAATCTCGATGTTTTTAGTCCGTTCATGGAAGACATCATAGAAATGATATATCAACGATATCTTTACAATAAATCTTAAATAAGAACGAAATCTTTGCAATAAATCTTATATAATAAGTTATTATTTGTTGTTACTTGAAAAGAACAATAATTTCATGCATGATACAACACTGCTAGATTAAGTGTACGTCAAATGATTATATGTTATATATCTTGGGTGTAATAAGAGCATTCTCATTAGCTGTTGTATAAAAAATGCCATTTTGACACATAAAAAACCTACTTTACTATTTTACAACATCATTTTACAACATCTCATTTATCAGGTGTTCTATTTTTCAATCCCATACATTAAAATAATATATCCATCCCATTAAAATATCATTAAAAAAAAAAAAAACTTCAGTAAAATTTCTCCCTATGATTCTCATTCTCATCCTCATCGGCAACGACGACAACAACAGCACAACCTATACTGCCGCAACAACGGCCACCAACAACCACTGCCGCAACAACACCGACAGCCACCACCGGCACAAACCCACATCCACCAACGCCACCTCCACAAAAAAAAAAAAAAAAAAAAAAAAAAAATCTCTCTCTCTCTGGGGCACTCTCATCTCCGTCTCGCCTCGCCTAGGCTCATCGCCACACCACGCCCACGCCGTCTCGCCGTCTTGCCTCGCCCAGTCTCGCCGTCTCGCCTCGCCCAGTCTCGCCGTCTCGCCTCACCCAGGCTCATCGCCACGCCCACACCCACACCGTCTCGCCTCGCCTAGGCTCATCGCCACACCCACGCCCACGCCGTTTCGCCGTCTCGCCTCGCCCAGTCTCACCGTCTCGCCTCGCCCAGGCTCATCGCCACGCCCACGCCCACGCCGTCTCGCCTCGCCCAGGCTCATCGCCACGCCCACGCCCATACTGTCTCGCCGTCTCGCCTCGCCCAGGCTCATCGCCGTCTCGCCACGCCTAGGCTCGCCACGCCCAAGCTCGCCACTGATCATCGCCGTCTCGCCACTGATTTGGTGGATTTGGGATGTGGGTTTGTTTAATTTGGTGGATGTGGGTTTGTGCGCCGGTGGTGGGTTCGGTGGATGTGGGTTTGTGCGCAGCCAATCTCTCTGGTTGTTTTTTTTTTTTTTTTTTTTTTTTTTTNCAGAAAACGCAACTTAACTTTAAGTAGAAAGAAGTGCTATCCAAACCTTACCATATAACATATAATCATTTGACGTACACTTAATCTAGCAGTGTTGTACATGCATGAAATTATTGTTCTTTTCAAGTAACAACAAATAATAACTTATATATAAGATTTATTGCAAAGATTTCGTTCTTATTTAAGATTTTTTGTAAAGATATCGTTGATATATCATTCTATGATGTCTTCCATGAACGGACTAAAACATCGAGATGATTGTCATTTTATCCGTTTTCATCTTGTCCATGGTGCTCTCAAGCTAACCTCAGTCTCCTCTAAAGATAACTTGCAGATATCTTCACCAAGTCACATCCTAAGGGACGCCTTCGTACTTTGGTTGACAACCTCAAGCTGTCTCACATCCACTTGAGTTTAGGGGGGCTGTTAACGTGTATAATATATTGTAGGCTTTAGGCCATTAGGTTACCTGTATAGCACACATATTTACTTGTACTGACATATATGCCTTTATATAAAAGGCACTATTACATTCTTTCATCATGAAATACAATACAATTACATTCAGTATTTCTAACATAAACAAACCAGACTAAGAATGTGTCTATACCACTTGGTCAGGAGGACTTTTGGGACTAAGAGGAATTCCCAAAATCAAGACACTTCATGGGGAAGAAATACTTGTTGCACTTCACCAGATTTCCACACACCTAGGTCCAAATTAATAAAATAACTCACCTTTGTTTCGGGCAACAGAGAGGGGAGAGGTGAGATAATCAAACAACTGGGTTTCTTAGGTAACCATTTGTCTTCCTTAATCTTGACTAATTGCCCATTACCAATTCATCGACCATTCCCTTCCGAATGAATTCTCTAGCATTGAGAATACTCTTCCAAGCATAGGATCCAATAATAGAATCCTTAGCCTCAAGAATAGAACAATTTGGGAAGAAACAAAGTTTGAACACCCTAAAACAAAGAGAATCCGGGTTGTTGATGTAGAAAAATCTACAATTTAATTATTGTAATTTATTAATTTTGGTATTTAATTTGTAATTTTAGTTATTTTAGATTTAAGGCTATTATTTCCTTATTTTTAGGTGCTTTTAATTTTTGTTAGGTCAAATTTGATTCCAGTTATGGTTAGGTATCAATAGGAGTTATTTTAGATATTTTTTCTTGTCTATTAAGTTTTATGGAACCCTTAAATAGACCCTAAATCTGTACACTTTTTAAAACAATTATTCAATCAATAAAATTCAACTGTTGTCTTTCTATTTTCTAGTAGATTCCAGGCCCTTTCTTTTTGTGGATTCAAGACCCTTGTGGAGTCAAGGAATCCTCGTGGATTCGAGGTTATTTTCAAAAGTAAACATGTTTTTTTTTTCTTATTTTCTAGAAGTAGACGTGTTATGCTCTCTATGCTTCCACATTCTCGCATCAATTAGTATCAGAGCCTTGAGTTATCCTAGTTTGGTGGTTAACGTATGAGACGGTAGCAACTCGGTGACAAAAAACTTAGCAAGTTTTTTTTTTTTTTTTTTTTTTTTTTTGGCCGGCTTTTTTGACTTTGGGGACAAAATTTACGTTCACGCAATATTTAATATTAAAAGTGGGTCCCACGGTACTATTCACACATTTAAAAATTATTTTGCTACAGTGTTTTCAGCAACAATCAGTTTTTATCAACTTTCAGCAACAATAAGTGCTATCCAAACAGACCCTATATCTTGGGTGTAATAAGAGTGGAAAAAAGAGAATCACGAGGACAACACTCTCTAAAAATATTATTTGTTAAAAAAATGGTCACATCCGACACTATTAGAGTATAAAGTGTGAGAAGCATGCTTTTTAAAATTTATGTGAATTCCCATTGCATAAAATTTCATTATGAGTTAGCATTCGGGAGTGCTACAGAATTTTGTTTTTATGGACCAATAAAAATCAAAATAAATTTTTTTATATAATATAAATGAAGCCAAAAGAGGATTAGTTTTTTAGTTATTTATTTATTTATTTATTTTTTGAATCCAAAGAGGATCTAGTTGAATGAGGCAATCCGCCCATAATATTACAACATCACTCTATACACAAAAAGAATAATAAAAGCAAACAAAAGTGTCACATTGTATTTATATTAAAAAAAAAATTGTGTAGGGATGATAGCAAGTGGCAGGAACCAGATGAGTACACGAAGAAAAAAAGACACAAAACATAAAAGACAAAACGCAAAAGGCAAAAGACAAGGAAAAGAAGTTGAGGGGGTAAATGATAACAATACCACTAGCATTAAGTGTGCTAAATTTTTAGTATTTACTCACCAATTACCACATCAAAAACTAAAAAATTACCTCCATGAGATGTACTAAATGCAAAAAACATTTGGCACATGCTACTAGTGGTGGCTTGATGCACTGAGCGCCTAAGGTGAAAAATGAATTGAAGCTTTTTATATATTTAAAAATGACTTTTTTAAAAAGTGATTTAAATATTACTTAAACTCTATTCTCTTGTTAGATGCAAAATTAATAATTAATATGAACCACCTAGAATTTGCTTTTTAAGAATGTCTATAGACGTAAAAAATTTGACAAAACTTTTTACACTTGTTGATATGGCAGATTAATAGTGGTAAGTAAAAAAGTGATGTTAGTGGTGGATCTAGATGAGAACTAGTAAAAGTTTGTTAACTCAACTGTTGTGAAAATTTTTGTGTATTGCCCTTTTTTTTAGAAGTGCTAAATTTATAACATTTTCACAACAAATCTTAGGTGTTAAATTGTTACTAGTTTTAATTTGAACCCACTATTAAAATTAATTTTTTAACAGCTAATAACAACCAGTATCAACCTGCTACTTAGAATTTATTATGAAAGTATTGTGAACAATATTGTGAACATAAAATTTCTCTTTTGTAAAAAAAAAAATACTATTTTATTTATTGGTTAATATTTGGGCTTAATTAATACTATTACAATGAAAAAAATAGCTTTATTGGTTAGAATTAGGGGGTCTTTATTTACACGGGGCCTTAGGTGACTACCTCTATGGCTTATATGTTAGAGCCGGCTATGCATGCTACAATGCAATTCTAATGCTAACAGTGTATGGATGGAAGTTGTATAAATATTTGCTTCTTTTTTTATTTTATTTTATTTTTTTATTTATAATTCAAACTTTCTCTCTTCATGATGGTTGGGATTAATTAATAACATTTAAACATTCTCTCCCTTATATGTCTTCAATGTCGATGGGAACAGAAAAAGAAAATTAAAAAGAATAAGGAAATAATATTTAACTAAAACGGTGAAAAAAAATAATATTTAATGTATGGTGTATTATAAAGTTGTGTATTAAAATAGATAAAATAACTTTTTGATATGTCAAAATAGCAATTTTTTATATAAAACATGCTCTATCATTATAATAGGAGGGCAATTGTGTCCCTCTGATTTGAGATCTTTTTTAATTTTCACTCTAGATTTCTTGTCGATTTGGGAAGAAAATTTTTTTGGGGCCTTCGACGGAAAATGATTTTTTTTTTTTTAATATTTGGCACAAGGGAGTGAGACAAATTATTAATAACTTGAAAGCTTCTCTAGCACACTATTGCAGATTTGTGATTCTAGAGAATGTGAATATAACAATTTTTTCCACACTTCCTTTTGTTAAATTCTAGATAGTCCAATGTTGGATTTTTTTTTGTTTAATAATAAATTACACTAACATCTTATGAGGTTTGGGGAAAGAGTAATGCTATAGAATTTTTTACTTATAAGGCGGCAGTTCTTTTAGAGGGAATAAAGTACAAGAAGCAACATCCTGACTAACTGAAAACTCTGTTTCTAAAACCCCCACCCCAAAAACAGTAAAATTTATGACTAATGCATGTTTGAGTCTGGAAAAATCCTTTGTTCTGTGTTTTCAGGCTAAGAATTATGTGTTATGTTTGAATTTTTTGCTAGTTGTGTACATTATGCAACTTGAATTAATTCCTTTGTTCGACTTGATTGCATGTGTTAGGATTCAGACCCACCTTATAAACCAATATTATTGTGAAAGTTATATCATACTAAAATTCGTTTGTTATTTTTTATGATTTCACAGCTCTAGCAGCTGGAGTTCCCTTTCTCCCCCGCTACTTGGATCACTGATTCAGTATGCATTGGTTTTTAGCGGTCATGGGCAGAATTTTGCAGCGGCTTGTTCTACTGCTTTGCCTACAGAGGTTCATGCAAAAAAAAAAAGAAAATTTTAAACCCATATACTAGAAGCTCTCTCAATGTTCAACTGGATTGGACGTCCACCTATTTCAATGGGATCTGCCACAGTACTAATGGTTAACCTCTCATTCGAATTAAGCATACCATTGATCACCTTTTTTTTTTCTTTTCTTTTGATGTTTGATAGATTGTGCTGAGAAGCTTAAAACAATGGTTGGAGAAATTGGAGAGAATGATTATAACCATGCATTATTTCAAGGTAAAACAGTTGAGGAGGCTAGAGAGATAATTCCAGAAGTTGTCCAAGCAATAAAGGATGTTGTAACCGTAAGTTTTCTTAGTAAGCAAAATAAATTTCATCTATTTTTTCTTGCAAAATGGTTTGTTATGATTATTGATTAATTTGATTCATTATTCTCCATTATATTGGTTCCAGAGGGTTGGTGGTTATGGTGCTACCCGAGTGGTTGTCCCTGGAAACCTCCCAATAGGCTGCTTTCCAATCTATCGTACACTATTCCAGACCAACAATCCTGCTGCTTATGATGAGTTTCATTGCCTAAAGGGATTGAATAATTTCTCAACATACCACAATGATCAACTCAAAAGAGCCCTTGAAGATTTGAGAAAAGAAAATCCTAATGTTGTTATAGTTTCTGGTGATTATTAATTACAATGCTTTCCAATGGGTTTACTATCACACTGAACTTCTTGGTGAGTCTCTCTCTACTTCTAAAGTTATAATACACTACAAGGCTAATTTAACATGACATGATGGGGGTTTAGTAAAAGAATTTTATAGAATTTTATATTTATTGTTGCATCTTTGCAAAAATCTTGCTGTGGTGTTGGAGGTGATTATGACTTTAGCTTGATAAAAATGTGTGGAGCTCCAGGCGTAACTGTTTGTCCCAATCCAGATGAACGCATCAGCTGGGATGGAGTTCATTTGACACAAAAGGCTTACCAGTATATGGCAAACTGGCTCATCAATGACATCTTTCCCAACTTTCATTGCAAATAAATAGAAAATTTCTACTTCTAGAGTTCTATTATTTGAGTTTTATTTTTGTTCAACTAACAATGATATCCAATTAAGCGATTTTCTATATGTAGTGATATCAAACTCACTTTGAACATTGTGACTTTAGTAAAACAGGGAAATTAATCAAATCCACTTTTCCTATTAAGGCTATATTCAATTGAGTTTAATTTTATCTCAGAGCTAAGTGAGCATATAAAGCCTGCTAAGGGGGGTATCCGTAACAGAAATCAGATTTATTTTCTTACCTTTGCTTTGATTAGATGAGTAAATTTTCTTTTTCTTGTTGCAAAATAGCAAGTTGTTTATAGAATGATGGGAAAGCTATTAATAACTCTATTTCTTTTTATTGATTCTTATTTTCTTGCTCTGAACTTTGTAATTATTACATTGTTCAAATACATGGATCATTCAGCTAAGAGGAGATTATGCACGAGGGTCCTCTCACATGCCTTAATGAGCCACCCTTATATTCTGCATACTTGGGCAGCTGAGGTGTGTGCCTAAGTTGCTAATGAGGCCTGAGATAGAGGTCTTTCAGACCAAGTTTGAACTAGACCAAACCTAGTTCCCTTTGCCTACATTTTTTAAACTAAAGGAAACCAAGTCTTCATTCTACAAAGTGGGCATCTTTTGTCTGAAATTTGATTTAACTCAAGACAGCTTCTTCTTGAGGGGAAGCACCTTAACAACTAATACTCCAAAGTCCCAACTCCAAAATAATGTTGTCTTCTATGTATTCTCGGCTTCCATGGGTTTGTCTAATGAGAAAAAAGAGAACAAAGAGTAAAAAACAGAATTATAGATATTATATTATGACCCAATTACCAATGTACCAATGTACTTGTAGATGCAAGTACTACCCAGGTAAAGTTTTGTCACGTGACCTATTAGAGTTGTAAACTTATTAAATTGATTTAATGAGTAATGTGATTTAATTTGTGTGAATAGTTTTATAAATCACTATATAATAAGTTGTAGGAATTGCAAAAAATTTAACTGAAATTCTCAACTTGTGAGAAACAAAAAATAAAAAAAAACACACACTAAAGAAAAATAATCACACGCACAAAACAATATTTACGTGATTCGACAATTTACTCACGTCTACGAAGTTGTAGAGATTTCATTATTATCAGGGAAAAATACAAAGTGCGACTACAAAATGGACTAAGCCTCAAAAAATCTCCCATTAAAAACCACGGAACATTATTCAGGTTAGGTCGGGTCAAGTCGTTAACCGAATCAAACATAACTAGGCTCCACAAAGCCCAATAGGAGTCTCTCTCTTGGAAAAAAAAAATGTCCATTATCATTAGGATCTAGTTCCTTGACTACTACTAACTACTACTTGCATATCCGCGTGTTGCGCGTGATAATTTTTTTAGAGTTATCTTATAAATATATTATTATTGTTGTTGTTGTTTTTACTTTTGTTTATGTAACTTATGTAAAATTCTTATGTGATAAAATTATCCAAATTATGCTATGTAATAAAATAATATAATATTATTTATAATGCTATAGGATAACATTCAACAATCAAAGAGAACAAAAAAGAAAAAAAACTTAAAACACAAAACTAAATTACATCAACTCAAAGTAGAGTTCTTAAAAATACAAAAAATTAATAACCTAAAGTAGAGATGCAAGAAAAATAAAAAATCCACCTAATAATTGAGAGAGAGAGAGAGAGAAATAACATTTTTTGTGAGGGAAAATTATGCATAGAAATATAGAATAGAAAAGATAATGAAAATTTTATAATAAGAGGATAAGAATAAGAAGAAATAAAATAAATGATGATAAAGGGAAAGATGAAGAGTGATATTTAGGTACATGGTAGTGGGGCGATGGAAATTTGAAAGGAGTGAGAAATGTTGAAAAAAGTGTAAATGTTAAAAAAATGAGTACGATTTTATAAGGAGATTTTTATTTATTTGTATTTAATTAAAAAAACTATATGTTTAATTTTTTAAAATTTAAAAAATTTCTTTTTTCATACTTAAAGTTTGTGAAGAGTTTTTTTTTTTTTTTTTGGTTTCTTTATTCATCGTTAACTTCATTTTTTCAGTTATAAACATTTAAATTAAAATAGATGAACATGTAAAGACAAAATTATATGTAAAGTTAAAACAGCTTAAGTTGAATATATATAGATAATATCTTTGTTTTGATTTTCCATTGATTTATTGTTTAGTTATAACATGAAAATTAAATTAGATGAATAAGTAAAGTTAAAACCATTTGAGATGAATTTGTAAAACCAATATATTTAATATTGAAAAAAATTAAAGGTAAAAAAAAAAAAAAAAAAATAATGATATAGTCAATGATGTGGCGAATGAAGTAGCTAAACAAGAGCGTAACAACAATAAATGTTACGATTTAGCTTATATATATATGTGTGTGTATATATATATGTGTGTGTGTGTGTATATATATATATATATATCACATGCATGAGGTGCTATTTTTTCAAAGTTTCATAACTGATATATAGAGTGCTTATTGTTGTAAAATAGGGGAAGCTCAAAATATCAAACATTAATTGTGAAATATTTGGGACTTGGGAAAAAATGTCCAAAAACAACAATAAAAACTAAGAAAACCAATGCAAAAGAAAATATAGACACAATAATTACATGATTTGGCACTACATCCATGTGCGAAAAAATAATAATTAATTAACTAATAAATTTGGGGAAATATGATGTAGAGGCATTCTCTCAAACCCAAAATTTTGACATACCCTAAAAGCTCTCCCTCACAGTACAAAGGTTAGGGGTTGCCCTTAAAATAAATTGAATTTTTTTTTTCCACACTAGACAATACCCTCAAAGATATTTCTCTCTAGTGAATCCAACAAACCAAAAATTCATAAATACCAAATAAAAACTACCACACAGTAGAAATCAAAGAGAGAGCTACAAAGCAAATGTCCATCAAAGACAAGATAGAACCTTTGAATACAAAGTGGAATTTTAATAATTTAAATGAGAGGTAGAGTGAGGACCGTGATAAAATTTAGAATCTCTTTCCTAGACACCATATTAAATTACCAATAATTATAAAAATTTAAACTATTAGAAAAATTGATGAATATAATTATTTAACCAAAATTTTAATAAATATAACCCAACCGTACAAACCAAACAAATAACAAACTCTGGTGTGACAACCTCTCACGTGCAAGGAAATTCTAGAACTATAAATTTTTTTATAAACTAATTATGGAAAATGTTAAAGAGTGCCCTTAGGGCACTGGTTAAGAATCTAGTTAAATAAAGTTTTTATGGGAAAAGAAAAGAAAAGAAAAGTTAATGTTTTGACAGTTTTTTTTTTTTAATTTCCCATGAATAAAAAAAAAAGTGGTATCAGTGTCCAGATAAGAACTAATAACAGGATCACGTAAGTTTAACCCAGCCACGTCAGCATCAAATTGTTTTGCTTTTGACACAAAACAAAACCTGACTTTTATGGCTTGTTTGGAAGTTTAGAGAGGGAGGAGAGTAGAAGGGAGTAGAGGGAAGGGGAGTAGTGGGGAGGAGAGTAGAGGAGAATGATTCACCTCCACCTTATTTAGATGTTTTTAAAATTAGTAAGGGGAAAGGGAGTAATTAGCCTTTCCCCTTGTGTAATTTTGTTAATATAATAAGGGTAAATTAGGTAATTTACTTGGTCAATAGTTTATGTACTCTACTCCCCCTCCAAATCTCTCTAATTTGAGGGAATTAAAATTGGGGGGCTAGAGGGAGTCCAAACCCCTCCAAACTCCTCCAAACCTCTCCCCTTCATTCTTTAAAAAACTTCCAAACAAGGTAATTGCATTACTCTCCCTCCCTCTACTCTACTCCCCCTCCTTTTTTAAACATCCAAACATGCCATTAATAAATTCAAGACAGCCACGTCTACACTTCTTTCTTCAGCAATGGGAATGGCTAACAACACTGCACCAGCAACGGAGTCATCTAAGTTGCTTATCATGACTCTCTCTGCTTTCTCTCTTCTTCTTCTGCTTCTTCTTCTTCCACATTGCATTGATGCTAAAACCCTTAAAGCTTGCAAGTTTGATGCCATATATCAACTTGGTGATTCGATCTCTGACACAGGCAATTTCATTCATGAGAACCAAGGCACTCCTTTCTCTCGGCTTCCTTATGGCGAAACGCCGAAACCTTTTTCAATCATGCCAGTACTGGCCAGTTATACTGGTAAGAATCTAACTAGTTGATGTTTATATTTTTTACTGTTTTTTTAGTTGTGTGGATTATAAAAGAACCCATAATATACTCTGTACATAGAGATTTCTCGCATGTGGACCCTAAAACCCAGTTAATAAGAGAAATTTTTAATATTTTAAATGAGAAGTAGAGTTGAGATAGACATCAAACTAAATTCCTCAAAAAGTTTAAGTTGATAAATTTAATCACTTGGTCATGATTCTAACATTTATAAGGCCAAGTTTTTTTTCTTTTTTATAAAAGAACACAGTAAATACTTTGTCGTTTATAGAATTTTTTTACTTATAAGGCGGCAGTTCTTTTAGAGGGAATAAAGTACAAGAAGCAACATCCTGACTAACTGAAAACTCTGTTTCTAAAACCCCCACCCCAAAAACAGTAAAATTTATGACTAATGCATGTTTGAGTCTGGAAAAATCCTTTATTCTGTGTTTTCAGGCTAAGAATTATATTTTATGTTTGAATTTTTTGCTAGTTGTGTACATTATGCAACTTGAATTAATTCCTTTGTTCGACTTGATTGCATGTGTTAGGATTCAGACCCACCTTATAAACCAATATTATTGTGAAAGTTATATCATACTAAAATTCGTTTGTTTTTATTTTTGATTTCACAGCTCTAGCAGCTGGAGTTCCCTTTCTCCCCCCCTACTTGGATCACTGATTCAGTATGCATTGGTTTTTAGCGGTCATGGGCAGAATTTTGCAGCGGCTTGTTCTACTGCTTTGCCTACAGAGGTTCATGCAAAAAAAAAAAGAAAATTTTAAACCCATATACTAGAAGCTCTCTCAATGTTCAACTGGATTGGACGTCCACCTATTTCAATGGGATCTGCCACAGTACTAATGGTTAACCTCTCATTCGAATTAAGCATACCATTGATCACCTTTTTTTTTCTTTTCTTTTGATGTTTGATAGATTGTGCTGAGAAGCTTAAAACAATGGTTGGAGAAATTGGAGGGAATGATTATAACCATGCATTATTTCAAGGTAAAACAGTTGAGGAGGCTAGAGAGATAATTCCAGAAGTTGTCCAAGCAATAAAGGATGTTGTAACCGTAAGTTTTCTTAGTAAGCAACATAAATTTCATCTATTTTTTCTTGCAAAATGGTTTGTTATGATTATTGATTAATTTGATTCATTATTCTCCATTATATTGGTTCCAGAGGGTTGTTGGTTATGGTGCTACCCGAGTGGTTGTCCCTGGAAACCTCCCAATAGGCTGCTTTCCAATCTATCGTACACTATTCCAGACCAACAATCCTGCTGCTTATGATGAGTTTCATTGCCTAAAGGGATTGAATAATTTCTCAACATACCACAATGATCAACTCAAAAGAGCCCTTGAAGATTTGAGAAAAGAAAATCCTAATGTTGTTATAGTTTCTGGTGATTTTTAATTACAATGCTTTCCAATGGGTTTACTATCACACTGAACTTCTTGGTGAGTCTCTCTCTACTTCTAAAGTTATAATACACTACAAGGCTAATTTAACATGACATGATGGGGGTTTAGTAAAAGAATTTTATAGAATTTTATATTTATTGTTGCATCTTTGCAAAAATCTTGCTGTGGTGTTGGAGGTGATTATGACTTTAGCTTGATAAAAATGTGTGGAGCTCCAGGCGTAGCTGTTTGTCCCAATTCAGATGAACGCATCAGCTGGGATGGAGTTCATTTGACACAAAAGGTTACCAGTATATGGCAAACTGGCTCATCAATGACATCTTTCCCAACTTTCATTGCAAATAAATAGAAAATTTCTACTTCTAGAGTTCTATTATTTGAGTTTTTTTTTGTTCAACTAACATTGATATCCAATTAAGCGATTTTCTATATGTAGTGATATCAAACTCACTTTGAGCATTGTGACTTTAGTAAAACAGGGAAATTAATCAAATCCACTTTTCCTATTAAGGCTATATTCAATTGAGTTTAATTTTATCTCAGAGCTAAGTGAGCATATAAAGCCTGCTAAGGGGGGTATCTGTAACAGAAATCAGATTTATTTTCTTACCTTTGCTTTGATTAGATGAGTAAATTTTCTTTTTCTTGTTGCAAAATAGCAAGTTGTTTATAGAATGATGGGAAAGCTATTAATAACTCTATTTCTTTTTATTGATTCTTATTTTCTTGCTCTGAACTTTGTAATTATTACATTGTTCAAATACATGGATCATTCAGCTAAGAGGAGATTATGCACGAGGGTCCTCTCACATGCCTTAATGAGCCACCCTTATATTCTGCATACTTGGGCAGCTGAGGTGTGTGCCTAAGTTGCTAATGAGGCCTGAGGTAGAGGTCTTTCAGACCAAGTTTGAACTAGACCAAACCTAGTTCCCTTTGCCTATATTTTTTAAACTAAAGGAAACCAAGTCTTCATTCTACAAAGTGGGCATCTTTTGTCTGAAATTTGATTTAACTCAGACAGCTTCTTCTTGAGGGGAAGCACCTTAACAACTAATACTCCAAAGTCCCAACTCCAAAATAATGTTGTCTTCTATGTATTCTCGGCTTCCATGGGTTTGTCTAATGAGAAAAAAGAGAACAAAGAGTAAAAAACAGAATTATAGATATTATATTATGACCCAATTACCAATGTACCAGTGTACTTGTAGATGCAAGTACTACCCAGGTAAAGTTTTGTCACGTGACCTATTAGAGTTGTAAACTTATTAAATTGATTTAATGAGTAATGTGATTTAATTTGTGTGAATAGTTTTATAAATCACTATATAATAAGTTGTAGGAATTGCAGGAAATTTAACTGAAATTCTCAACTTGTGAGAAACAAAAAAAGAGAAAACACACACTAAAGAAAAATAATCACACGTATAAAACAATATTTACGTGATTCGACAATTTACTCACGTTTACGAAGTTGTAGATATTTCATTATTATCAGGGAAAAATACAAAGTGCGACTAAAAATGGACTAAGCCTCAAAAAATCTCCCATTAAAAACTATGGAACATTATTCAGGTTGGGTCGGGTCAGGTCGTTAACCGAATCAAACATAACTAGGCTCCATAAAGCCCAATAGGAGTCTCTCTCTTGGAAAAAAAAAATGTCCATTATCATTAGGATCTAGTTCCTTAACTACTACTTGCATATCCGCGTGTTGCGCGTGATAATTTTTTTAGAGTTATCTTATAAATATATTATTATTGTTGTTGTTGTTTTTACTTTTGTTTATGTAACTTATGTAAAATTCTTATGTGATAAAATTATCCAAATTATGCTATGTAATAAAATAATATAATATTATTTATAATGCTATAGGATAACATTCAACAATCAAAGAGAACAAAAAAGAAAAAAAACTTAAAACACAAAACTAAATTACCTCAACTCAAAGTAGAGTTCTTAAAAATACAAAAAATTAATAACCTAAAGTAGAGATGCAAGAAAAATAAAAAATCCACCTAATAATTGAGAGAGAGAGAGAAATAACATTTTTGTGAGGGAAAATTATGCATAGAAATATAGAATAGAAAAGATAATGAAAATTTTATAATAAGAGGATAAGAATAAGAAGAAATAAAATAAATGATGATAAAGGGAAAGATGAAGAGTGATATTTAGGTACATGGTAGTGGGGCGATGGAAATTTGAAAGGAGTGAGAAATGTTGAAAAAAGTGTAAATGTTAAAAAAATGAGTACGCTTTTATAAGGAGATTTTTATTTATTTGTATTTAATTAAAAAAACTATATGTTTAATTTTTTAAAAATTAAAAAAAAATGAGAAAATATTAATAATTTAATGATATGGAGGATATGGCTGAATTTAAATGGTCAATTGTAGTAGTGCTATATATTGATGTTAGCTTGAATATATATATATATATATATATATTCTCTTTCTCTCTCTCTCTCTCTCTCTCTCTCTCTCTCTCAAAACAAGGAGCCTTTAACTTAAAATGTTGTTAGCATTTGGCATGCTATACAGTTATTAAGTGCTTTGAAATTGTTATACATATGAGAAATGATAAAAGAGGACACTGTAAAAGTGTTTTTGTTTTGTTTTACAAATATTTATTTTCATACTCCATAGTCTCATCTTGATTGTCCATTATTTCATTTTTTGTTATCCCAAACTGCTTGTCCAATTGAATAGGTTGATCTATTATCCATTATTTCTTGATTGTTCAATATATTTAACTATTATAATCTATATATATATATATATATATCTAAACGCTGAAGCATAACATTTATTGTTGCTACACTCCATTTAAGCTAGATCAGCATCCACGTCATTATCATTTTTTATCCAATTTTCTATAATTTTTTTTAACATTTACTCTTTTTTTTTTTTTTTAATATTTACACTTTTCTAACTTTTCTCTATCCCTTACATTTTATTGCCCCACTACCCACTACCCACTACCTTCTATCTTAATATCACTTTTCATCTACCTACTACCCTCTACTTTACCTTTTCATCTCCCCACTACCCTTTACTTTAATACTACCTCCGTCCCATTTTTTTTGTCCTCTATTCCATTTTGTAGAAAATA
>NW_027069538.1:1273614-1374372 GCF_002906115.3 Quercus suber
CTTTACATTTTATTGCCCCACTACCCACTACCCACTACCTTCTATCTTAATATCACTTTTCATCTACCTACTACCCTCTACTTTACCTTTTCATCTCCCCACTACCCTTTACTTTAATACTACCTCCGTCCCATTTTTTTTGTCCTCTATTCCATTTTGAGATATTCCAAAATATTGTCCTGTTTTTAAAAATAAAAGTCATTAATTTACTAATGTTCCTATTATACCCCTATTAATTTATTAATTCAATTTTTTGATAAATTTTTTTAAGGGTAATTTTGGAAACTTATACATTTTTAAAAGATAGACAAGACAATAAATGATGTTCCCTTAAAAAGTTTGACTTTTCAAACAGGACAAAAAAATTGGACGGAGGAGTATCACTCTTCATCTTTACTTTCATCTTCCTTTTTTTTTTCTTTTTTTTTCCTTTCTTATTTACACACTCTTACTATAAATTTGTAATTCTCGGTTTTCTCTTGTCTCTATTCTCTCTCTCTCTCTCTCAATTTTAGGTGAATTTTTTTTTCTTGCATCTCTGCTTTAGGTTGATAATTGTTGTGTTCTTTAGAACTTTATATTGAGTTGATGCGATTTAGTTTTGTGATTTAAGTTTTTTTCTCTCTTTAATTTTATTACATGTGTTCTTCTTTAAATTCTTAGTTTGGGTTGCTTTGAATTCACCTATTTAGTTGTTCTATATATGTTATTTTTGTACAACATGACATCTGTTCTATGACATTCCTTTTAGACTTGATACGTTATCTTTTTATTTGATTTTTTTTTCTCCTTACGTGCAGTGATTGACTTCTAAAAAAAACTATTCTATTTATATATTTAGAAATCTATTTCTTCTTAATTCCAACTGTTTAAATTTTGTATAGGCCATGGATTTTATTAAGCAATTAATATGAAAAAAGAATAAAAGTAAAATAAATTCTACAATAATTTGCTTTATAGGGATTGAATCCTCTAAGCTATACATTGTTCCTTAAAAGTAGTGTGAAAGAAACTAATGTTTAGTCTGTCTATTTAACTAATGTTTCTACTCTTTGAAAGTTTGTGGAGCATATACTCTACTAATTAGGTTATCTAAATCATTTGAATTAAAAATCAACTAAAACATAAGTAACAAAGGGTCATAATGCATTCATATTCTCCTCATATGGTGATAAATCTAAGTAGTTGAATAGTATTGTTGTTTAATTTGCCACAACTACATATTTTTTCTTGAAAGCTACAGACCATCGATTGTAACTCCAAATGGATATTTCAAAGTTCATTTGCATGATTACTTTGCTGTGTGGTGAGTTGAAATATTGTTGGGTAATGATGTACGTTAGATTATGTGTAGCCTCTTAACTTACGAAGGGTAAGTACTGATTTATGCTAAGTTTTGTTATTGGTATTCTGTAGAGCTATAATGGTTGATAGGTCTAATGAGACTTCATTAATTATGCGAGGCTTCAATTTCACCCAAATGACAAGCAATAAAACAAGACAATTCATGATTAGCTTTCAAGTTTATTCTATTAAAAAAAAAAAAAAGCTTAGCTTTTTGGTAACCACCAGTTCGTTTTGTTAACTCAACATCATAAAGTAACTTTAATTTAGTTATATGGAGAGGGTTTATCATTATTCATGTTGCAAAAAAAAAAAAATTATGAGAGAGAGAGAGAGAGAGAGAGAGAGAGAGAAGAAGAAGAAGAAGAAGAAGAAGAAGAAGAAAATTACAACTAAATCTCTAATTTTTACAACATTTCTAAATGAGCTCAAACAATCAAACTGAACACAATCTAAAGGTTATTAGGAAAGGGACTTAGGGTATAGAAAATTACAACTAAATCTCTAATTTTTACAACATTTCTAAATGAGCTCAAACAATCAAACTAAACACAATTTAAAGGTTATTGTGAGAGGGACTTAGGGTATAGTTATTGATATGTAATTTGTGTTAACAGTATCCCATTTTGCAGCCAAGAGTCGATTCATCGTCCAAGGGTAATTTTATCTAGAAAGGTTAAAAATGTCATTCGAATCATTAGATGAGCAAGAGTTTAATTTTGAACATCAGAGACTCAGAGTTTATAATAATTGAAACATCACTTTCAGTACAAAAATTGGAGTCTAGAATTGAAAAATCAAACCACAATAAATTTCAATGAACAAAATACATTCTAGAAATTTAGCTAAATCTCTAATTTTTACAACAATTCCAAATGGACTCAAACAATCAAACCGAACACAATCTACAGGTTGTTGGGAGAGGGACTTAGGGTATAGTTATTGATGTGTAATATGTGTTGACACCCCATTTTGCAACCAGGAGTTGATTCATCGTCCAAGGGTAATTTTATCTAGAAAGGTTAAAAATGTCATTTGAATCATTAGATGAGCAAGAGTTTAATCCTGAACATCAAGGGCTCAAAGCTTATAATAATTGAAACGTCACTTTTAATACAAAAATTGAAGCGTAGAATTGAAAAATCAAACCACGATAAATTTCAATGAACAAAATAAATTCTTGAAATTTAGGACAAGATGCATGTGCTCATTAATTATGATTGGTTTTCAACAAAAAATTAGTTGTAGTTAGTTATGTTTCATAATTTCATTGGTTTAATCTTAAAGACAACAATACACGAAAATGAACAAGATAATTCTAATGAATAATTGTTGTTTTTAGCCAAATGGTCAATTATCTTCCTAAAAAAATAATTAATTAGAATTTAAAAAATCTAATTATTCCATAGAATAATTTGATCATATATAAAGTGGAAGAAGATCAAGTCCAAAACTCCTACTTCCCCAAATCTTATAAGAAAATTGTGAGGGGAAAAAAAATCAAAATGAAACAAAATAGGGTTCAAGATGTAGACCAAAAATAAATCTTCCACTTAAACCAAGGTGGTCGATACCATACCGTACTGGCCGGTATTGCCGGTATGTACCATACCAGTATGTGCACCGATAATGAAACATCAACATTTCGTACCGGTTTAAATACTGGCCGTATTAGCCATGTATTGATTGTATTGGCCGATTTCTGGTGTTTCAGCCTGTAACACCCCGACCCAATTTTATAGTTAAACTATGTGTTTAAATAGTTAATTAATATGTTAAGCCACTTTCTTACTAAAATTAATAGAAGAGTATTTAATAAAAATATTATTTTATAATATCTTTGAATAAGAATTGTAGAGATTATAAATAATTGAATGCTTAATTTTATTATGTATATATATACTAAGTATACGTATGTACCAAACTATATTAATTGGTTTAAGTTATTACATACATAGTTGATGTTTTAATTAGGCATGATGCATGAGATATTATAGTAGAAATTCCACCCACATGCGCATATGCCCATTTGTAAAATACAAACGGGCTGTTCAAACACATCCACAAATCATGAAATTTTACATAGTTACTCCCTGTATGTCCAGTATATACCATAAAAATTCGGAGTCAAAACATAACCCATGATTTATTAAAATCATACAATACAACATGTTCAAATCTGTCCTGGCAGAAACTCATGCAACTTAGAAATTACACCATTATTTTTCTACTCATCCAAATACTGTGAGAACACTTCCATAACAACCCTACATGTCTTAGGGTTCATAAAAACTACTCCTAGCATCCTAATTCACAAAACATGATTTAATACAGAATTTTCTTTTTGTAAACATCAAATCTGTCACAGGGACAGCTTCAGTGCATGTTCTTTCTAAAATTATCAACAAATAGCAATTGGCCTTTATTTCATTTGGTATTTTTATACCTATACAATACATATTAAAATACCCTAATAAGCATCAAATAGACCATAACTCCATCACTCTTTCAACTTACAAAACAGAATCACAAGTTCAGCCTAAAAATCAGAACAGAGGATAAAGAATGAAATAAACAAACAATCATACTATCCAAATACACAAAATCGGAAGAGCTTAATTTACTTACCCACACACTTTGAAGATGAAGCCTTAGTATTTAGGCTCTTAATTTCTTCTTAGAGAGACTAGAATTTTCAGTGAGAAAGTAAGGGAGAGATATTGCGGTGTGAGGGCAAAGGAAGAAGGGAGAAAGAAGAAAAGAGCTGGACTTCTGTTCTGGTGCAGCCAAAAAATTCAGAAAAGTGAGAAGACTTTTGGGGCACAAAAGAAGATAAGAATGTGGACAATTGGAGTGGGATACGTGGGATGCTAGGAAGAAAATATCACACCCCTTTTTCCAACTTTTGACAATTCTTGCATTCACACTCACTTTGCTACAAAAATAATTCTTGCATATACATACATACATACATACTTACTATATATATATATATATCCTTACCTTTATAAAGTTATATCCATCACCCTAAAAGAGCATATATGTTCTAATTGCTTGAGAAAGTCAAGGAAAGAATTAGGTGGAGCTTGGTGATTGCATGGCCAAGACTTGGTCTTTGGGGTTTGTCATCATGCATGAAACTTTGGCATTGTGTGTGTTGAATTTCCATTAGTTGCATGTGGGTGGAATTTCTACTATAATATCTCATGCATCATGCCTAATTAAAACATCAACTATGTATGTAATAACTTAAACCAATTAATATAGTTTGGTACATACGTATACTTAGTATATATATACATAATAAAATTAAGCATTCAATTATTTATAATCTCTACAATTCTTATTCAAAGATATTATAAAATAATATTTTTATTAANTTTAAATACTGGCCGTATTGGCCATATATTGATTGTATTGGCCGATTTCTGGTGTTTTAGCCGGTACTAGGCGGTACAGAAACAAGCTTTTTCTTTTTTCAATTTTGTAATTTGAATTTTTGTAAAGATAGAATGGTAACTTATTTGCATTAACTTAATAGTATTATTTGCTTTCTTAGTATGCTAAAGTCTAAAACCATGAATAATTTGTTCTGAATTGAGATAATATTTTATGGTAAATTTTTATTTTTATTATATAATATATATATATATATATATAAATATAAAAAATAGCGATAAACCCAAAACAATATTTAAGTATTACCGGTACTAAAATATATCGTTCTACTGGTCAAACCGGTATAACTTCCGATACGAGATTAACTCCCTTAGCTTAAACACAAACCATCATCATTCTTTCGAAACATGTTCTCAAAGATTAAATGATCATAAAACCAACAAAATTTAAAGGTGTAGAATTGACATTACACCAAAACACCTTTAACCAAAAGCTGAATTTCCAATCAATGCATAAAAATTAAAACCTCTATAATTCGGCAATCTGATGCTTAGATGTTGAATTTTAGTAATTTTTTCTCGTTTTTCTGATTGTTTCTCTTATCCTATCATTTTGGGAGGAAAATTTACTTTAGATAACATTAAAGGAAAGAATCCTAATAGATTTCTAAGACCCAAAGACCTTTTCTCATTAAAAAGAGGAGAAACTCAACTCATTTATGGGTGTTTTGGTTGAAAATTATGATCTAATTCACTAGAAAGAGAATTCATCCACATTTGTGAAAGAAACTTTCCCAATAGCCATGAAATTTAGAGAGAGACTCCTCTTCTTCTTCTCTTCATGTCCCTCATCAAAAAACCTTCCAAACATCATCAAAGAATCCATCATCCATCCCTCATTGCAAATAAGAATACCAAAGCATCAAACTTTATCAACCGTTGTGCACTTTTAGCATCATAGCCCAACACCACAAAAATTTTAATTCTTTTCTTATAGCCAGTACACCATCCAAACCATATGGTCCAAAGGCTTGTTCAACCTTATTGATTTCAAATTTCAAATTTCTAGTCTATCTAGGCAACTCAAAAATCACCTAACGTGAACATAAAAAATCCACCCAAGGGATATAATACAGGTCGATTTCACGTAATAATCAAACCGGACCCAGAAATTTTGGTTAATATCCAAATCCAGCCCAATAACCTTTTACCCAGGATGAACCGGTATTACTCATAATTTTCCGGTTGAATCGGGTAGGATACCTATGGCCCTATGAGTTTGGCCAGCCCTAAGCACATGTTTGCAAAAGCCACCAATGCACTCCAAAACACATCTCCATTCCACGTAGGGAGGAAGTTCATGGATCGTGAAAGTAAGTGAAAAGTTGGAAATTTATAAATGCTTAAACCCAAGAATTACAATCTCGAAGATCTAAGAATATTGCATAAGTTAGGGTTAAACGTATATTTGTGTATTTGGTTGCAACTAATACTGATTGTTTATTTCTTAGTTTTTGGGAGTTAGTTATGGTATGATGTAAAACAAGGCTTTAAAAATTTTCACATAAGCAAAGAAACTAAAATTAAACAAAAAATTTGATGGCAAATAGAATAAATATTTTTGAAATTTTTTTTTTTTTTTGATGGAATATTTTTGAAACTTGATTGTGTGAGATGAGATATGATATCTTGAATTACATTAATCCGCGCATGACATAGATTGGGTCTTAATAAGCAATCCATGAGCTTATTTTTAAAGAGTGAGTTAAACATGATACTCATTGATCATTATGATAAGATTTGCATGTTTAGGCTTATCTTGAAAAAGATTTGCAAGTTTAGGCTTATCTTTTCCATATTTGATCTTTACACCTTGTGGACTAATAATGATTTTTCTACTTTTTATTTGTTTGAATACAAGCCACCTTGCAATTACGATATGTCTCCTTACAAGGTCAATTACTTGATATCTTCATCAAGTCTCCTCCACCAAGTTGCTTTCGTAATTTAGTCTCCAAATTTTAGTTGGTCTTACAATAAGACTCTTACTTCACTTAACATGAGTTTGAGAGGAGCTGTTAGTACAAGCCCAACAAGCTATAGGACCATGGAACTTTAATTACTTGTATCACACCTTTATTGTTTATATAGACATGTACAGTATTACATATAATTCAATACGATATAATTCAGTCTTTAACATTATTTACTAATTTATTTTCTCGTGTTTGACATGCCATTTATGAAATTATTTGATAGTGGGATGAAAACAAAATTGGCAATTAATTCCTAGGAGACCAATATCTGGATTGGACAACACGAATAATTAATATCTTTCTGCATTACCACTTAGCTTCCAAACTTAGACCAAGGGTTTATATTAGTTTTCTTAACTTCCATGTAACTTTCTTTTTTCTTAGATTGTAACTAAAAATTAAGGCAATGTATTTTTTTTTAAAAGATTGTATAATTAAGATATGTGATGTAATTTTCACATTTTTATTGAATAGTGTGATTTTTTAATGATATAAAGATATATTTTTGCTTTTCTTGATTTGTTCCTAAAAATAGTCGAGTAGCGAATCCCCACTAATAAAAATAAATGATCTAAATAATTATAATTTGTTTTTAAAAACTAAAATGTAATTTATTGATTAGTTTAAATTAACATAATTCAACACTACATTTTTTATTATTAGAATGATGACATAAAAAGGTGTGAGCTTTCAAAAGCGTGACTTTCATTTGATATTATAAAATAAACAAATAAATAATCTGATTTTTTTATATTTTTAATTGTAAAATTTTAGTTGGTCTTACTTCACTTAACATGAGTTTGAGGGGAGCTATTAGTACAAGCCCAACAAGCTATAGGACCATGGAACTTTAATTACTTGTATCACACCTTTATTGTTTATATAGACATGTACAGTATTACATATAATTCAATACGATATAATTCAGTCTTTAACATTATTTACTAATTTATTTTCTCGTGTTTGACATGACATTTATGAAATTATTTGATAGTGGGATGAAAACAAAATTGGCAATTAATTCCTAGGAGACCAAAATTTGGATTGGACAAGACGAATAATTAATACCTTTCTGCCTTACCACTTAGCTTCCAAACTTAGACCAAGGGTTTATTTTAGTTTTCTTAACTTCCATGTAACTTTCTTTTTTCTTAGATTGTAACTAAAAATTAAGGCTATGTATTTTTTTAAAAAAGATTGTATAATTAAGATATGTGATGTAATTTTCACATTTTTATTGAATAGTATGATTTTTTTAATGATATAAAGATATATTTTTGCTTTTCTTGATTTGTTCCAAAAAATAGTCAAGTAGCGAATCCCCACTAATAAAAATAAATGATCTAAATAATTATAATTTGTTTTTAAAAACTAAAATGTAATTTATTGATTAGTTTAAATTAACATAATTCAACACTAAATTTTTTTTTATTAGAATGATGACATAAAAAGGTGTGAGTTTTCAAAAGCTTGACTTTCATTTGATATTATAAAATAAACAAATAAATAATCTGATTTTTTATATTTTTAATTGTAAATATTTTTAATCAAAATGTTTTCGGCGGTTTGGTGTGACTTAAAAAATTGTATGTCACAACAAAATTTTCTTCATTGACTTTTCAAAGTCGACTATATTTTAGAACATTCCAAAATAAAATGGCTAATTGTAAGTTTATACGTACATTTGTTGAACACACAATACACACAAATTATTTTCTGAACTGAAATCATGTCTTATAATTACTATTTAAGTTCAAATTAGTTTTTGAACTAAAATAATATCTTGTAGTCACTATTTTATTTCAAAAAGTGAATTGGGTGTACTTTGTGTAAAATAGGGTGGTATGCGGGGCAGAACTATCCTTGGATTGCCCCCCCTAAATTTAAAAAAAAAATTATTATTATATATATATATATATATGTATATGTGTGTGTATTAATTTTAGCAATTTTGTTTTATAAAATTACATTTTATTTCCCTTTAACCCCCTAAATTTAAAAAAAAAATTATTATTATATATATATATATATATGTATATGTGTGTGTATTAATTTTAGCAATTTTGTTTTATAAAATTACATTTTATTTCCCTTTAACAATATCATTGATTCTTTTAAGAGTAATGCTATACTCACAAACTTTTTTATAACATTTTCACAAACCTTTTTGGTAGCAAATTCTTATTGGTTCACATATGGGCACACTTCTCACATCATTTTTTTACTTACCAGTAACCACTTATTACATAAGTAATTTATAAAAAAACTTGCAGCTCTAACTTTTTCTTCATTTTAGTGACCATAAAAAATTTATAGATCTAAAATCAAAATCAAAATATACAAGCCCAAAAATAAAAAAGCTCAACAACAAAAATTACCAGTAAAACTAAAAACAAAATTAAGCTCAATTAACTAATTTTATCCAAAATAAATAACCCTGTCCTTTAAAAAATTCTAAACAAAAATAATTTTGTTCTTACCAAAAAAAAAAAAATCTCAGCAATTAAATAGCAGAATTAGATGTTAAAATCACTGTACACAACTAACAGTAAAACCGCCCCCTAACTCAAAGCTCTGGCTCCATCCCTAGCGGTATGCCCAAATAAAATAGACGAAAAAAAAAAAAAAAAAGTTGAGATGGAGAGAATAGTATTTTGTTGGGGTTTAACTTTAAATAAAATTACTATTTCAGAGAGCCTAGCGTTGATTTGGAAATAGTTTATTTAGCTTTTTATTGAAAATTTTATATTGAAAGTGTGCTGAATTATACTTTTACCTTGAAAAAAATTTAAAAAATAAAAAAATGAGGAAAAAAATGAAAAAAATTTTAAAAAATAAAAGAATGAGGAAACAAATGAGATTTTAAAAAGCTGAATATGAAATCTAAAAAGTAAAAAGAAGGTCTAAAAAATTGAAGCAAATGCCAAATAGGTCTAATATCATCCCAAACCAGTGAATCACAGTTAACAGAAACTAGCATTTCTTATCCTTTAGTAGTCTCAGGTAACTCCTCGCACGAGGTGCTTGTATTTCATAGTTTCATAAACCGTAAGTAAACTGAGTGCTTCTGTCTTGACTCTTGAGCAATGGCTAATACCAATGCAGTTTTCTCTTTGCTCTTCACTCTCACTTCTTTCTCTCTTCTTCTTCCACATTGGATTGATGCCCATTCCCTTGTGGTTTGCATGTTTGATGCAATATATCGACTGGGGGACTCGATCTCTGACACTGGCAATTTTATTCATGAGGACCCAGCTTCACCTTTTGCTCGGCTTCCTTATGGCAAAACCTTTTTCAACAATGCCACTGGAGTCTGGCCGGTGCTCCAATGGGTTGCTAATGATTGATTATTTTGGTAAAGAATCAAACATGTTTTCGTTGATGTTTATTTATTTGTTCTTTTTAGTTGTTGTTGGATTGTTTAAAAGTACACAGAAAAAAAAATTGTTGCATATATATATATATATTTAGTTCTTTTTAGTTTCTGTTGGTTATAAAAGAACGCAGAAAATACTTTGCCTTTTATAGATTTCTTGTAAGAAGTTCTTTCAGAAAGAATAAAGAAGCAACCATCTGACTAACTGAAAACTCTGTTTCTTAACCACCCCGTATATTTCAGAAAGAATTTTTTTTCTTTCTTTCTTTCTTTTGAATGTCATTTGTGTTAGTGTGGATTGAATGCTATTATTGTTTTCGAAGGAATATTTTTATCTTATAATTATGTTGTGCTTATGATAATATGGTGTTCATGATTATGGTGATGACATAATTTTGTGATGGTACTTGTTTTCCTTCATCTTAATGTTCATCTGCCACATTAGGAAAACACATTTGAATGACACATATATAAGAATTTTCCCCTGCCAATCCTGTTTTGATTATATCTGTTCTATCATTATATCTACACAATTTGAGTAGGGTGGGGGATTAATTTGTGATGCTTCTTCCTTGTTGATTGCTTACTATAAAGTTTATACTAGCTACATGCTTGGTTGGAGCCTTGGAAGAATCCTTTGTTCTGTGTTTTCCGGCCAAGAATTATTTGTTATTTTTTGAATTTGTTATTCGTTGGGTACACCATGTAAGTTAGTTTTATTCCTTCGTTTGACTTCATTGCATATGTTAGAATTCAGAACCACCTAAAACTATTATTGTCAAACTGCTAATTTATTTATTTATTTTTTGTTGTGTTCTACAATTTCACAGCTCTAGCAGCTGGACTGCCTTTTCTCCCACCCTACTTGGATCAAGACGTATCGGTTATTTGCAATCATGGGGAGAATTTTGCAGTGGCTGGAGCTACTGCTTTGCCCCCAGATGTTCTTGCAAAAAGGAATATTTCATTCTCACCTACTAAATACAATCTCAATGTTCAACTCGATTGGATGTCCACATATTTCAATGGGATCTGTCACAATGCTGAAGGTTAGCCTCATTTGAATTAAGCATATAATACCAAGTCAAATTTATTATCTACAGTTTTTCAACTATTTTTTGTTTTTTGTTTTTTTAATAGATCGTGCTAAGAAGCTTAAAACAGCCCTATTCATGGTTGGAGAAATTGGGGGGAATGATTATAACTTTGCATTCCTTCAAGGCAAAACAATTGAGGAGGTCAGAGACATGGTTCCAGAAGTTGTCCAAGCAATAAAGGATACTGTTACAGTAAGTTTTCCTAGTAAACAAAATAAATTCCTTCTATTTTTTTTTTCTTCCAAAATGACTTGCTATGATTATTGATAACTAATTCTCTATTATTTTGGTTCCGGAGGGTCATTGGTTATGGTGCTAACCGAGTGGTTATCCCTGGAAATTTGCCAATAGGCTGTTTACCAATCTGTCTTGCAATATTCCAGACCAACAATTCTGCTGCTTATGACGAATTTCACTGCCTAAAGGAATTGAATAGTTTCTCAATGTATCACAATGATCAACTCAAACAAGCTCTTGAAGATTTGAGAAAAGAAAATCCTAACGTTATTGTGGTATATGGTGATTATTACAATGCTTTCCAATCGGTGTACCATAATGCTCTACTTCTTGGCGAGTCTCTCTCCACTTCTAACAAACTTCAAGAATATCTGAATCTGATGGAGAATATCTTTTATTTTTGGGTTGCGTGCAGTTAATGGATAGGATTTGATGTTGAATCTATGCAAAAACCATGCTGTGGTGCTGGAGTTGATAATGACTTTAGCTTGACAAAAGCTTGTGGAGATCCAGATGCACCTGTTTGTCCAAATCCAGATGAACGCATCAGCTGGGATGGGCTTCATTTGACACAACAGGCGTACCAGTATATGGCTAACTGGCTCATCCATGACATCTTGCCCAACCTTCATTGCACATTTTAAGTTGGTTTAGTTTTGTGAGGCTAGAGTATAGTAAGTAGAAAAGTTCTACTTATATGGTTCTTTTAGAGAGTTTTATTATTTCGAGTTCTGTTTGTTTGAGTAACAATTAAGCATTAATGTGTAGTAATACCAAATTCACTGTGAGCATTACTGTAATAAAGCAAGGAAATTAATCAAATTCACTTTTCCTATTTAGGCTTTAATCAATTGACTTTAAGGGCAGCATATAAAGCCATAGACTGTTAACGTGTGATTTGTCTAGGAATGAATGATTTTCAGATTTTTTGCTCTGTTATTCTTTCCTATTGTGTATTGCTGACCTGTTGCTTCTTTAGTATCTGAAACAGAAATCAAATTTATTTGTTTGCCTTTACTTTGATTAGATGAGTTTAATATTTTTCCTTGTTGAAAAATAGCAACTTGTTTGTAGAGTGATGATAATAACGCTAGTATTAACTCTAATTCTTTTTCTAGATTCTATTTTTCTTGCTCTGAACAATGTGATTTTTACATTGTTCAAAACTTCAAATATGTTGGACCATTCACTTAAAGACAGTTAAAGTGGAATGTAAGCATAAGGGTCCTCCCCCATGCCGCTTAATGGGTCCTCCATACGTTCTGCATACTTTGGCTACTTTGGTGTGTGCCTAAAGTAGCAAATGGGGCCTGAGGTAGAGGTCTTTTAGACCACGTTTGAACTAGGCCAAACTTAAGGAACATCTCACTATGAAACCCCCATTTAGAACCAAACCAAGTTCCCTTTTCCAATATACATCTTTTAAACTAGTGGAAACCCAAGTCTTCATTGCACAAAGTGGGCATCTTTCATCTTAAATTTGAGTAAACTCAGACAGCTTTTACTTGTACTTTGTAGAATGCGCAAAATAACTCTAATTGTGCTTGTAGTGCAAGTACTACAACCCTAGTTATATTCATTTATTATATTAATAAAATTCACCTATCACATTCATTCTCACATTAACTTATAGACTTTATGTTAGAGTAAAATTTGTAGTCAATTTAACAATTTAAAATTTTAACCCACGTTGTTAGGCAGGCACAATTACAACTCTGTCAGCACTCTAAAAGGAAAGATCTAATTCTTCTGAACATTATCTATTCAAGAATGTCTTTGTGTACATCACGAACGTCTTCATTAATCACCACAACAAGAGGTTGATCTAATTCAGAAACTAAGATTCAATGCTCTTTAAATGCAAATTGCCATATATAGAGTTTTTTCATAAGGCAGTTAAGCAACAACCTGACTAACTGAAAACACGATTTCTTAACCCCCATCCCAAAAACAGTAAAGTTTATACTAATTCATGTTCGAGTCTAGAAACATCCTTTGTTCAATGGTTACTGGCTAAGCATTATTAGTTATGCTTGTATTTTTAACTACTTGTGTACATTAAGCAAGTCAAATTTATTCCTTTGTTCAACTTGATTGCAGGTGTTAGGATTCAGACCCACCTTATTAACCAATATTAATGTGAAAGTTATATTAAACTAAATTTGTCTGTTATGTTCTATGATTTCACAGCTCTAGCAGCTGGAGTTCCCTTTCTCTCTCTCTCTCTCCCCCCCCCCCCCACCCCCCCCCCCCCCCCTCTCCCCCTCCCTACTTGGATCAAGATGCATTGGTTTTTAGCGGTCATGGGCAGAATTTTGCAGTGGCTTGTTCTACTGCTTTGCCTACAGAAGTTCTTGCAAAAAAGAATATTTTAAACCCAGATACTAGAAGATCTCTCAATGTTCAACTGGATTGGATGTCTACCTATTTCAATGGGATCTGTCACAATATTGATGGTTAGCCTCTCATTTGAATTAAGCATATAATACCAAGTTAAATATATTATGTACTATTCAACTTTTTCCTTTTCTTTTGATGTTGAATAGATTGTGCTGAGAAGCTTAAAACTGCCCTATTCATGGTTGGAGAAATTGGAGGGAATGATATAACTATGCATTTTTTCAAGGTAAAACAATTGAGGATGTCAGAGAGATAGTTCCAAAAGTTGTCCAAGCAATAAAGGATGCTGTAACAGTAAGTTTTCTTAGTAAACAAAATAAGTTTCTTCTTTTTTTTTCTTGCAAATTAAATGGCTTGCTACGATTATTGATTCATAATTCTATATAATATTGGTTCCAGAGGGTCATTGGTTTTGGTGCTACCCGAGTGTTGTCCCTGGAAACTTTCCAATAGGCTGTTTACCAATCTCTCTTACATTATTCAAGACTAACAATTCTGATGCTTGTGTTGAATTTCACTGCTTGAAGGAAATGAATAATTTCTCAATATACCACAATGATCAACTCAGAAGAGCCCTTGAAGATTTGAGAAAAGAACTTCCTAATGTTGTTATAGTATATGGGGATTATTACAATGCTTTCCAATGGGTTAACCGTTAAGCTGAACTTCTTTGTGAGTCTCTCTCTACTTTTAAGGTTCAAATACAATACAAGTCTAATATAACATGACATGATGGGGATTTAGTAATAGAATTTTATATTTATTGTAATGGACAGGATTTGATGCTGCATCTTTGCAAAAATCTTGCTGTGGTGTTGGAGATGATTATGACTTTAGCTTGATCAAAATGTGTGGAGCTCCAGGTGCAACTGTTTGTCCCAATCCAGATGAACGCATCAGCTGGGATAGAGTTCATTTGACACAGAAGGCTTACCAGTATATGGCAAACTGGCTCATCAATGACATCTTGCCCAACCTTCATTGCAAATAAGCAGTAAATTTCTACTTATAGAGTCTTATTATTTCGAGTTCTTTTTGTTCGACCAACATTGATATTCAGTTGACTGTTTTTCTATATGTAGTAATATTAAACTCACTTTGAGCATTGTGACTTTACTAAAACAAGGAAATTTATCAAATCCACTTTTCTTTTAAGGCTATATACAATTGAGTTTAATTTTATCTCGGAGCTTAAGTGCAGCATATAAAGCCATAGACTGTCAATGGGGGTATCTGTAACAGAAATCAGAGTTATTTGTTTACCTTTACTTTGATTAGATGAGTAAATTTTCTTTTTCTTGTTGCAAATAGAAAGTTCTTTATAGAGTGATAGTAAAGCTATTTATAACTCTATTTCTTTTTCTTGATTCTGATTTTCTTGCTCTGAACTTTGTGATTTTTACATTGTCCAAGTACATGGATCATTCAGTTAAGAGGAGATTAAGCATGATTGTCCTCTCTCTTGCCTTAATGAGTCATCTCTATATTCTGCATACTTGGGCTACTCAGGTGTGTGTCTAAGTTGCTAATGAGGCCTAAGGTAGAGGTCATTTAGACCAAGTTTGAACTAGACCAAACCAAGTTCCATTTGCCTACATCTGTTAAACTAGTAGAAACCGGAGTCTTCATTCAACACAGTGGGCATCTTTTGTCTGAAATTTGAGTAAACTCAGGCAACTTCTTCTTGAAGAGAATCACCTTAACAACTATGGGGGTGTTTGGTTTAACAAGTTTTCATCACTCATTTTCCATTTTCCATAACTCATCACTCATTTTTTGTGGGACCCACACCATGTTAAGTTGTTTGGCTAAGTTTTTGTTTTCAATTTTCATATTTTGCCTTTCCATGTATCCTCAGCTTCCATATGGTTTTGTCTAATGAGAGAAAAAAGAGAACAAAGAGTATAACGCGGCAGTAGAGATATTATGAGTTATGAACCAACATTTTCAAACCTATTACAGGACCCAACTACCAATGTGCTTTTGGAATATACAAAAAAATAACTCTAAATCTACTTGTAGTGCAGATACTACAATCTTAGGGTTTTTATGGTTAGTCTTGTATGTGTTGTAGATGCAAGTACGAATTCAAACAACTACCCACGTAAAGTTTGTCATGTTTTAATGAGTTATGAACTTATTAAAATGATTTAATGAGACATAATTTTATTCCATGTGAATGGTTTTTTTGGGGTCAATACACATTGTAGTTAGGGTGGTCACGGGAACACCCTAACTTGCCAAAAAAAAAAATTATACTTGCAAAAAAAAAAAATTTATATACATAATTATATTTAAATTAACATGTTGTCTAGCTATCTTAAAAAAATATTAACCAACCTAATTTGATAATCTCAAGAATTTGGGTTCAATCAAAATAGAGAAATGATATGTCTATAATATTTTCACAACAAATTCTAAGTGGCAAATTGTTATTAATTACTATTGTTGGGGGCAAAAAAGTAATCTCAGTGATAGGTTTAAATTTAAACCAATAACAACTAATTACCTATGATATGTTGTGAAAATATTATGGACGTAGCACTTCTCGTAAAAAATAAGAGTAATACTAGGGATACAATAAAATATCGAAATAATTTCATAACATTTCAAAATTAGCATGCCAACTCACACATGGATTTTTTTTTTGTATGCTAATATTAAAATTGTTGTGATATTTTGTTTTGTTTCTAGCATTACTCACAAAAATAATCTGGCCCCCAAATATAATAATTGATTCCTTATTAAAAAGAAAAAGTTCAGATAACAACAAAAATGAGGCCAAATAAAATCAAAAATTGACCAAAAAACAACAAAATTAGGCCAAATAACAACAAATAAACAAAATATTCAACAAAAGCTCGTTTAAAAAAACCAAAAATAAAAACCCCTAATCACTCAAATTCGTAACTTGTTCAACCTATTCCATAAAAATAATTAAATAATCTCTAATTTCATTTTCCTAAAAATGGGTACCAAAAGAGAGATTGTGGCTGTGAGTTCTTCAAGGACATGCTAAGAGCTTTGCTCCTCGGTGATGCTGGGAACTTTACTCCTCCGCAGTTTGGCTCGCAATCACAACATATATCATTCATTGCTCTCTTTCACTTTCTCCATTTTTATCTTCTCTATCATCATTTCAGATTATTTCTCACTTTATTATTCTCATCTTAACATTCTTAGTTCTCACTTAATTTCTTATCAGTCACTTTTTGCTCTTTTTTTTAAAAAAAATTTATTTGTATAAGAAAATTGTAAAATTTCATGTATTTGCATGCTTTTTTATTTATTTATTTATTTTTGTGATGTCAATATATTCTATTTATCTTTTGATTAAATTTTGTATAATTTAAGTTTCTTAATTACCACTCTAGGGAAAAAAAAGAAAAAAGAAAAGAAAACCTTAGAGACGCCATTGATGGTTTTATGAATCGCTATATAATGGATTGAAGGAGATTCTTCTTGGGGAAGGAAAAAAAAACTTTCCATTATCATTAGGGTATTCTCCTTGACTATTATTAACTATTATAATAGTTAAATATATTGGCCATTAATTGAATTTGATTATTCTCGTGAGTTCTAGTTAGCTCAACTTGTAAAGACTCTGATAATTGAATAAGAGATCCAGGGTTCAATCCTCGCTTACACCAAAAACTGATTAGTGTCTTGATTTGATGCTCTCAGAGCGTTTTGATTATTCTCTTGTTCCATAGTGTTTGTCAAATTTAGAAACTCTAACCTTTTTTTTAAAATTTTTTGATTATTCTCATGTTCCATAGTGTTTGTCAAATTTAGAAAATCTAACCTTTTTATATAAAAAAAAAAAAAATATCACTTAATGTAAATGTCACTTAAAGTGAAAAAAAAAAAAAAATCTTCAAATTTCCCTAATAAGCTTTCAAGAGAATTTAAGTTTAAATAAAATAAAATTTTAGAAATTTCGGAAAGTGTAGATCAATGATCTTTTGCCTATTCAATTGGACAAGCATTTTGGGATAACAAAAAATGCAATAATGGGCAATCAAGATGAGACTATGAAGTCCTGGTTTGATAATAAAGAGTGCAATCATTAGAAACAGAAACCATAATTAAGTTTGAAAGTTTTTCCAAAAAAAAAAAAAAAAAAGATGAGACTATGAAGTATGAAAATAAATATTTTTAAAATAAACCATAAACACTTTGAGGGTGTCCTTTTTTTGTCATTTCTTATATATATAACAGTTTCAATGCACTTTATAACTGTATAGTATGCCAAATGCTAACAAAGTTTAGGTTAAAGGCTCCTTATTGTTAAAAGAGAGAGAGGAAGAAGAAATTTACAGCTAATTCTCTAATTTTTATAACAATACCAAATGGACTCAAACAATTGAACCCTACACAATATACAAGGTGTTGGGAGCGGGACTTTGGGTATAGTTATTGATATGTAATTTATGTTGACACCCCAAAAAGGTTTAAAATGTCATTTGAATCATTAGATGAGCATGAATTTAATTATGAACATTAGAGTTTATAATAATTGAAACGAGACTTTGAGTACAAAAATCGAACGATCGAATTGAAAGATCAAACCACAATAAATTTCAAATTGAAAAATGTCCATTATTTTCTTAGCCATTATACCATCCAAACCGTATGGCCTAAAGGCTTGTTCAACCTCGTTGAATTCAAATTTCAAATTCCTAGTCTATCTTGGTAACTAAAGATGAATGAGCATATGTTTGCAACAGCCACCAAGGTTCCCCACAACACATCTCCTCCATTCTTGTTAGGGAGGACGTTCAGGAATCATGAAAGGTAAGCATGAAAATTTGGACATTTACAAAGCTTAAACCCAAGAGTTACAATCACGAAGATTTGTCACCAGACTCCTTACCAAGAGGGAATACAAATCCTTTGTACCACATTTTATATTCCACTTTATGTTTCACCAATCATAACTTATCTTTATTTTTTTTTTTTTTTCATTGTAAACTTTTGTTATTTTATAAGGAAATTTAAAGTTTAAACAAATATATGGCAAGTTGTAATTAGTGAAATATAAAGTGAAACACAAAAAATGGTACAGATGATTTGTATTCACCAAGAGGTAGTGCAAATGAGTTTCCTTTTTTGATCACATGAGATTTCAGTTACATGCTACACTAACGTGTTGTATCCACCCAAAAAAAAAAAACAAAACAAAAACAAAAAACAAAACAAAACACAACAAAACAAAAAGAATATCATATGAGCTAAGGTTAAACATGTATTTGTGCATTTGGATGCGACTTTATATTGATTATTTCTTTCTTAGTTGTTGGAAGTTAGTTATGGGATGATGTAAAAAGAGGTTTTAAAAATTTTCACATAAGCAAATAAACTATAAAGTTAAATGAAAAAATTGATGTCAAATTAGAGACTCCATTTTGTGCAGTCTCTTACACAAAGAGAATAAATATTTTTGAAAGCATGATTATGTGAGATGAGATCTAACATCTTGATACAAAATAGAAATTCTACTTTAACCTAATTTAAGTATATATATGTGTGAAGCTCCCTCTTAGAGACTTAAATCCTGACTCTTGCTCCCTACACCCCACAAGCATTTAATACTTTTGGAGTGACCATCGCACTAAGGATGTGCGGTGGTGAGATTTGACATCTTGAATTACATTAATTCGTGCACGACATAGATTTGGTCTTAAAATGCAATCTCATTAGCTTTATTTTTAAAGAATGAAAGGTGATTTAATTTTAATCTTTTATTGAATAATAATAATATTATTATTATTAAATAAAGATGCATTTTTGGTATTTTTTTGATTTGTTACTAAAAATACTCAAGTGGCGACTCAATACTAATTAATATTGAAAATAAATTATCTAAAATAATTAGAATTTGCTTAGAAAAAATTAAAGTCTAATTTATTAATTAGATTAAATTAACATAATTCAACACTATATTTCTAAAAAAAAAAAAAGACGAGACTATGAAGTATGAAAATAAATATTTTTAAAATAAACCATAAACACTTTTAGGGTGTCCTTTTTTTGTCATTTCTTATATATATAACAGTTTCAATGCACTTTATAACTGTATAGTATGCCAAATGCTAACAAAGTTTAGGTTAAAGGCTCCTTATTGTTAAAAGAGAGAGAGGAAGAAGAAATTTACAGCTAATTCTCTAATTTTTACAACAATCCCAAATGGACTCAAACAATTGAACCCTACACAATTTACAAGGTGTTGGGAGCGGGACTTTGGGTATAGTTATTGATATGTAATTTATGTTGACACCCTAGAAAGGTTAAAAATGTCATTTGAATCATTAGATGAGCATGAATTTAATTATGAACATTAGAGTTTATAATAATTGAAACGAGACTTTGAGTACAAAAATCGAACGATCGAATTGAAAGATCAAACCACAATAAATTGAAAAATTGAAAAATGTCCATTATTTTCTTAGCCATTATACCATCCAAACCATATGGCCTAAAGGCTTGTTCAACCTCGTTGAATTCAAACTTCAAATTCCTAGTCTATCTTGGTAACTAAAGATGAATGAGCATATGTTTGCAACAGCCACCAAGGTTCCCCACAACACGTCTCCTCCATTCTTGTTAGGGAGGAAGTTCAGGAATCATGAAAGGTAAGCGTGAAAATTTGGACATTTACAAAGCTTAAACCCAAGAGTTACAATCACAAAGATTTGTCACCAGAGTCCCAGACTCCTTACCAAGAGGGAATACAAATCCTTTGTACCACATTTTATATTCCACTTTATGTTTCACCAATCACAACTTATCATTTTTTTTTTCCATTTTAAACTTTTGCTATTTTATAAGGAAATTTAAAGTTTAAACAAATATATGGCAAGTTGTAATTAGTGGAATATAAAGTGAAACACAAAAAATGGTACAGATGATTTGTATTCACCAAGAGGTAGTGCAAATGAGTTTCCTTTTTTGATCACATGAGATTTCAGTTACATGCTACACTAATGTGTTGTATCCACCAAAAAAAAAAAAAATAAACAAAAACAAAAACAAAACAAAACAAAAACAAAAAACAAAAAACAAAACAAAACACAACAAAACAAAAAGAATATCATATGAGCTAAGGTTAAACATGTATTTGTGCATTTGGATGCGACTTTATACTGATTATTTCTTTCTTAGTTGTTGGAAGTTAGTTATGGGATGATGTAAAAAGAGGTTTTAAAAATTTTCACATAAGCAAATAAACTATAAAGTTAAATGAAAAAATTGATGTCAAATTAGAGACTCCATTTTGTGCAGTCTCTTACACAAAGAGAATAAATATTTTTGAAAGCATGATTATGTGAGATGAGATCTAACATCTTGATACAAAATAAAAATTTTACTTTAACCTAATCTAAGTATATATATGTGTGAAGCTCCCTCCTGGAGACTTAAATCCTGACTCTTGCACTCTACACCCCACAAGTATTTAATACTTTTGGAGTGACCATCGCACTAAGGATGTGCGGTGGTGAGATTTGACATCTTGAATTACATTAATTCGTGCACGACATAGATTTGGTCTTAAAATGCAATCTCATTAGCTTTATTTTTAAAGAATGAAAGGTGATTTAATTTTAATCTTTTATTGAATAATAATAATATTATTATTAAATAAAGATGCATTTTTGGTATTTTTTTATTTGTTACTAAAAATACTCAAGTGGCGACTCAATACTAATTAATATTGAAAATAAATTATCTAAAATAATTAGAATTTGCTTAGAAAAAATTAAAGTCTAATTTATTAATTAGATTAAATTAACATAATTCAACACTATTTTTTTTTAGAAGAATTCAACACTCTTTTGAAGCTTTAAAAATCATATATATAGTTTTTTTTTTTTTTTTAAGTAAAAAGTTTTTAGTGAAAATATTTTTGGTCAAAACATTTTCAAGTGTTTGGTGTGACATAAAATTTTGGGTAAAATATTATTTTGGTTCTTAAACTTTAACATTTTTTTTTTCATCCCTAAACTTTAAAAGTTCTTTCTTCATCCCTAAACTTTATAAATAGTTTTTTCAATAGTTTAGAGACAAAATAGGGGTAAAAAAAAAGTAATTTTTTCAATGGTTTTGGGACAAAAAACAAATTTCTAATAAAGTTTAAGGACATAAATAAAAAAAATTTTAATAGTTTAGTGACAAAAGATAAAATTTTCAATGGTTTAAGAACTAAAAATGAATTCCTTATAGTTTAGGAATAAAAAACAAATTTTAAGTAAAATTTAGGGTCACAATAGTATTTTACTCTAAGAATTTTTAAACTAAAAAAAACTGATGCCTGATAGCCATCATAGCCCCAACTTGATTGGTGGCCCGTGCACTGAATTGACAACCTGGGCTCCCAACAATCGGATCGGCGATCTAGCCACAAAATGAGGCAGAGAGACGCTGTTTTGTTTTGTTTTTTTTGTTGTTGTTGTTGTTGTTGTTTTTTTTTTTTTTTTTTTTTTGTATAATGTTTTATCAAGTGTTTTTGGTAAAACATTTTACAAAGAAATTTACTGTCAAACAAATAATACTTAACAACAAGATAAAGACGAAAATACAAAAAGTATTTTTTGTAAATATTTTTTGCTAAAAAAAGGATCAAAGAAATTCCCATTTAATTAGCAAACTACCTAGCCCATTAGGTTTTCAAAAGTGTGTGATTTACCTCCAGTACTTTTTTAACTAAATATTTCATTTTGTTTTAAATACACAATAACAAGTAGTAGTGGCATTTAATCTCCACATTTTATTTAGTTGGTAGGGGATGTGGTAGTTTTTCATTAAAACAAAAGAAGATTCCAGTTAAAAAAGTACCAGAAGTAAGTCAAACCTATTTTTAAAAGGAATTTCCTTTTGTTTTAATAAAAGACTTCCGCATCACTTACTAATTAAATAAAATATGAAGATTAAAACTAACTACCACTTGTCATTGTATATTTAAAATAAAAGAACATATCCAGTTAAAAAAGTACCAAAGGTAAATCAAACCCTAACTAAATTAGTATTCATAAAGTCAAAATATTGTTCAAAACTACAAAGGGGTGGCTTGATGCATTTGGGGGCCAAAATTGAAATTAAGGCATTTTATATATATATATATATTTAAATATAACTTAAAAAAAATATTACTTAAATTCTACTATCTTATTTTAGATACAAAATTATTACTAATTAACATGAACAATGTAGATTTTTTTTTTAGAAAGTCTGTAGACACAAAAAATTGACAAAACTTTCACAGCTGTTAATATGGTAGATTGATAGTGGTGAGTAAAAGAGTAATATTAGTGGTGGACCTAGGTAAAAACTAAGAAAAGTTTGTCAACTCAATTATTATGGAAAAAGGTGTGAATTTTTTTTGTGTATTGCTTTTTTTTATATATGCTACATTCACAATATTTTTTACAACAAATCATAATTGTTAAGTTATTACTGGGTTCTAATTTAAATTCACTACTGAAATTATTTATTTTGTTATCAATAAGTAACAGCCTCTAATAACATACTAATTAGGATTTTTTGTAAAAATAATATAAAAAATATTGTGAACGTAATATTTTTACTAGGTAATATATATATATATATATATAATTTTTCTTTTTTACGTAATGGCTAATATTTGAGCTTAATTAAATTAAAATTTGGGACCTTAATTACTTACCTTGCAGAACCGGCACTGAAACTAGAGAATCAAGGTTAACACTTAACAGAAGCTAGCATTTCTTTTTCTGTTTCTTTTTGTTTTGTTTTTTTCCTGACGACGGAAGAAGCTAGCATAGCCTAGCATTTCTAATCTTCATAGTTTCATAACGGAGCAATTCTGTTCTTGAGCAATGTCTAACACCATGGCAGTTTTCTCTTTGATTTTCACTCTCAGTACTACTTTCTCTCTTCTTCTTCTTCTTCTTCTTCTTCCTCATTGCATTGATGCTCAGCCCCTTAAGGTTTGCAAATTTGATGCAATATATCAACTCGGGGACTCGCTCTCTGACACTGGCAATTTAATTCGTGAGGTCCCAACTTCGACTTGTGCTCGGCTTCCTTATGGCCAAAACTTTGTCAACAATGCCACTGGCCGGTGCTCCAATGGGATGCTAATGATTGATTATTTTGGTAAGAATCTAACTTCTTGTCGTTGATATTTATTTACTTATTTTTGTTCTTTTATACTTGTTGTTGGATTTTGTTAAAAGAACACAGAAAATATTGTGATGCTTATATATGGATATAATGGCCAAACTTGTTGATTTTTTTGTTTTTGTTTTTTTTTTTTGGGTTCTTTTTATTAATTGCTGTTGGTTTTTAAAAGAAGCCCAAAAACATTACTATCTAGAAAGTTTTCAAGCTCCATATATTTCAGAAAGAATGTTTTCCTCTCTCTCTCTCTCTCTCTCTCTCTTGATTCTTTAGAATGTCATTCAATACTGTTTAAATGACACATATATAAGAATTTTTCTCTCCCAATCCTGTTTTGATTATATCTGAGTTCTATCATTATCATACAAGATATAAGTGGAGTGGGGGATTAATTTGTGATGCTTCTTCCTTGTTGATTGCTCACTATAAAGTTTACACTACATGCATGATTGAGCCTTGAAAAAAATCCTCTGTTCTGTGTTTTCCGGCTAAGTATTATTTCTTATGTTCGAATTTTTTACTAGTTGTTTACATTATGGCATTATGCAAGTTGATTTTAGTCTTTTGTTTGACTTGATTTCATATGTTAGAATTCAGAACCACCTTATTAACCAATATTACTGTCAAAGTTATGTTATACTATTTTTATTTTTTTTTTTGTTATGTTCTATAATCTCACAGCTCAAGCAGCTGGACTTCCTTTCCTCCATCCCTACCTGGATCGGGACACATCGGTTAATGGCAGTCATGGGGAGAATTTTGCAGTAGCTGGTGCAGCGGCTTTGCCCACAGAGGTTCTTGTAAAAAAGAATATTTCAGTCGTAGCTACTAATAGCTCTCTCAATGTTCAACTGGATTGGATGTCCACATATTTCAATGGGATCTGTCTCAATGCTGAAGGTTAGCCTCTCATTTGAAGCATATATAATATACCAAGTCAAATTTATTGTCTTCATATTTTCAACCTTTTTTTAAAAAAATAAATAATTTTTTTTTTTTGATGCTGAATAGATTGTGCTGAGAAGCTTAAAACAGCCCTATTCATGGTTGGAGAAATTGGAGGGAATGATTTTAACTTTGCATTGGTTCAAGGCAAACCAATTGAGGAGCTTAGAAACCTGGTTCCAGAAGTAGTCATAGCAATAAAGGATGCTGTTACAGTACGTTTTCTTAGTAAACAAAATAAATTCCTTTTATGTATATATTTTTAATGCAGAATGACTTGATTGATTTTTGATTCCTAATTGTCTATAATATTGGTTCCAGAGGATCATTGGTTATGGTGCTACCCGAGTGGTTGTCCCTGGTAACTTCCCAATAGGCTGTTTACCAATCTTTCTTACAGCATTACAGACCAACAATTCTACAGCTTATGACGAATTTCATTGCCTGAAGGGAATGAACGATTTCGCAATATATTACAATGATCAACTCAAACAAGCCCTTGAAGGATTGAGAAAAGAAAATCCTAAAGTTGCTGTAGCATATGGTGATTATTACAATGCTTTCCAATCGGTTTACCGTAATGCTTCACTTCTTGGTGAGTCTCTCCCTGCTTCTAATAAACTTCAAGGATATTAATAATAATAAAAATCTGATGGAGAATAACTTTTTTTGGGTTGCGCCCAATGTGTAGGATTTGATATTGAATCTTTGCAAAAAGCTTGCTGTGGTGCTGGAGGTGACTATGACTTTACACTTAGAAAAGGGTGTGGAGAGATTTCGCAATATATTACAATGATCAACTCAAACAAGCCCTTGAAGGATTGAGAAAAGAAAATCCTAAAGTTGCTGTAGCATATGGTGATTATTACAATGCTTTCCAATCGGTTTACCGTAATGCTTCACTTCTTGGTGAGTCTCTCCCTGCTTCTAATAAACTTCAAGGATATTAATAATAATAAAAATCTGATGGAGAATAACTTTTTTTGGGTTGCGCCCAATGTGTAGGATTTGATATTGAATCTTTGCAAAAAGCTTGCTGTGGTGCTGGAGGTGATTATGACTTTACACTTAGAAAAGGGTGTGGAGATCCAGATGTACCAGTTTGTCCAAATCCAGATAAACGCATCATCTGGGATGGAGTTCATTTGACACAACAGGCGTACAAGTACATTTCTGACTGGCTCATCCGTGACATCTTGCCCGACCTTCATTGCTAATTTTAATTTGGTTTAGTTTTGTGAGGCTTGCATAGAGTTAGCAAGTAATAAAGTTCTTCTTATATGGTTCTTTTAGAGAGTTTTATAATTTCGAGTTCTGTTTGTTTGAATAATGTTGATATACAATTATATTAAGCATTAATATGCAGTAATTACCTAATTCACTTTGAGCATTGCGACTGTAATAGAGCAAGGAAATTAATCAAATTCGCTTTTCCTATTTAGTGCATCATGTAATGCCATAGACTGTCAATGGGGATATCTGTATCAGAAATCAAATTTATTTGTTTGCCTTACTTTGATTAGAAGAGTTTATATTTTTCTTTGTTGAAAAATAATAGCAAGTTGTTTGTAGAGTCTTTTTCTAGATTCTGTTTTTCTTACTTGAACTTTATGATTTTTACATTGTTTAAATACATTGGACCATTCAATTAAGAGGAATGTAAGCATAAGGGTACTCTCCCATGCCTTAATGAGTCCTCCCTGTGTTCTGAATACATGGGCTACTAAGTTTGTGCCTAATTAGTAAATGGGGCCTGAGGTAGAGGTCTTTTAGATCAAGTTTGAACTAGACCAAACTTATGGAACGTCTCAATATGAAATCCCCGTTTAGAACCAAACCAAGTTCCCTTTTCCAATTTGCTCCAAAAATATATATATATATATATATATGCATCTTCTAAACTAGTGGAAACCAGAGTCTTCATTGCACATAGTGGGATCTTTTATCTTAAACTAGTCGCAACCCCACATATCTGACTATTTTGTAATGAAATATAATATATAATTTATTTTATAAAATATCCATAAAATCATAAGATTAGTAATTTGTAATAAAGCATTTTTCTTATAAGATAATTTAATTTTAGATGTATTAAAATATTAATTAAGATTTATATATATATATATATATAACTCATTACCAAACCAAAAAAGGGCAAGAATTTTTTTTCTAAAATAAAAAAATATCATATTGCTTTCTTTTTTAAAATTAAGAATTTTGTGTTCTCTATAAATAAAAAATTATATGTATTTTTTACTTTCTTTTTATATTAAAATTTTCATCTACTCATATTATGAACTAATTTGCTAGTGATAGAATACATAGGTGGATTTAANTCATGCTTGGTGAAGGCCGGCGAGCGCCTAAACTCGATCCACCACTCTCTACAAATCATTGTTCTGAGTTCGTTGGAGCTTGGAACCCATATCTTTTTGGGCTACAAAAATGGACCTTACATTATATTATTATTTATTATTATTATTATTTTATTATTATTATTATTATTATTATAAGGGTGCATATAGAAACTTAAATAGGAGATTTGCTAATAATTTTTGTTTGTAATATTTTGGGTGGACAATTTTAAAATTTTCACATAGAATATAATTTCTATATATATATATATATATTATTATCAACAACAAATTGTTTTTCCAATCAGTCCAATTAATCATTGTTAAGCAATGATTGATATGACATTTTGTTTGCTTGCAAAGTATCTTCATATGAGTATGTTTTGATTCAGTATATATTCATGAATGTAATGAGATAAGCATTGTATGCAAGAAGAGAAATCATGATCATATTTTGTATACTTTGAAAGAGATAGATTGTTTTGCATTAAAGATCATTTGAATTTTTTTTTTAATGGTGGGAAAAATCTATTTTTATCATTCATTTCTAACTATCATTATTGGAAAAAACTTAAATCCACCTATGTATTCTATCACTAGCAAATTAGTTCATAATATGAGTAGATGAAAATTTTAATATAAAAAGAAAGTAAAAAATACATATAATTTTTTATTATAGAGAACAAAAAATTCTTAATTTTAAAAAAGAAAGCAATATGATATTTTTTTTTTAGAAAAAAAATTCTTGCCCTTTTTTGGTTTGGCATGAGTTATATATATATATATAAAAATCTTAATTAATATTTTAATACATCTAAAATTAAATTATCTTGACTAATCTTTGCTTTTGTCTAAATAAGTGGTAATATAGGGTACTTCTAATACAACTATTAAGAGCATTTTCTTTACAAAAACTACAAATTTGTTCACCCAAAATTATTAAAAAATAAACAAAATTTAGTAAAGTCTCATAGTTTAACATCTAAATAGATTACTAGAAAAATCAAATTCTAACTTGCAAAACAACTAATTATTAACCCACATTAAATCAAACCAATAGGATAAAGAAAAAGAGCTTGTGATTGGGAATTAGAATACCAAAATACATAAATATGCATAAAAGTCAATACAAATTTGTCAAAAAAAGAAACAAATGTGATTTGACAATTAAATCATTAGTTGAAAAAAATGGTTGAAACAATAAAAGAATCCACCGAAAGAGAAACAAAATTGGGGAGAGAGAGAGAGAGAGAGAGTATTGACCTTTTTAGTCATGAACAACTTGGAAAGAATATGGTAGAG
Source organism: Quercus suber (assembly GCF_002906115.3). NCBI lineage: Eukaryota > Viridiplantae > Streptophyta > Magnoliopsida > Fagales > Fagaceae > Quercus > Quercus suber. Next base: position 1,302,262 of record NW_027069538.1, read on the forward strand.
AGGTGGAAATGAACTAAAAAGAAATTTATAAGAAAATTAAGATGGAAGCGGAAGATTGAAGTAGATGAAAGGTTGAAAATTTCAAATGACAATGATTGAGAAAATTTAGAATTGGTAGAATTTTAGAAGATTGAGAAAATTTAAAAATTTATAAAGGAATCAAATGAAAATTTTAAAAAGACAATGATTGGAGGAGATGAAAGATTGAACTAAGAAGACAATGGTTGAAGAAGATGAAATGTTGAATAAAATAAAAAATAAGAAATTACGCTAATGACATGGTACAAAAAGAGATTTGTAAACTTTTTTTCCAAAACTTCCATGTTATATAAAGTATAGATAGATATGTATAAACATTTTTTTTGGCTTTTGATTATTTATTGATATTTTTTTTCTTATAAAAATATAAATTAAGGTAAATGAATATTTAAAGACAAAATTATATGTAAAGTTATAACCGTCCAAGACGAATGTGTGAATTCAGACTATTTATATATTTAATATTGTCAACAAAATTTAGGAATAAAAAATAAATAGATACCAAATTGTCAAAAAGATAAACAAATGTAATGTGACAATTAAATCAATAACAACAAAAAACACCATTAGTTGGAAAAAATGGTTGAAACAATAAAAAAATTCATCAAAAATGAAACAAAATTGGAGAGAGAGAGAGAGAGAGAGAGAGAGGGTATTGACCTTTTTTTCTATGAACAACTTGGAAGGAATAGGGTAGAGAGGTGGAAAGGAAGTAAAAAGAATTTTATAAGAAAATTAAGATGGAAGAGAAAGTGTTGAAGTAGATGAAAGGTTGAAATTTTCAAGTGACAATAATTGAGAAAAATTAAAAATGGTAGAATTTAAGAAGATTGAGAAATTTTGAAAATTTATAAAGGAATCAAATGAAAATTTAAAAAAGACAATGATTGGAGGAGATAAAAGATTAAACTAAGAAGATAGTGGTTGAAGGAGATGAAAAGTTGAATAAAGTAAAAATTAAAAAAAATAAAAAGAAAGGATGCTAATAACGTGGTACAAAAAGAGATTTGTAAAATTTATTGCAAAGCTTCTATATTATATATGGTATAGATAGATATGTATAGACATTGTTCTTGACTTTTGATTATTTATAGATTTTAGTTTTAGTTATAAATATCTAAATTATAGTAAATGAATATATAAAGACAAAATTACATGTAAAGTTAAAACCGTCTAAGATGAACGTGTAAAATCAATCTATTTATATATTTAATATTGTTAACAAAAATAAAAAAAGAATAATTAAATAGCTAATGAGGTAGTGCAACATGAGTATAGCAACAATAAATATTACATTTCAAGTTTTATATATTATATAAAAAATATGAGTAAACACTCAACTCATAGCTTCTACTTGTACTTAGTAGAATACGCAAAATAACTCTAATTGTAGCCATATACTCCATTAGAACAAAACTACATTAACCCTTGGTTTGGTAATGGTGTGTGAGTTTAACGAAGAAAAAAAAAAACAATTTAAACCGAAGTGGTGATACCATGATGGGTTTTTTATATTGATGTGTCACAAATCACAAAAAAATAATAATTAAGATATTCCTTAATTATATTAACTAGAATGTAATTTCGTGCATATGTACAGGTACATTTAAAACCGATCACAATTTTATATATATATATATATATAACTTGGAATCTAATTGGTTCTAGACTCTTTGGTTTTTGCACCCAATAATTCACTTATTACAAAAATTATAAAATTAGATGAGGCACATGGTACAAAATTAAATTTCAACTAAAATTCAATTTAGAATCTAATTCAATTTAGACTATTTGATTTTTGCAACTAATAATTCACTTGACACATAAATTTAAAATTAGATAAGACACATGACATAAAATTAGATTTCAATTTAAAATTTAATTGTATATTATCTCAGTTTCAGTTATTATTTTATATACAGATATAGATTAATAAAATTCACTCATCATGTACGTTAACTTGTAGACTTTATGTTAAAGTCAAATTTGTAGTAATTTTAATAATTTAAGGTCTGTTTAATTGTGTTATTTAAACAACAGTTTTCATTATTTAAATAACAAAATACATATTTTCATAACTTTTTTTACTCACACATATTTTTACAATACTTTAAAATAACATTAATACTTTTAAATTTTTAAAGGAAATGTTAACGAATATCTTTAAAGTATTAGTTAATAATTTACTTAAAGAAAATTTTTATAACAAAAGAAAAAAAAATTCAATTAAGGTTTTAACAGTTTTTTTTTTTTTTTGTTTCTTATAAAAGTAGTGTTAAATTTTTTTAAAATAAATCATTAATTAATATTTTAAAAGCACTCGTTAACACGACTCAGTATTTAACCCACCGACCATTGTTGGGTACGCACCATTACGTCAGCGTCGGCAGTAAAAAAAGAAACATTTATTTCTTCTGAACATTTATTCAAGAAAGTCGAAGTATGAAGTACGAACATCTTTCATTAATCACCGCAACAAGAGGGTAGTTCTTACCGTACGTAGTTCTTAATGGCCTCGAGCATTACCCTTTCTACTTTCTAGGCATCGGTGTATGGTCGTTGGAACATGCCTGCATCATGATCTACATTAAGTCATTATGTCCGTTGCTCGTGCTCTTGTTTGAGTTTTTGTTACTTGAACAAACATGATTTTTAGGTGGAGTATGGGACTTCCCTAAAAACTAACATTCAAACTGTCACGCCCTGAACCCGGGTAAAAGTATTTTTTTTTTTTTTGTTTCTTATAAAAGTAGTGTTAAATTTTTTTAAAATAAATCATTAATTAATATTTTAAAAGCACTCGTTAACACGACTCAGTATTTAACCCACCGACCATTGTTGGGTACGCACCATTACGTCAGCGTCGGCAGTAAAAAAAGAAACATTTATTTCTTCTGAACATTTATTCAAGAAAGTCGAAGTATGAAGTACGAACATCTTTCATTAATCACCGCAACAAGAGGGTAGTTCTTACCGTACGTAGTTCTTAATGGCCTCGAGCATTACCCTTTCTACTTTCTAGGCATCGGTGTATGGTCGTTGGAACATGCCTGCATCATGATCTACATTAAGTCATTATGTCCGTTGCTCGTGCTCTTGTTTGAGTTTTTGTTACTTGAACAAACATGATTTTTAGGTGGAGTATGGGACTTCCCTAAAAACTAACATTCAAACTGTCACGCCCTGAACCCGGGTAAAAGTTAGAGGCGTGACAACTACACACTTATAAAATTTATAAGAGCGAAAAATCTTTTTAACAAATAAAGAATTTATCCTTAAAGAAAATTTCATTAATAAATCCAAAAAAATTTCTTCAATAATGCAATTATCAAAGAATCTTCAAAATAATAATCTTCGAACATTATAAAGAAAATAAACTAAATCTTTGAGACTAAAGTCAGAACAAAAGACAATATTAAACATAAAAGTCCAAAATCTTATTCCAATGATTCCTAAACTTTTCTCATATGCACATAGATCAAATATTTTAATCTTACAAATATATCATAGATGGATTAGAAAAAAAAAATCAATTTTCCATATATTAAGCTATAATTTATAATAGGTTCTAGAAAACACATAAGCAGTTTCAAGGACTTAAAACAATTCAAATATTCAAACATAATTCATATTCAAACAATTCAAATATATCCCCGTAATTGGGCATCAAATTCAGATGAAACTAGTTCTGTGCTAATGTATATCCACATTAGCTAGATCCAGAAACACAATAGACTCGTGATGCCCTAGATAGAACTAGTTTCAGTACCAATGAAATACCCTTATTGGTTGGATATCAAGGTCAAAATATATTTAGATTGTCTAAAATCATATATATCAAATCATAGTTCAAAAAAATATATATTTCATTCAAATACATATGTATAAAATTATATATTCAGTAATCAAAATATATTTGTGATAATTATTTATTCTTTTACTTTAAATCAATGCAGCTAATTAAATTAAATTAAATTTATAACAATTAAAAACAAATTTTAGTAGTTAAAATACAATAGTATAATGTATATCCTCCATTAGCTAAGTCTAGAAACACGATAGGCCCGTAATACCCCAGATAGAACTAGTTTCAGTACCAATGAATGACCAAATTGGCTAGGTATCACAGTACCAATAAATAACCCTTATTGGTTGGATATCAGAGTCAAAATATAGTTAGATTGTCTAAAATCATATATATCAAATCATAGTTCAAACAAAAATATATTTCATTCAAATACATACATACATACATACATATATATATATATATAATATTATATATTCAGTAATCAAAATATATTTGTGATAATTTTTTGTTCTTTACTTTAAGTTTTGTCTCTTTGATTGGGTCACATTATAAATTTTTTTAAAATTATTTGGTTATCAAGTAAATGGTGCTTTAAATTATTTTAGATGACATTTAAGAATTTTAGAGAAAGTGTTAGAGGAAAGTTTTTTGTGGCGAGCTAGCTGAGGTAAGTAACATTATTTTAATTGATTTATTTTTGCTTATACGGTTGTATTTTAACTATTGAAATTTGTTTTTATTGTTATAATTTTATTTAATTGTTTTAGCTGCATTGATTTAAAGTAAAGAACAAAAAATTATCACAAATATATTTTGATTACTGAATATATAATATTATATATATATATATATGTATGTATGTATGTATGTATTTGAATGAAATATATTTTTGTTTGAACTATGATTTGATNTTTGGTCTGAGATAATAATGGGAGTTATTGAAAATTTTATTTTGCTTAATCATAATATTTTTCTTTATATATATATATATATATATTTTTTTTTCCTGCCACAACTAAAGCACTAGAGATATTACCATAACTCTTATTACAATGTAGGCCCGTGGGCCATCTTCAATTACGCGTGTTCCTCTGTTTCCTTTCTTTTTTTTCTTTTTTAATTAAAACTTGTCAGACTTCGTTGACTTTTCTATTCACTTCTACCAAAATTAATAAACAAATAATAATAAGAGAAGAAAGAAGGAAGTTGAGTGCTGCTTTGATTTAATGTTTTCTCGTTTTCTTGTTGTTTTGTTTTGTTTTTTGTTTTTTTTTTTAAACACACGTGACTCTATGTCAGGCCTCAAAGCATGCCTAGGCTACTAGGCATCTGTATTTCCCCAATACCACTTCGGGTTCTGCCATATATCCTGAGAAGTCCACGTCAAGTACTATTTATCAAATAAAATTGTGCAGGAACTTGACGGATCAGCATCAGGTGCAATACCTAGGGTATTGCACCTGGTGCAATACCTCAATTTCTTTCATAATTTTTTTAACTTTTTTACTTTTTAATTTTAACTTTTTTACTATTTTTTAATATATTTTATTTAATAGCTGAGATTGAAAGTTGCTTTTTTAACTTTCAATCTCAGTCTTTGATAAACTATTGCACCAGATGCAATACCCTAGGTATTGCACCTGATGTGAATCCGAACTTGACCATTAAGCCTAAAAGTTTACAGCCTCTGCCTACGCCTAACTAGGGCTGTTTATAGGTCGGGTCAGGTCGGGTCGGGTTTGGGTCTAATTCGGGCTTGACCCAACTGGATCGAGTTATAAAAAATTTGACCCGCAGCTGACCCAATATATGGTCATACTTGGCGGTTCGGGTCAACAGTTAAACGGGTCAGTTTGGTCAGTTAGGCGAATTTGGGCCCATATTGGGCTAAAATTGTGAATTAGCTTAATTTTTTTAAAATTCAACTTTTGACAGGCCTTTTGGGCCCAAATTAATGGGCTTAGTACTTTTGACCAAGATTTATATATTAAATGGGTTTGGTTATTCAGAGTGTTGGGCCCAACCACTTTAGTAAAGAGTTACTAAAGTATATATTTATGGAATTGGATTTCATAAATATATGATGAATAACATAAAGGATTAAACCGGGTACTCAAGGATTAAGATGTAGTAACCTTCAAAGTGGCAGTCAATATTAATGACTTTGTATTACTACGAATATTTTAATGAAGGGGTTGAATGTATAATAAAGTCTTAGGAAATAATTTATAGATAAGGCCTAGAGTGCAATTATATTCTTATAGTGGTATTGAATATAATTAATGTAACTTTGGACTTGTCAAGAGTTGACGGAAAAGCCCAAGGCCCATTGGAGCTAGTGTCTTATTGGTCCCTTTGGTCCCATCTCAAGCCACAAACTAAAGCCCAATTGGGTAGGCCCAAAAGGCTAACCCAATTAGGAATCAGTCATTATTTAATAAGTGTTATTAAATAAAGAAACTGTGAGAATAGTTTAACGTACGTAAGATACAAAGAAAAAGAAATCAGTTTTTCTCCACAAGGAGAAGGAGAATGATTTTTCTTTGGGAATCTATGTACAAAAGACTGATTGAGAGACCACACATCTTGGGCACCATGTGGAATTGAGATGAAGATTGAAGGTATTCTCAAGTTTGGTTTTGAAATTCACTGCACCAAGGTACGCTTTCTATTCTTTGATTCTAGTAATTCATGGTTACATGTTTATCTTTCATGATTGAAGTAGATCCGTTTTTTTTTGTTGCTTCCGCTGCGTGTGTTTTTGTATGAGATACAAGAACCCAACACCCTTCTGATGGAGAACTCTCTAAGAATGCTAATTTGCAAGAAACCTATAATAAGCTTTGCAAGGTTGCTACAAAGGATGCTATGAATGTTGATTTAGGCTTACAGAAAATTGCTTCTCTTGAACTTGATAAGAAGAACTTTCTCTTGAAATTGTTTGATGCTAATGAATTTCTTGATAAGGTGAAGACTGAGAACACGTTAATGCTTGATAAAGTTAAAATTTGGAACTTGAATTATCTGTTGCTAGAGAACAAACAAATAGGTCTACTAGTTCCAAACTTAAACACATGTTAAGTATTCAGAAGTCTCCCTTGGACAAAACTGTTCTAGGTTTTAACCTTGCTAACTTATGGCTGTCTTTCTAAGTTTTGGGCAAAAAATATTGATGAGTCTAGAAAAATCATTGAGGTCGTCCATACCTTGCATTATTAGTAGACCATCAAAGATAACCACTCAACACATTCAATAACGACCATCAAAGGTCTTAAACTTTCATCAAGACAAAAAACGTTACAATCAAGGTAATAATCACCCTAATTTATGTACAACAGCTACCTAAGTCACCTATAAAAGGGACAATCAGTCTCACTAGCTAAGGTATGTCAAAAACTACTACAAAATACTACAAAACACTATATATATACAAAATATATGGGCTGATACTAACTTAAGCATCAGAGGCTCCCCCATCAAGTACAACCTGGTGGTCTCTTCAATCTATCTCTCTTTTATCTTGCTAGTCCTGTAAGATTGTTTAATGCTCTCGATAGGACGAGTGACCCAATTGACAATTTTGGCATCATCAGTTTGGCACCATCTGTGGGAAAAGATTAGCCACTAACCTCTTCCTACAACAAAGGGTCACCTAACTCAATCAGGGGTTGTGAACAAGAAGATACCGAACCAAGAGCATCTCATAGGATGATACCCTTGGATCATCTCTTCAATTTGCACATTCTCATTTCTTTGACCACTCTCGCAATATAAGATTGGGTTAAGATGGAGGAGACAAAGAGGTATCACTGACACACCATCTTCGTCAAAGCATGACTTTGTCGTCCAAGTAAGTAGATGACGATGTGAGAACCCAAATCCAAGGTCTCAAACCCTGTGGCCTCTACCTTGACTCCTTGAAGGTCCACACCACTGAAGCAGAGAAACAAAGCACACATTCGGGTCTTATGGTGTAGAGGAGATCAAATGGGTGGTTTGTTCATCATAAGGCATGGACTGAACGCTAGATGACCACAAAATTCAAGCGACCTCGACATACCTTAAGGATATGGCCCAGTTCAAAGAACACACTATGGTCTAAAATCTAAAGGTCAGATTTACGCATTTTCTCCTTTTCTACTCTCCAAGTATTTGCAAATAATATTTAATCTTCTTTCACACTACACTAATCTCAAAAGACACGTGTGGGTGAAGGAATTAATAACTATAAACTTTTTCCATCCTTGAATGCAAAACGTTAGACAATATTATAATTCCCAAGTTCTATACTAAACATGGATGGAAAATGCCATAATATAGTTGGAAGACCGTGAATTCATGGTAATAAATATATATGGTATAGAGATATTTCAAGAAAGATATCCAATTTTATACCAACTTTTTGAGGTAAAATAGGTAGAAACTTTTATTTAGTAAAAATGTTAGTACAAGGGAATATATACCCTGTTTCAACAAACCGAAAACAGAGGATAAAAAGGACATCAAAATTTTATACCAACTTTGGAATAGTCTTGATTGTTGTCAAGCCAAAATTTAAGATTCCAATTTTGGGTTTGAATAGTTGTACAATAGTGAGGCTTTATAGTTACAGCCAACACACGTTCAAAAATTAAACGGATTAGTCACTATAAAATTTTATGGCCTTGATATTATGACTTATCTTTCCTAATACATCTTGCTAAGATAGGAAAGATGGAAGCCAAGGATTATTGCTTTGCCCAAAATAATAAATCTCAATTTTTAGTCATTGGAGAAAATGAAGCAAAAACTTATTACCGTACAACATTATAGCTTCAGATATTAAAGAGGAGGGGCAATTCTTATTTCACTTCCAAGTTTAAGAACCCCAAATTCAAGCATTAAAACTGGAGATGATTCGGTTTTCTTTTTATAAATAGGGCAACATATTGAATTATATGCATACATATGCATGTGACATTTACTCTAAATAGTGTGACAACTATTTTTGACCGTCAATCTTAAATAATTTTAAGACAGTCTCTTTTATTATTCCATCAAAAGCCTTAAAAAAAAAAAAAAAAGTTTCAAGCAAAATTGTAAATTTTATATTTGCCTTATAGGCTTAAAAATAAGAAATGTTGCTCATTGACATTCCAAGTTTCAAGATCCCAATTTTGGGTATCTAAAAGCATGGAGCCAAATATAATTATTGGGCTTAAGATCCTTCTTGCTCCCTTTAAAATTGAAACATGGCATGCCAAATTATTTCTCTGAATTTTGCATATGCTCGTGCACAATTAATTAGTTACATGTGCAAAACATCGTTTTCTTTTGATCAAAATCTCATATGTTATAATTCGTCAAAAAATATATATATATATATATATATATCTCATATGTTATAGTTCGTCAAAAAATAGATCCCTTTTAGGAGAAATCTCATGAGCATATGATTGATTATGAATTCACAGATAATAATCATGACCCACTATTCCAAACCTTTCTAAATGATATCGGCTGCTAGGGCTGTCCACAAGTCGGGTCGGCTCGGGTTTAGGCCTGACTTGGGCTCGATCCGACTAGATCGAGTTATAAAAAATTTGACCCGCAACCGACCCAATATATGGTCAGACCCGACGGTTCGGGTCAACAATTAAACGGGTCGATTTGGTCGGTTAGGCAGGTTTGGGCCCATATTGGGCTAAAATTGTGAATTAGCATAATTTTTTTTAAATTCAACTTTTGACAGGCCTTTTGGGCCCAAATTAATGGGCTTAGTACTTTTGTCAAAGATTTATATATCATTGAATCATGTATATATATCAAAGGGGCCTCTTTTCACCTCCTTTATTTCAAATTGGCCCATTACACAACATTGAACCCTTTGCGCCTCCAGCCCTTCAGTTCAAATTTAATTATCTGGCCCACATCTAATGACAAAAAATAAAATACAAAACACATTATTTGGCTCACATCTAATGACAAAAAATACAAAACACATAACAACCTGGGTAATTGGCAAGCACATAAAAAACACACATGGTATTACTTTCAAACCACCTGTTAAAACCACACAATTCAAAAAAGAAAATTTTTCAAAATGCCTATAGCATTAAAACCTGGGCAACAAAAGCACAGGAGGACTCAGCAAACAAATTCCATACATGTAAACTTGGGCAACATAATAAACCTGCCCAACCATTCCATACATGTAACACAACTTACACAAGCCAGCAAACAAATTCTAACAAATAATTCAATCACAGCCACACCACAATTCTTGCAATATTTCCATAGAGTTAATGAAGGCAGAAAGGTAGTTACTGCAAGTGTGTAAGGCAGTAAACTACCAAGGCAGTAGCTAGTTATAATTAGTTACAAACTTACAATTATGAAATACCTAAGTATTTCCAAAAAATAGCTTTTCTAAAGCATTTAAAGAGCAACTACTATATAGTTTAGTCCATAACTAATAGAAAAGAAAGCCTATAAACTTAATAAGTTCTCTTTCCTATAAGCCAGTTAGAAAAGCACTGTCCAAAAGAACTTCCAAATTGCATCCAAAAATCTGCCTCCTATACAAAATGTTTCCTTCCTCCTACAAGAAAATGGGCAAAAAGATATTTATCAATAAAAAATATAAGGACAAGACCAAGAAAAATAGAATAGTAATAACCAAAAACAATAGAGAAAGCAGAACCAAACCCAATAGAAATAATAGTAAGGGCAGAAACTTACCCAGTTTGTGATTAGTCATCAATGCTAATTGAGATACCTTTGCTTGAGCTTGAACTTCCACCACCTGCTGCTACTTGACGTATAACTAGAAAAGAGAAAGAAATGAAGGCTATTAGATTAAATTTCATTTGCATAAAACACATTTAATAGCACTTAATGGACAAAAAGTTTGAAAGTTAACATATTACCTAAATCAGGAAATTCATCTTCCAAGGCCTCTACCTCATCCTTTGATTTGCGAAAAGAAATTGGAACCAAGGCTTGAAGCCAGTCTTTTGCACAAACAAGATTTTGAACCATAAGTGGGGAGAGTGAACTCCGAAATGGATTAAGTATGCATCCTCCGGTACTAAACGCTGACTCAGAAGTAATAGTAGAAATAGGTACAGCCAGCACATCCCTAGCCAATTTGGATAGCACTTGATACCTATCTGAATTGGCCTTCCACCACCCCAATATCTCAAATTTCACATCCCCCCTTCTACTTTCACAATTTTCAGCCAAATATCTGCCAATCTCATTGCTACACCCTATGGAATGCTCAGCCTCCAAAAAACGGTCAAACCTAGAATTAACCATCACATATGGATCACTACAACCTATTGACTCACCTTCTATGTGTGTCCTCTCCCTCCCACTTGCTACTTGTACATTTGGTGAATCAACACGAGAGTAAAAATCATACAACTTGACCAAGGAATCCCTCACCAATTCATCCATCACATCAGCCACTTCATTCCCATAAATTTCAGAAAATCAAAACTTCAAAAGCCTCAACTTCTTTCTTGGATCAAGAATCACAACCACATACAAGAGATGATTCATTTTATACCCTTTCCCCCAATACTTATCAAACTTAGATTCCATTTTAGTTGCCATGTTTTTCAAGAGATGGTTTTTAGATTTACTTAAATGGGAAATATTCTCTTGAATGACAAACATCTCATCAAAAAAAGTGTTTGCAGTAACATACAAAGAACCTGAAAACTTTTTCGTGGCATTGTAAAAAAGCTTCAAAAAACCCACAAATGTCCTACAATTTTGAAAATCAACACTACTAGGAGATCCCAAACCACCACTATTCTCCTTGTTCATAAAGTATGAAGAATAACTATCATCCTCAAAGTCCATTCGTATGAACACTTTCTCAAATTTTTGTGCGGTTACTAACATGAGGTAGGTAGAGTTCCATCTAGTTGGTACATCTAGACAAAGAAGAGACTTAGACTCAATACCTAATCTCTCCACAAAACCCACAAAAGTTTTATTCCTATTTGGTGAGGACTTCACATACCTCACAGCTTCTTGCACCTTTGCAATGGATGCATCAATTTCTCTCATACCATCCCCCACAATCAGATTTAGGATATGTGCACAACACCTCATGTGTAAGAACTCATGTTCTAAAACAGTCCCCTCCCAATCTTTAGTTACATTTTCCAAAAACTTAATGGTGGCACCATTTGAGCTAGCATTGTCCACTGTTAAAGTGAATAAGCCATTAATACCCCACTCACGCAAACATAACTCAATCTTTCTACCTATAGTCTCCCCCTTATGGTCTTCAACTTGACAAAAATTCAAAATTCTCTTATGCAACTTCCAATCATCATCAATAAAATGACCCGTAAGGGACATATAACACAGATTTTGAATACTCGTCCATGTGTCCGTAGTAAGACACACCCTACGACCCTTCAAGGCCCCCCTTAGTTTCTCTCTCTCAACACCATAAATGCCAATCACATCCCTAGCCACAGTTTGACGAGATGGGATATCCCTAATTCGTAACTTAGGTTGTAAGGTTGTCGCATATCTTTGAAACCCATACCCTTCAACAAACCTAAAAGGCAACTCATCTATTATAACCATTTCAGCAAGTGCCTTTCTAGAAGCCTCAACAGTAAAGGCTATTGGTATAAGCTGAAACCCTTTCTCCCCATCCATTTTGGGTTCAAACGCTAAGGTTTGTTGCCCTCTAAGTGTCTTTAAATTAGGGTTTTTAACACAAATTGGCGTATGATTAAATAAATTAGCAATACCATGCCCCTTACTATCAGCTAGATAAGTTTTTTGATAGTAATTACAAACAGCCTTAAAATGACCCTCACCAATATCTACTTTTTTAAAATGGTCCCAAGCAATAGATTTTTTCCTATTATTACACATATTGCCTTTACCTTTAGGTGGAAGTGGGGGAACCTCAGCATTAGTTGGAGTGGCAATAGGTACAGCTTGGGCAACAGGTTCAGCAGTGGCAATAGGTGTTGCTTGAGAAGGGGGTGCATCACTTGAGGGTTTCATAACCTAAAGACATCAAATTTATGCATTAGCAAACACCCATAAAAGTAACACACAAACAATAACAAGAAGTTAAAAGAGAAAGAAATGATACCTCAAACTCAGATAACTCTTAGCTATTAGGGATTCAACCTTGAAAAGGAAGCAAAAAGCCTAGGATTTCAACTCCTGTATAAAATTAGGATTTCAAATTTTTAAGTTAAAAAAGCAAAATGAATCAAACAAATGAGTAATAAAATACAATCAGATAAGGAAATAAGAATGTGGATTTCATCTTTGTAAAATAGGGGTTCATCTTTTTTTTTTTTTTTTTTTTTTTTTTTTTTTTTTTTTTTTAAAGAAAATAAAAATGTGTTTGGATTTCATCTTGTTAAAATGGGGGTTCGTATTCTTTTTTTACAGTGAAGATACAAGTATATTGATTATTAAAAAAAAACAAACAACACAAGGAATAAAACAGGGCAGATACAAATCACACTCAGAGCACTAACATAATGAATCAAAGAAAGAAAATGATAAACCTAGGGAGCACTAACAAATCACACATAGAGCACTAACAAAATGATAAACCCAGATTGGGCAAAAAAAGAGGAAAGCTTGATGTATCAATTATCATACAAAGTTAATACTGTAAATAAAGAATGAGGTGCATCCTCCTAAATAACTAGCAGCAGATGGCTTGAGTAAATAAATTTATGACAAACTTCCTCTGAGATGTCAAAGACTCTAGTCTATTAGAATGGTGACTCGGTATCATAGATTCATAGCCTATAAAGAACACATATTTATACAAGGTTGAAATGAAAATGAGATTCCTTATAATGCATTTAACAATCTAATTGCAAACAAGAGTTTCAATGCAATTAAGTAGCAAGTCACAACATTAACACATAACATAAAATAAAGCTTAGCAATTTCTAGCATCAAGTTGTTGTGGCAAGTTAATAAACTCGTGAAGAACAGATTATACCATCTCTATCTGGGTTCAATCTAATCCCTATTTTTTTCTTCAATGGATCAATGTATAAAAAAAGATGCAAACTTTATAAAGCAGCATTTGAAAATGCCAAACAAAGGACTGAAAATCATCAAGCTTTCCTCTTTTTTAGCCCAATCACAAACATAGAATACAGAAAAAGAGGGATGAAATAGGAAGAAATTTTACCTGATCTGAGACTAGGAAGCCGAGTCTGAGAGGCTGAGTGTAAAGGAGTAAAGGGATTTGGTTTGTTTCAAAATAAAAAAGAGAGATTTTGAAATCACTAGAGACTAGAAAGACTAGAGAGCAGAGAGAACAAAGAACTCTCGGGAAAGGTCCAATTTATAAGAGAGAGATATAAGGGAAAATCTGATTTTGATTTTGGTAAGGGTAGCCGAGTAGAGTCTTGAAACCCTAAACCATGATTCATGAACAGAGGCATGGGAAAGATTTGAGTTTGATTTGAAGGGTAGCCGACTAGCTGTGGGGGCTGGCAGAGAGAGAGAGATAGAGAGAGAGAAAGAGTGAGAGTGAAGGTTGAAGAGTGAGGAGAGTTAGAGAGGCCGAAGACTTTAGTCCCAATTTCAGAGAAGAGAGTTTTGTTTTTGAAGGGAGTTAGAATTGAGAAAGTTAGAACTTAGAGAAGCTGAAGGGAAATTTCAATCTTTTAGTCCCTAAAGGCCTTTAGCCGTTCTGAATCTTTGATGGTGATTTGATATCTGCTTTTTGTGTGGAAGGAAGTCTCTGCCTCTCTGGTGCCGTGTGTTTCTCAATTAGCCAGAGCCGCAGAAGCCAGTGCTCTGTCTTATCAATTCAATTCATGGATTTGGTTACAACCGATATATATTTTTTTCTTTTAAAACTTCGATCGGGTCGGGTTATACGGGTTTTTAAACCCTTAACCTGCTACCCAAACCGAATTTTCGAGTTTCTTGAGAGAAGGACCCGAATCCGACCTGCCAAGAGCTTTAGGCCGACTTGTTGGGCTTCGAGTCGGTCGAATTCGGGCGGTTCGATCGGGTCCTGGACCCGTTGGACAGTCCTACGCCCAACGCAGCAATACTATAGAAAAAAGAGAAGAAACTTAGGGTATATTGGGTAATTACCTTTTGTTCTTATATTCTATTTTTAAAAATAACGTTTTATTTTTTAGACTAAATAAATTGTTTGGTAACCTAAAATAGACAGAAATAAAAACTGTTCTCAAAACTTAATTTGTAAAGAAAATTAAAAACATGTAAAACACTGTTTTCAGTTTCTAATTTTCAAAATTCAATGAAAACATGCATTTAATTAATAAATTTGTCTCATTTAATGAGTTAGCATTAGAGTTTAAATGCTAGTAACAATATATTTTAGTATTTTCTATTTTTTTTTTTCAAAAAACGATCTTCTTAATTACAGCTAACTAGACATGTTTTTTTATGTTAAAAATACAAGAAATTATTTTTTATTTATATTCTCAAAAATAAGTTTTTGAAAATAGAAAACAAAAACTGTTACCAACATAACCTTAAGTGCTCCGAAAGCACTGCTCTGGGAGCAATGCTCCCTCCTCTCATATGAGGGGTGGGCCCTATGCATGGGTGAGCATTACTATCGGAGCATGTAAGAATTACCCATAAAAAAAAATGAAATCATTGAACCTAGAAAAAATTTGCAGGTACATCTTCCAGTTTACCATAAAATAAAACTAAAATTTTCTTCGTTTGCATCATTAAAACTTAACCAAATTAGTGGTACTCTTAAGCCATTGGTCATCCCTTATAAGGTGGAAAGGGGAGGAAATTCTTCTAATGTCGGACTCTCCAAGCCAAAAATAATTATAAGTGCAACACTTGATCTTGAGGCAAAAATTGTCCCCACAGAAACATATTGGCTGAACAAACTCACAAATATTTAATTATTTTGACTAACTCAACCGCATAATTATTTTCTATTTTTGATTGCATGTATTATTAAATATTTTTTGTGTGTGTGTGTGTGTGTGTGTGTGTTTTTTTTTTTTTTTGGGTTGAAAATTTTACACTTTTCACATTAACCTTTTTTGTGTGCTCAATTTTCTATATTAATTATTGAAACTAAATGAAGATGAAATTGGAGGATGAAATTGATATTTTATTTATTTATTTATGTATGAGATAAGGATGAAGTTGATTTGATTTTGAAAGTTGAGGGATTAAATTGATATGAATAATAGTTTGAGGACCAAATTAATAATCTAATTATTATTATTATTATTATTATTATTTGTGTTGAGACGAAACATGCATACTGCATTAATTACTAAAGGATTTTTTTTTCTTTTTTTTTTTGGGGTGGGGGGGAAGAGGGGGGTGGTGGGTGGTGGGGGGAGGAGTGAATATCAAGGGAAAGGTAAGGCCCATATCGTCTTCCCTCCAACTTATACAACATGCTTGCGCCTCACTATCCATAAACTAAAGAATTATATAACTTCAATAATATATACGAATGTGAGTGTGATTTAACTTGATTTCTTGATAGTTCATGAAGCTCTGAAAGTTAGATTGCGTTATATTATTTTTGAAGGGCCTCTAAAAATGCAATTATGATAGTAATTCTTAGGGATCCAAGTGCATTAAAGTTTAAACTAGGAGACTGAAAGTCTTGTTGAGTATATTCACACCAAGCTTTCTTATTATTGTGGCTGGGCTTTTCGTTTTGCCCCTATAATAATAGCAAGTTTTATAGCCCATAATATTGCAGCCTGTGTTGCATCTCGTACTACCTGGTTGGGCCTTCCCTCATTTCCTCTATTCTTCTCTGGGTCTTCTTTTGGATGGGATGGTTAGGGCCCATTGGTCTTTGCTTAATTGCTTATCTTCTTACAATAAAAATATGTATTCATGAAAAAACAAAAATATAATTGGGTACGCCCAAACTCATCTTCATTAGGGGAGGGGATTTTTAAGTGAAAGAGGGCTTTTTCATGTTTTGCAATCTAGAAGCCCAATAGACCTCTACTAAAGAGAAATACGCATATAGCCCGAAAAATAAACAAAACACATGCCATTCTATCTTATACATACATGATTACATTACAATCCTAGCATATGATATACTTTCAAAATGACTTGAAAGAAATCAAGATGACAATAATTATTATTTCTATCCAAAATTTCAAAAAGGAAAATTAAAGATTAAGCAATTGCCATCTTATCTTTTATAGCTACTCACAACAAAACATGCAAGCCTCATAGCCATTTGCGCCCTTATTAACAAACCCATTGTAAAGTCACTTCTTACATTTTATGCATAAAATCTCTATCGATCATTGATAATAGAAAGCAGAGGGTTAAACCCATCGCCACAATCCACAAACTGGTAATTCACCATAAGGTGGCCTTGAGCATATCCTCTTCCATCTGTGTCCAATCGTTGGAAAACCCCAACATCCAAATCCAACCCTCCATTGCTGCACTGATCCACAATCCTCACTGTTGTCTGTGCCCCGGTCCACGCATTTGTCACCTAAATACGAGTCAAGATAGGATCGAGATCATCAATTATTAACCATTATGGATACTCTTTCTCTTATTGAAGTGAAATTTTATGTTGATCACTACAATCAATACTCCAGTTCAACACCAATTACTGTTTACTAGTGCCTTTGAATTTGGGTTAATCCTGATTTATTCTAATTGGTGGGCTATCAAATGAGTATTTAACGATCTATGTATTTAGGTTCATGAACTAAGATTCAAAAGGATGATGTTTTTAAAATGCAAATTTCCAAAGGGATAAAGTTTATCTTTAAAAATGTTTGGATTTAATTAAATCAGTTATATTTTTAATCATATGGCATATTAAATAGTTATGTGATTTAGTTAAATGATTAAATAAGTCATATGATTTAGTCCGAGATAATAAGTTGAAGAAAAATAGAAAAATCCTCCAAACAATTTAGAGGAGACGTTTACTCTTTTCAAAGGTAGCAAAGAAGGGTACACTGTAACATAACATAATTCTAACAAACTTGTGTCCCTGTAGAGATAATGTTAATATCACAAACTTTGCTATAATTATTTTATGTTGCAGATTATGATTAATTATTTATTATTATCACATGAATTTACTATTTTTCTATACCAATCATAGTCTATCACGTAAAACAATTGTATCAAAATATGTGTGAAGTTTTTTGGTATTAGCATTAATTATTGGTCTCTATGTATATGCCTGACCAACTGGGGTGTACAGCAGCAAATTAAAAGTAAAAACTAATAAAAGGTGTAAGATAGACAAGAAACATCGACCCTTTTTGTGGGTAAGATTCGTTGAATTAATGAAACAATTGAACACGGTTTTGAAACAATTGTCTATCAATAACCCCATTAGCAAATAGCTAGCCTACTCATATTTTAGTATCAAGTTAAAGAATGTTGCAAGAAAAAATCAGTTTCATTTCTCACCTTCAAGCACTTGCCACAAGAGGCCTGGCCACGAGGCCCAGCCGGGCCACAGAAAGCTGTCCATCCATACTTACTACGCCATGCATAGGACTTGCCAGCATCCCAAGTAGAGCAATATGCACTAACAGCATTTAAGTCCCACCCATGTTGCTCTGGATTATAATAATGATACGTTGCACGCACATTAGATGCACTCTCTCCACCACCCCCGCCACCGCCACCACCTTGACAGTTACTTTGGCAGTTCTTGGAGGGTGAGCAGTAGTCATCAGTTGTGCCACAATAGCCATATTGGCTACAACATAGGTCGGCTGAGCAAGTCTTTCCACCTACTTGCCGGCCACATTGTTGAGCTATTGCATTAGATACTAGACACAACAAAACAACTGAGCACAGACCAAGCCTCTCCATTTTTTGCTCAATTAAAGCACACCATGGTCTAAGATGGCTTGGGGTTATATGATAAGGGTGCCCAAGTTAGAATTACCAAAATACCACTAATATTGGATATACATTAGGACCTAGGTGTAATGTTGGTGTGCTTATGGGGACTACATACTCATCAATTTTGGGCCAAAATAATCCTCAAGATTGGTGGAATGTGATTATTCAATTGATCAAGTGGCATGGAACGACGGTGGACATAGTCATGAAGATAATCTGAGGCGGCTAAGCCTAAGCGTATGGTTTGTTGTCAAAAGTCATGTGAGGCGGCCACAAATAAATGTTAATAAAGAGGAAAAGGCCAAACTTTGAAAGTCAGAAGATAAGGTACCTGGCCTGCTTTGTTTAATCATGATTCATGCATTTAGATAAGCTTTCCTACTCACCTTTAAGACTTTTTTGTCTTTCTTGGTAGGAACACAACGAACCTTTGGAAATGAGTAATAAGTAAATCTAGATCTCTGGCATCAAAGAGTGCATGTAGCATATAAATACGAATATTCCACATTTTGTTCATAAATTAGAATACTATTGTGTTTCTTTAAAAAAAAAGAAAAGGAAGAAAACTGTCATTATTACGATAATTATTATTATATAGTTATAACTTATAATGGGATTATGCAAAACAGAAAATGAGAAATACAAATCTAAAAAAATAGGCAAAAACAATGCATGATGTAAACACTAAACAAAACGGGGTGGAGGTGTTAAGGAGCCAAGTGATGGTTGACCTTCCAATCATTAAGACGAATACCATATGCATTAACAGTTTTTGTTAGGCATATAGTACAGATGTGAATAAAGTTTCACATTAAATAATAATAAAAAAAATGATTAATATAACACAATTAGACTCATACACTAATACACATTGGGTTTAAGTTTTTAAGTTTTCTATATGTTATAATTTTTTTTATACAAAAAAAAAAAAAAAAAAAAAAAAAAAACTTACTATATAAATTTATTATTTTTGTAACTAATTTAGAAATTTACTAAAAATTATTGGGAGCTATACATCTCTGTCCCCATACATAGTGAGGGTCTAATAAAAGTTTCAAATAATTTTTTCTAAATTCATTGCGTTTTGCAGCCAATTGAAGGCATAATTGGAACTTGCTCAACAAAAACCCCATTTTGAATTAATGTTTTAAAAAGTATTGTAAATGCTATCCCTTAATTTTTTAGTAGTTGGAACTTTTTTTACATGAAATAATAAGAACAACTTAATTAAATTGGATGGTTCACTTGTATAATATTTCAGGATTAATCTTTTGTTTTTAAAATGGTAATTACATACTATCACATGTTGGGTGATTGTCTTGTTAATTTATGCATGTGTACTGTGAAATGCATGTTGATTGTATGCTAGAATATGTTATAAAACATACTTGAAGAAGAATCACTAAATTTAGGTTTGATTTAAAAAGATTAGTTAAAATTTTACCCTAACAATTAATATGAAATGCAATATTTTGAGTGGAAGTGCACTCCAATTACACACATGTACAGGTCTTCTTTTTTTGGGGAGGAAGAGGGATAATCTCATAGTTACAAGTGAGAGGAGGGATTTAAACCTTGAATATCATGAAAACAGGTGTCAATTAGTTAAGCTATAATACTCTTGACATGTAAAGGTGTTCTTGAGCATGTAAGAAGAAAT
Organism: Quercus suber; assembly: GCF_002906115.3. Taxonomy (NCBI): domain Eukaryota; kingdom Viridiplantae; phylum Streptophyta; class Magnoliopsida; order Fagales; family Fagaceae; genus Quercus; species Quercus suber. Next base: position 1,322,649 of record NW_027069538.1, read on the forward strand.
GTTTCTTGGACAAATAGAGTTAAAGTGGGGCCTAATTATGAAATAAAAAAAAATAATATTGTCACTGGTGAATCTTGTTTATTATTGTTAATATTAAGTTCATAATTTAAATAGTATTGCACCCCAAAAACCTGGTGTGGGGGGCTTGGGCCTAGAAAATTAGTACCGGCCCACTTAACTAAAGCCCAAGATTGACTTGAGTAGCCAAAGCCAGCCCACAAGATGGAAGTGGACCCAAACCTAGTTGGAGTGAGCCCAGCCTGACAATACATATGTTAAGACTTAGAAATTATCGTTTGGGAGAATCCCATAGTGTTCTACCCACTACTGACTGATGAGGTCGTGGGAAATCGATGAACAAATGATTAAATTCAAATTGGTTGCCAAGAGTTGTTAGTGCCTTCAGGGAGCTTGTTGCCGAATGTTATTTGGCATTTAGAATAAGTTTCAAAAGAATCCTCAGAAGGCATGATGGTTTCTTGGGATTCTAGTGAAAGTAGAAATGCATGGAAACTGGTGAAACAATAATGATTAGAACCCCATTAAGGAGAGACTATATAAGGAGATGGAAGGCAGACAAGAAGAGGGTTGGAAAAATTAGGAAAAAATGGGGAAGGAGAGAAAACAAAGAGAGGAGTGTGAGTAAAGAAGGGAGAAGAACAATCAGAAGGAAAGGGGGTGTAGGTCTAAAAACTCATAGAGATAATAGAAATTGGACTATCCAGTTTGAGTTTGAAGTTGTTTCCTGTAGAATTGTTAGGAAACCCACTAATAAAAAAATTGGGGGCCCAAATTCTTTGTTTAGGACATCAGCTCTCACAAGTTTGGAGACCACACCTGGTAATAGTGAGATTGTACTTAAAGCTTGTGAGAAACATAATAGGAAGTTAGGAACGAATTTGTAATCCTTGTATATTTTTCTTTTTAATTTTTGCATAAATATTCTGTTCACATTTTTTTTTTTTTTTTGGGTAAACCATGATTTAAAATTAAAACTAAGGATTTACAAGTCTATAACAATACATATTAGCTTTATCAACAGCCAAAATAGCCTCCACCATAGATGGTGGGTTACAAAAAACATCAAAACTATACAATGATTGTGCTCCCATTTTAGCCAATAGATCAGCGCATTGGTTTGCTTCCTGAAAAGCATGGATCACGCACTTGCAGGGAAACTCCTTCAAAAGGTTCCTGCAATCAGTTAGGAGTGGTTCCATTAATGAATTTTCAATGTCATTGTTCAAAAGGATCACAACACTCAAAGCATCAAGTTCAATTATTAGCTGTTGAATCCCCATCTCCTTAGCAAGAATCAACCCATCTCTAAGCACCCACAGTTCAGCCAAGGCGCTATTAGTGTACCTGAGCCCCCTTGCAAAGCCTTTCAGCCAAGCCCCATCATGATCCCGGATCAAACCCCCTCCACCAGCTCTATCTGGATTTTTCATAGCTGAACCATCTGTGTTAAGCTTCAATCAGCCTCTCGGTGGCTTCTCCCAACCCACAGGAACCATTGTATTGAAAACAATGGTTTGGTCCTAGTCACCAGCCTAATTGAAAAGAATTCAGCATTGCCTTGAATACATTTTCTCCAAACCTGAGAATTAATTGTTCCTGTCTTGAACAAAAAGTCATTCCTGTGAATCCACAAGTGCCATAGACCCATAGGAAATAACACCTTCCAAGGCATCCCTTTGACTGTTGTATTCATCACATCCTTGCAATTGTATTCCAGCCACTCATTAAAGGGAAGATTGAAAGAGTGTCTGTAACAATGGGGAACTTGAACTTGCATCCAGAACTGAAGGGCAAACTCACATCCTTTGAACAAGTGCTCTATGGTTTCAAAACTCCTGTTACACACTTTACACATTGTATCGAGGTTTAAACCTCTTGAAGCCAGCACATAAGTCGTGGGAAGACTGTTATGGAGGCATAGCCAAATTAGGAATTGAATCTTTGGAAGATATCAGTTTTCCAAACCCACTTGAAAGACAAAGAAACTGGGTTCAGGGGGTTTAAGCCTCTTGCTATAAGATAGGCTGCTTGAATAGAAAAATAGCTATTTTTGGAATAGGCCCACATGAGACTGTCACTATTTTGAGGCTCACAAGAATGGAATGGCCAGAATGGAATTAAGCACATTACTTGGGAGCTCAAAAGAAATGCTTGAAGGCATCCACACATGATTCTCATCAAAACATTGTCTAACAGTTAACTCATCTTCTCCTCGGGTTAAGGGGCCCTCAATAAGCTCCCTCAACCTCCCACAAGGTAACTAGAAATCCTTCCACATATTAACAGATTCCCCACTTCTGACTATCCATCTCAAGCCTTTTACATATATTAGTCCTCCCATTTTACATGCTGCCCAAATCCGAGAACATGGCAAGTTTCTTCCTTCTTCAGTCACTCTGTTAGGACAAAGATATTTAGCTGCCAACATATTAGTCCAAGGCTTTCCCTCCTCATGAGCAAGCCTCTAATAAAACTTAGCTAAAATGGCTTCATTTCTATGTTTCATTGAAAAAAGCTCCAAACCTCCCAACTCTTTAGGTAGTGTAACAGTACTCCATTTTACCATGTGCATTCTCCTTCTTTCCTCAGTTGAGCCTCAAATGAAATCTCTCATCATCTTGTCAAGGGAATCACAAATATTTGCCAGGAGGCTATGACACTGCATAAAATACTCAGCTATAGAGGTAGCAGCTGATTTAGCAGGCACAAGTCTCCCAGCTCTCGATAGTAAACTTGCTTTCCAATCGGCCAACTTACTTTGGACTTTATCAAGAATAAAATTGAAGGCATTCCCAATTCTACCTTCATGAATGATGGGGAAACCCAAATATCTACCAATATTATTGGTATCCATGATTCCAAGCCTTATGCACATAGTCTTTTTTCTCCTACTAGTAACATTTGGAGAAAAGAAGACTCTAGATTTACCGTAATTAACCTTCTGCCCAGCCAAGTTACAAAAGTTATTAAGCATTTCTATAATGGTGTTGCAATTCTTAGAATTGGCTTTGGCAAATAGTAAAATGTCATCTGCAAAGAACACATGGGAAAAGCTAGGACCATTCCTTGAAGCTTTGATCATATCCCACCTATTCTCTTCACACATCCTAGTAATTTGAGCCCCAAGAAATTCCATGCATAAGAGAAATAGATGAGGAGAAATAGGATCACCTTGCCTAATACCTCTTGATGGACAAAAGGGTTGGAGCTTGCTTCCATTGAAGAGTAAAGAAGTAGAAGTAGTTGTCACACAACTTATAATGAGCTTAATAATGTTATCAGGAAACCCAAAATGGATAAGCACCATCCTGATAAAGCTCCATTCTAAGCGATCGTAGGCTTTCTCCAAATCAATCTTCACCACCATGTACCCCTCTCGTCCTTTCCTTCTCCCCAAGGAATAGACAAGTTCTTGGGCAATAATAACATTATCTGAGCCTTTTCTGCCCTTCAGAAACACAGCTTGCATGGGAGAGATGAGCCTAGGAAAAAGAGGTCTAAGTCTTTGAACAAGGATCTTAGAAACGATTTTATATATAGTGTTACATAAGCTAATGGGTTGGTATTGGCTAACTGTCTCAGGACCCAACTATTTGGGTATTAGCACAATCAGAGTTTGGTTAAGGTTTACGGGCACTATTTGATTAGCAAAAAATTTCTTAACTTCGTTTCTCACATATTCCCCAACAACAAGCTAGAACCTCTGATAGAAACTAGCATGAATCCCATCACTCCCCGGGGCTTTGTAAGGCTTCATGGATCTGAGTGCATCCCAAATCTCTTTATCAGATGGCATCAGACCCATAGAACTAGCTTCATCTTCTTCTAGCTTCATACACCAATCAGAGTCCCAACTCTGCACTAAAGGGCAGACTATTTGGTTAGTTTGATACAGCTTAACAAAACTATTAGTAAACACTTCTTGGACTTGATCCACATTGTGCACCCACTCTCCCTCATCATTCATAATGTTGGTTATTCTATTCTTACTCCTTCTAGCCAACGTAGATAGATGAAAATAAGAAGTGTTTTTCTCCCCAAAAATGGTCCAATTGACTCTTGATTTCATGGCCCACAGCTCTTCTTCAAGCTGTAATATTTCATTATACTCTCTTGACAGCTGATCTTGGAGGTTGATCAAGAAGTTATTAGGATTGTTAGCAATAGCTCTTTGAGTCCCCAGTAACCTAGCCATGATTAGTCTCTTTTTTGCAAAAATATTCCCAAAAACTTCTTTATTCCAAGTTTGAGCTTTATGAGTGAATCTAGTGATTGCACCCATAAGATCATATTCCATGCCAGCCTAAGAATCTTTGACAATGGCAGGAAAATCATTGTGACTTAGCAACATAGGTTGGAATCTAAATGGCCGATTGGAGGCATTAGGTATAGTTGGGCACAAGCTAAGAAGCAAAGGGCAGTGATTAGAATTAACTCTGGCCAGATGAGTAATAGTAGCATTAGGGAAGGTAGCTTTCTAGTCAGGGTTAGCCCAAACCCTATTCAGCCTACACTGTATAAGACCTCCCACTTCACTCTTGTTAGTTCAAGTAAATTTGAGCCCAGAGAACCCCGAATCCATCATTTGACACTCATTCATACAATCTATAATAGCCCGCACCCTCCTTTGACAGATTGGATTACCCCCAACCTTTTTTCCTCAGCAATAACCTCATTAAAGCCACCCATAAGAGCCCAAGGCAGATCATGCAAAGTAGCAATCAATTTAAGGTTATCCTATAACATGCATCTTTCTACAAATTTAGGACTAGCATAAATGGCACTAATAATCCAGCTAAGGGATTGAGACCTTACCCGGATAATTGCATGTATCTCCTGGTCAGTTAAAGCCAAGACTTCCACATGTACCATATCAGTCCTCCAGAGAAGCCAAATGCCACTAGCGAAGCCAATAGTATCAGCTACCATCGACCCATCAAACGGTAAGGACTCAATCATCTCCATAGCTTTAGCACCACTCAATCTAGTTTCTATGATTACCATCAACATTGGAGCATGCCACTCCACCAAATCCAAAATATTTTTTCTAAACTAGGGTTTCATAGCACCCTTACAATTCCATATCAGTGTATTCATCATCTTAAAAGGGTAATTAGTAGGATCAAAAAGCACTAAGGAAGATAAATCCTTAATGATTCTCAATTTCCATGCTTCCATCACCTCTGCCTTACTCACCAACCTCTCTCAGAACAGAGTGACTGAGTGGTGAACTATGCCCCTCTGCCCTACTGACATTTTGGTGAGAATGGTACCTTGTATCTTGGCTTCTGCACTTTGTATCATCTTTACCCTGTTCAGACTCCCCATCATAAAGCATTCCACAGTCTTGTCTATGAGAATATTCCTCACTGAAATCGCCATTACCATCTCTTCTTTCTCTATCTCGGTCAGCGATTTTTTCGAGAGCAACTCCCCTGAACTTGTCCCTGACGAGACTGAGCTTGGTGGTGGGAGTGGCAGAATAGCTGGGCTATCCGTTACAAACCTCTACCACGGATTCGAGGTCAACTCCCAGGTCGTGCTCATCAATGGAAGGTAACCCAGCACTCTGCTCTCCACTGTCAACGAAAATAAATTTTTCCATGCCAGCATCAGCTCCAAGTCGAACCACCCCCAAATCTTTATTGGGTCCTGCTTGATCCACTTGATTGTCTTGTCCTTGATTGGGACTATTTTGCCCTTGTAGTACAACGCCCACCTCTCTATGTTTGATGAAACTCAAAGTTTTTGATTCCTTGGCTTTATTTCATATACCTGGCTTTAAATCAGTCCATGTTGTTTGTGATACATAACCAAGTGAATGAACCATCCCAGCTTCCTTAGGTGGGCTTAAGTTAACCCCAAATACAAAAAGACCCTTCTCTTTATTTAGGCCCATATAACTACTTTGGATGTCAACAACTCCTTTAGCTTTATGTTTAGTGCTGGCATGGGTTTCCCTCCTAAAAATACTCTTCCCATCACTTGTCATGTTCTGATAGGACTGATTGCCCTTAGACTTATCTCTATGCACTCTATCCAGCTGAAAGAATGGTGCCTTTCTTTTCCCAGTTGCCCTAACACCATCCCCTGTACTAGACAAGCTCCTATCATAGGACGTGTGAGAAGACTCACCCATTTGGCTCAAACTAGAGTCATTTGGCTTCTCTCGGGCTCTGTTCAGTGGCTTACGCTAAGTCACTAACATCCAGTCACCATAAACTTCTTGTTGGCAGACCGGCGTCTTCTCCACTGCAGATTTTACGGCACCATCTCTCTGCTCATCATGACTTCCACTACCCTGACCTTCCTAAGTGCTCTTACCATTCTCATGGACCAAAAAAGGACAAGCTTCCCTATTATGCCCAATTCGGCCACACTCAAAGCAAAGAGTGCCAATAACCTCATACTAAATGACCTGCTTAAGCTTCCCAAGAATTATGGTTTTAACAAGTGGCTTATCAAGATTTACCTGTACGCATAAACAGCCAAACCACCTCTGAACTCCGTTAACAGTATTAGCATCAATACGTAAAACAGGGCCAATAACTCTACCTATTTTTAACAAAGCTTTATGTTCATAGAACTCAATAGGTAGCTCTGGCAACCTTAACCAAACTACAACTGAGGAGAGAGTTGTTGTGGATGCTTGGAATTTAGGCTCCCACTGTCTAATGGCAAGGAAATGTTGACCTATAAACCAAGGCCGTCCTTTTAGTATGTAATCCACATCTTCTCTGAGCTCAAACTTGATTAGAAAGAAATCAAATCCCAAATCTATACAATCCATGCCTCCTTTCGGATTCCACATGCTTCAAATCTTAGATACCAGATATGGGTAACCCACCTTCCTTCCAAAAGGTTTGATGATTAAACCTTGATATATACCAAGGTGCTCTCATACGAGTTTTTTCTTCCCTGGAAAAGCACACTCTGAGATTGCCATCTTAAGCCAATTCATCCTCATTTTCTGATTCAACATCCTCTTGCATATCACTATCAAACCTAAAAGCTCTCTCAAAAGCCCCAGGAATACATCCCACCAACTTGTCTCTGTAGCTTCCTATCTTAGCGTGAGTCTTATCTCCTTTATCCCCTTCCACCTGATGGCTATCCTTAAACTTCTTAGCACTACGGGCCAAATTATTTGTTTCCTCATCAGAACGTTTCAAGCTTTCTCTCTCCATAATCTCAATTGTCATTCACTCTGTCTGTCTTATCCTGATGGGTTCAATGTCCTGTTCACATTGATATTGGATGATTTATGCTTTTATTCTTTATTTGTAATAATTTTAAAAGGAAATTAATCTACATAAAACCAAATAGTTTACCTCTGACTCACCCAAGGCTGTGGAGGATTTCCATTCAGCTTTGGAGTATTTCTTAGCTGGATTTATATAGGATTTAAAGAAAAAATGTCAAATGATTTGTAGAAAGTTTCAACTATTAATGGACTAATTTAGAGGTCAACAGACTAATAAGCTAGCATGATTGGATAGAATTTTGAAATTAATACATCTGTGTAGAGTAAGCCAACGTGATTGGCTCTGTCCCCAACCTTAATTTTCTCCTCAAATTGATAAGAGTACGTAATGCTTGAAACATTTTGGAAGACACGTGCATATTTGTTAGGAATCACAGATTGCTTACATTCTTCACCCACATGCATGGCCAAGAACCCAGATTTGGACCCTATTTTCATGGATCTTTCTCTAAATACTGAGGTTTTTCTTGCTCTTAGATCGTAGATTTGCAAAGAGTCTCTGAACATTTTCTCCAACTTTTATCATCTTTGACACTAGTGCCACACTGAGATACAAAGAAAATTGAGAAAAGATTGGAATACATAAAAGAGAGTGAAGTTGATGAACTATGTTGGGGTCCTTGGGAGTATGTATATGTGTGAGGATACGTATTACAAAAGGGTTAGGTTTTATGTTCTACCACTGCTAGTTACGCTACGTTCCCCTCCTGTTTTTAGTTATATATTAACTCTTTTTTTTTTTTTTTCCTTTTTTTCTTTTTCGGTGGTGAAAGTATGTCCTACCCTGTTTGTTTAGAACATGTACTAACCTATTTTGAATAACTAATAGAATATTTATCTAAAGCAAAAGACATAAAGAAGTTTGTTAAAATGTTTAAATAAAGAAGGCATGTGTTTGCATCTCTTAGGTTTGCTTTCATTTGACTTTCAACTAGGGTTGTGTATTCACTACACCAATCTAACGAACTCGATTCATCCCAATACAATGTCTTGAATTGTCTTTCTCTGGGTAAAAAAGTTGGGTTGGCTTCTCTCTTTCTTTTCTTTTCTCTTCTTTTTATTTATTTATTGAAACTTGGGTAGTGCTGGATTTGGTTTGGCAAAATTTTCAACCCAACTAACTTGTCACAACTAACGTTGTTAGCAGGTTTATATATATTTCTTAGTTTAATTTATTTTTTATTTAAGATTTACTTTAAATTTGTTTGTTAGATTTATTTTGATATTTTAACTTTTTAAGACATAATTGTAATGCAATTGAAATATTATGTCAAATTGTGTATATTCGAATAATTTATTGAATAATGAATGGAACTTTTTTTTTTTTCATTAGGTTGAATATTTTTCAAAACAAAGAGATCGGTTCAGATTAGGAAATACCCCAACTTAACCCATTCACACAGGCTTTACTTTCAACCTCTATATTCATCACTATGCAAGATTTTAATTTAAGCAAAAACATGTAACATCAAATAATTAAATCCATCATGCTTTAATGGAAATTATCAACGAAAATTTTTTTCTAATAAAAAAACCAAAAGATTTGATTTATTTGTTCACAAAATCTAAGGTTCAAATTCACACACATCAAAATCCAAATGTGATATTTATAAAACCCATAATATTTGTTAAAGCTCCAACACAGTGGATCCACTTTTAAGCAAAGAGAACGAAAATGGCTAGTATATATCTAAATCATTCTCAGTCACCTTCCAAATTCAAATGCTATCATTTACCATAGACTTCCTTCCAACAGTTTTGTTCTTTTCTTATTCTTACTCAAGAAGCACTAGCTCCATTTATTTCTTGGCAAATCCATGGATTATGAGACATTGGGCTACTTGGACATCATGAAAATAGAACAGCGCTTCAATCACCACAGTTCACAAACTGATAATTCACGATAAGGTGGCCTTGAGCATTGCCTTTTCCGTTAGTGTCTAGTTTTCGGAACACACCTACATCCAAATCTAGACCACCGTTACTGCATTGATCTATAATTCTCACCGTTGCTTGAGATCCTGTCCCAGTGTTTGTGACCTGCACAGTATAAATGAAACTTAGTGGTTTTCTTCTCACTTTCCTCGTTACAAGAATGTGATACACTTAGTATCCCTTTAGGAATAACTTATCTAACCTTTTACTAAAAAAAAATTCTGAAAATGTATTAAAATATACTTGTATCTTGAAAATTAAAAAAAAAATAAATGCGAGAAAAAAAAAAATCTTAAAAAGCTATACATAAAAACTGAAACTAACGCCAAACAAGCTCGTAATCTGACAAATTTAATAATTAATGGTCTCTAGTGAGCCTACACATTGTTGACGAAGCCCTCTAAGGGAAAAATAAAATAAAATAAAAATAGAGTTAGCTTTTATGCATAGTTTTCAATGTTACATCCGACAAGTAGATAAAGAATGGGTCCAATACTTCTATGAACTAGACCTATCAAGACTGTGATACGTGTTTATTTTTGACCATGTCACGATTTTGACAGATCTAATGTACAAGAATACTTACTCTTTAGCCATGATTAGCAAGCATATCAATTTGTCAAATTTCATTACATCCATGATTTGGTGATACAAAAAGAAATCAAAGTCTGAGTTTTGTTTGTCAGAGGATCAAGTTATTGACATCTTCACAAAAGTTGTTTAAAGTTTATATTTTTCTAAAAATAAAGAATAGATAGATTAGAATTCTCTTTTAAAATTATTTTTTTAAAAAAAAAAAAAAAAGAAGAAGAGAAGAAAAAACCCAACCCCATCATGTCAAATTTCTCAAATAAAAAATATAAAATAGTCCATATCGATTAAAAATCTGTCACAAAAAGAACTACACTATTATAAAAATAAATAAATAAACTCAAATTCAATACTTGAAATTATACTAAGCTGTTGTATTCTAGTTTAATTCTACCATAATTTTCCATAATAATTCTACCATGAAAGTTAACTTGTCACACCACTTAGTACTTACCCTTAAGCACTTGCCACAAGCGGCTTGTCCATGAGGCCCAACAGGACCGCAAAAGGCAGTCCAACCATATTTGCTACGCCATGCCAAGGGTTTGTTGGCATCCCATGTGGAGCAATATGCACTCACAGCATTCAAGTTCCACCCATTCTGCTCTGGATTGTATAAGTGGTACGTTGCTCTCACATTGGAGGCACTCTCACCCCCACCGCCTACACTGCCACCGCCGCCACTGCCGCTGCCACCGCCAGATTGACAGTTGCTTTGACAACTTTTGGAAGGTGAACAAAAGTCATCACCTGTCCCACAGTACCCATATTGGCTACAACAAAGGTTGTTGGCACATGTTTTGCCACCAGCTTGCTTGCCGCATTGTTGTGCAACTACACTAGCAAGTAAGCAGAGAGATAACACTAAGCAAAAGCTAAGCCTTTCCATATTGTTCACAATTTAATTTGGAAAAATATGGTTCAAGGGTGTTTGAATTTATAGGGAGGAGGTGAGTCTTTAGAATTAATTACGTTTACCTTGTAGTTTGAATAAGATGACATATCAATGTTATGTACGATTTTGACCTTGACTGGACTAAGTGCAACTTTCCACATTGACTCCACAGACTTCTATATGATTCGTAGCCCAATATAGATAAAGAATGACAACAATCTTGCACGATCGGTGGTTAAGGGTCAAGATGGGCTGCTTGGGCAACCAAATTAGTGTCATCATGTGGTGCCTTTTGGTCATAAATTGCGGCTTATCCTTTACCTAAGAGTACGAGCAATTTCAATAGTATTTTCGGTGACCCATTCTGCTGAGTCTGCCGTGATCATCTCGGTCAATTCTTGATTGCATTATTATTATTGCATGGACTGATCGAGAGAGGGATCTTCCAGGTGATCCATTGTGGGCCGAAGTTAAAATGGCCCTCTTTACTTCCACAATGACAAAGAAGGCCGCCATTATTAAATAACTTTTTTTTTGCTTGAAGGAGACCCCCTTAGAGCCCAATCCATAATTCTTCTTGCAGGAATTATCCAAGACATTAACCTTATGACATCTGTAATCTTCAATGTGATTAAATCAGCCAGTATGGCGTACACATTTTGCTGCAAAAAGTCTAATGACGTAATATATTCAACAACATTTTTCATTGATGATTTTTTTTTAATTTAATAATTACAATAGGGAGGGTGGTTTAAACTCAAGATATTTAATGGGTCCGTTTGGATTGAACTTATTATTGTTGAAACTGAAAACTGAAAATACTGTAGCAAAATAATTTTTAAATGTGTGAATAGTGCCGTGGAACTTATTTTTAATATTTTTTATTTCGTAAACAGTACATGAACAGTGCGTAAACAGTGCACGCACTGTTCATGCACAGTGTTTTTTTCTCTCAGAGTCAAATAATGTGGTCAAGAAAAAAAAAAAGGGGGGGGAAAACGCGGATTGAGGAAACATGGACGCGCAACGCGCAATCCAAACGCCCTCAATGAGGAAATACTAAAGGTTTGTTTGGATCATATCACTCAGTTTTCATCACTGAGTTTCCAAAATGCGTGAATCCCACAATTTTTTTTTTTTCTTTTTTGGTTTGGCTTGGTTTTTAACACTTGTTTCCATCACTCAAAACTCAAAAATTTGAGTAGAGTGATGGAAACTAGAAAGAATTAGGTGTTTTCAAAAATTGAGAACTAATTCTCAGTGGCAACAACAATAAATATAAGGAGTTTGTGGGGCCCATAACCTATGTGTTGTCCAATCAGTTCATAATTCATGTGATATTACCGTTGCAAATTTGGGCTTCAACATTTCTCACTTCCCTCAAAATATTTCAGCAAAATTTTCCCTCTTTCTCACTTCCCTCTCTTCATCTTGTCTCACATTTCATCTGCTCCATCAAATCTTGGCCTCTAGCGATCTAAATCGAAGCACCAAACCCAATTGAGTTCTCTGCATTTGAATCGAAACCAGAATACCAAGGTGTCTTAGCTTGGTATCCAACGAGTTAGAGCTCTGTCACCGTTGCAAAAACCGAGCACTTTATTTCTGTGATCTTCTCCCAAGTGTAGTATATATCTCTATCTCCCTCTACATTGTCTATGACCATTGTATGATTTGGGTATTGTGGTATAATTTCTATTTTATTGATTTTTGCCCACAGGTATTGGTGAGTGTGTTGAAGTGGGTTTTTCTCCATGGACTGATCTTTGATCTTTCTTTCTTTTTATAATTTTTGTTTTATTGATCTGCACCTGGGTCTTTCTTTTTATTATTTATGTTTTATTGAAGTGGGTCTTTCTTTCTTTCTTGTGGTATGATTTGTGGGTAATGAATACTTTAGTCCCAGTAATGAATACTTTAGTCCCAGTGTTAATAGCAGAACTCAGAAAAGAGGGGGAGGGGAATGGCAACACATGGAAAAGAGAGAGGTGTACGTGAAAGTGAGAGAGAAAGGAAGGCCTCTCCCATTTTACACTTGGCCCATTCCAAAATTTCTTAAATGCCATCACAAGCTTAAATATTAAAAACACTTTACAAAAGTAATTAACAACCTTACTAAAAAACATGGAAGCTAAGATGGTGACTACTGGCGTTTCATGAAAGTACATGAAAGTTATATTAATTACTGCATGCTTTCCTCTTTGACATTGTCTAGATGTATCATGTAAAATACTAGTTAAAAGTATAATTGTCAATCTTATGTATAATAGTATTGGTTAGAAGTATTATTCATTACATGCACTTGTCATAATCACTGTTGTTAGTCATAGTCATATTATTGAATGTTGCATGTTTTTTGTCAGTCACAAGTATTGTTTGTAGCCCTGATTAAGAAGAATATTGAAGTATGTCATGTTATTTGTTACTTGCATTATGATATGTTGGAAGGACTAACATTGATTTTTTTCCTCTTCTGTGAGATGAATTTCCAGTCATCATCAGTAATGAATACATTACTGATAACATAGAGTCCATGTTATTGCTTGTAGCCTCAACTAAAGATGAGATGGTTTACGCCTCATCCTTTTATTTTTGTGTATTCCAGTAAAGGATTGAAGTGGCCAATTCATAGAACAATACACACACACACACACATATATTAACATATAGCAATTGTGTTGGGTATTTGTATTAGATGGTACATGAAACTCAGAATCTTGACGACAAAATGTGGCCTCCCCACATTGAAAAATTTTCATTGACATTATAGTGGATGAACAACTAAGGGGGAATATGGAACATGGTATTTTTAAGGCTCTAGCTTGGCTATTAATTACGAATGCCCTAAATGAGCAAATGGGGAAGAGTTTTCACCCTAAGCAAGTGATTTAGAAGCATAATAGGCTCAGGCAAAAACAAAGAAAGTGGAGCTAGCTTTTGAGCCATACCGGGTTGGGGTCGGATGAGACAACCCAAATGGTTACTGCTTCTGAGGAGGTGTGGGCACATGTGATTGCGGTATGTTATATTTACTACCCTAATTCCTTGGAAGAATGTTTGTAATTTTCTATTTTGTATTAGTATGATTTTGATGTACATCTTGTCATTTCAGGGTGATCTTAAAGCAATTGCATTACGGAAGAGTGGATGTCCTTGCTATGACAGACTACAGCAACTGTTTGCCCCTAATGCTGCAATCGGTGCCTTTCAAATTTCATCAAACACATTAGCCCCAGATAGTAATGAAGTGCGTGCCTTAGAGGAGGAAATTGCCAATGAGGCTCGTCGTACCCAGTTGGGTGGAGATGATTGCTACAATCTTGACATGGAGGGCATAACCCAAGATGATCCCCTTGCTATAGAGCAAACCTAATGTGCGAACAAATGTCCCATTGAAGAGCCTACAGGCAAAGGCAAGAAGGTTGCCAAAAAAGTGGATAGGGCTAGTGACATGACCATTGCTCTTTAAGAGTACATTGTGTTAGCAAATGAATGGTTTAAAAAGAAAAAGGGCAAGTCTATGGATAGCTCCGAGCATGTTGCACAATCTGGCTGTGGTGGCAATCCTTGCTCCCTTGGGAGGGATTTAGAAGTGCTGAACCAATACGATGATCTTGATGATGACACCTATATTAACATCTCCGAGGTTCTCCTAAAAAAAGAGAAATAGGTGGTGTTCATGGGCATGCCAGAGCATAGGAGGAGAAGGTGAATGGAGCACTATGCTTATTAGCAAGAAAATTAATGGAGACTTCTTAATTCAATTTATGTTGATTATTGTGATTTGGATGTGAATCACTTGGTTGTAGCTTTTAAGGACTTTATGTGTGTGCATAGACAATCTTGGACTTTTGGTTGTATTTGCCTTATTTAGCTGAACACTTTTATTTAAAGCTGTTTTTGTTGTAATGGTAATTGTTGTGAACTATGCATGTGGATTTGACATAATTTAAGTTAGTATGTGAGCTTTCTCACTTGGTGCTCTCTTCTTGATGCAATTTACATTAGTATGTGGGTTTGGCAATTATTGTTATGTATTTGATGTGTTTTTTTTTTTTTTTTTTTTTAGTATTGTATCATTTCTATGGTAATTATTTATGGGTTTGGTAATTATTGTTATGTATTTGGTGTTTTTTTTTTTTTTTTTTTTTTTTATAGTATTGTATCATTTCTATGGTAATTATTTTTTAGTACTTACATTACAAGGAGAGTTGTGCTAACATTATTGCAGCATCTTTAGTACCACTTATTAATGTGTCAGTTTACATATTGCAATGAATTGGTACTGATGCTTTGGTTTTTGTAGAGTATAGGGTAGAATGGTCTCCCCCAATGATCCTTTCTGGCAGTTAGATTTTGACAATACTTACTTTCACTTTAACGATGATGACATGGACATTTCTAGATGTGGTGATGATATGGATGTCAGTGACTGTGATGATGACATGGATATTGGTGCAGACACAGATTCATACTATGATAGCAAGGAGGAAGAGTTTTGGTTTGTATTTCCACTTGTTGGCAAGATGGTGACTTATTTCCAGCGGCATTATGACAAGTGCCCAATGCGTACTAACATTTTGAGTGATAAAGATTACATGGCTGAAGTGAGGGATGGTAATCCTACCAATTGTCATAACATGTTCCACGTGACATTGGATTTGTTCTATCACTTGGTGGATGAGTTGAAACAACATGGGTACTTGAAGGAAGGGAAAAGGCGTGTGGACGTGCAGGAGTCCGCTGCCATATTCTTTTACATTGTTGGCTATAATACTCAGATGTGACCTGTAGCAGACAAATTCTAACATTCCATTGACACTGTCGACCACAAGTTTTGTAGGGTGTTGTGGGTTGTCCACACATATGGCCAACATTTAATCAAGCCCGATCCAAATGTGGTAGGCCTTCCAGAGAATATGCGGTCGAACAACAAATACTACCCTTAGTTTGAGGTAAATCATTTCATAATAAAAGTTCTTTCAATGAAAATGCTCGCACATATTCCTATTTTCTATTCCTTCATTTACATATAAGAAGCATAGGAGTTATTAATGGAATGCATATTAGTGCTTGGCCTCCAATCGAGAGAATCCAGCCTCACAGGAGTCGCAAGAACACTATTACAACCAACGTTATGTGTGCATGCGACCATGATATGAAGTTTACATGCGTCCACTCTGGTTGGGAGGAAGTGCCCATGACTCAAAGGTGTTCAAAGAAGCTATTAAAGACCTGAAGCATGGATTCCCATGGCCACCAGAAGGTATGCGTCTTCATATTTTTAGGTTGTTTTCAATCATATACTTCTGTTTAAATTTTTCTGGTAGTTATTTGCCTTTTTACTTCTATTTTAAGATTGTTCAATTCTGTTCTAACTTCTAAGTTTGTTTATGTTGTTGTTTTAAGCTATTTAATTCTGCTTAATTTTTCCTGGTAGTTGGTTGTCTGTTTATTGCTGTTTACTACTTAATTTTTAGGCTGTTTACTTCTAGTTTTGGGTGTCATGTTTTCTGGTCATGTTTTTTAATATTTAATGAGGTCTAGCCCCTTTATTCAAATTATTTGAATTCCTCTCTAAATCAAACTGTCAAAAAACTTAAGTGATGGAAGAAATTGTGAGAATTTGTTGCTTTTGTCAATTTTTTGTGTCAACTATTTGTAAATTTTCTTCACTAGATGAATCTGAGCTAAAACCGTGAATAAAACAAGATATGATCAGGCTATTTGATGAATCTGAGCTTAAACCATCAATACCTTCAACTGTTTGTTGTGTTGTTTTTCACCTTGCAATGTCAAAGACAAGATTTAGCAAAATAAGTGTAGCCTCAAGCTCTACATTCATTATTAGGAGAGAGCTTAGTTTCATGACTAATAGCAATTTAGGCTATTTGATAGTTATTGCTTAGAACTTAAACTTTTCGAATTATGAATGATTTATTTCTATACACACTTTATTCAGAACCCTATTGATTTAAAATGACAATGCCCTTAAAGGCTGCAATGCCAACATCATAGCTCATGCCATCTAATTGGTATTTGGTAGACTAAGCTTTGAAGAACTTTGACTTGCCCAAAAAAAGGAAGAAGAAAAAGAAGAAGAAAGAACTTTTGAAGGGTTTTAAAATTTTAATGAGTATTAGGTTAGCTAGACATTAGCTCTGCTTGTGTTGTTCATAGTAGGTCCCAAGATCGGAAAAAGGAGGATGGATGTCATTGTTGTTGTATTAGGAGAGTTGGAATTTATTATTTAAGTGAGCAAAAGTTGACATGCTATGCATGTACTCTTATAGTTTCTAATATATTGGTTGTTACTGAGTAGTTGTTCATGTAACTAATAATTGTCTTGCCAAGTAATGTTTCACTAATTGTTTTCTCATGCTGCTTATTATGGATGTGAACATGGCTGTTACAATTGAAGGTATTGAAGTTAATGGCAATCTTGCCTCTAAGGTTGCATTTTTCTGGGATCGTATGCTTCTTATTGCTAGTCCTACTTGTAAGTAAAATTATATATTTCTTAAAATGGAAAACAAAAATTAAATGTCAATAGTTTGAGGAAAAGAAAATTTTAAGTTTTGCATTTTGATGCATTTCTTATTTATTCAATTAGGACCCTGGATAGAAAATTAAAATGTCTATAGTTTGAGGAAAAGTAAACTTTAAGTCTTGCATTTTGATGCATTTCTTATTTTTTTCAATTAGAATCCTGGATAGAAAATTAAATACATGCTATGTGCTTAGTTCATATCACTTATTAATAGCTGAAGTTGGCTTTTGGCAATTGGCAGATTTGTTTGTTGGAAATATGAATATAAACTAGGAGTAGTTATTAGTATTCCAAACTTGTTCTCCTTTCTGGGAATTGAAAATATAGCATGTCCTTGTAACCTTCAATTTTTCTAGTTTGCAAGAGAGAGAATCTTTTGGGCTATGCAAGAACACATGTTCACATGAAAAAATTATAGGGAACCGAGTTCTTCTTTCTCTTGCCTTGGCATTTTCCCCTGTATACAACTTTAATATTTGCCACAAAGATATGTAAATTTTATTTTAATTATTTCACATACTAGCTATTGTTTTGAATGCTATTTAGATCTCAAATTTAACATATATATATATATATAAAGTAATAAAAAATAAGAAAAAAACAACTATTAGCTGCCTTTGTCATTTGAGAGAACTTGAACCCTATAAGCCTAAATAGATTATTTGTCTTAGCTTCAAGCTCTAAATTCATTATAGTCACTCGATAATAACTTCCCTCTTCATAAACATTCCACCAACGTTTAAAGCCTCTTCTTTCTTTCTTTAAGAGGGAAGCCTTTTACTTTAGAGTTGTGCTTTGGCAGCTTAATACTGTGCAGAGTATAAAAAAGGTTTAACTTTCTAATTAGAGACATTAGAGCTATGATTAATTGAAATGAACATTGTAAACTATAGCCATTACGTGTGTCAGAGTAGTAAAAATTAGCCTTTTAAGCATTTTGTAGAAAGTGTTAGTTAGGAGGGTACTAGTTTCTCTTCATCAACAGTAGCACTATAGATGATTTCGTTTGTCACTAATGTAGTTAATAGATAATGAGTTACCATTTGTATCATTATAATTGTAACTATGTTGTGAGATTTTTGGCTTGGTTTATTTTGAAAATTTTCAATGTGAAATGACCTGGCTTTTATTGTGAAAGGATTTGGCAAACAATCTAGTCATTCTAAGCATTGCTTCAATCTTTTTACTTTTCTCATTTATATTTGATTGTTATTCTTCAATCCTCAAACTTTGTCTATTGATTCTTTAAGGGGGTTACTCCTTTTTTGGCATACATATTTCCTTCTTATTACTTGTCATAATATGGAAAGAATGTGATAAGAAAAATTTATTGGAAGGTTCAAGATTTTTAGGAGATCTGCATGAACTGTACAATTTTACTGTAGGCTATATATAAGTTGTTTTTATTGAACTGAGTTTTCAAAAGGGGGCTACAGTGTTGTCTTCTTTTCCTTTATGTTAGTTCCTATTACTGATTGAGAGATGCTATGCTTGTAGGGTCTTTTTACTTGGTCGATTCGGGGTACCTCATTAGTGCATCGTTTCTTCCACCACACAAGGCCACCTGATATCATGCTCGAGAATTCAGGAGGAGCAATAGGCAATTGGCATCGGGGAAAGAGTTGTTTAACTATAGGCACTCTTCATTGCGCTTGGTAATTAAGAGGTGCTTTGGAGTACTTAAGGCTCACTTTCCCATCTTGAGTTGCATGGCGAATTATAAGCAATCTCATGAACGTTTGGTTGTTTCTGCATGTTGTGCGTTACGCAATTTTATACGCATCAATAATCATAGATATGAAACGTTTAACACATGGGAGAACCTTAACATTCATAGAGATGATGTACAAGCTGGAAACAATGAGAATTCTCATGAGTCAAGTGCAAGTGCTAAAAGGAGGTATTTAAGGGAGATGTCTGATGCAGCAAAGAGGGAAATGGGTGAGTTTAAGGATGATGTGACTGCCTGCATATGGGAGGAGTTCGTGTGACGTTGAGATTGATGGTGGGCATGTATACGGATTCACTGCTTTTTGTTGGGATTTTTGTATAGAGTTACTACCTTCACCTATGACTTTTTGTGGGGACTTATGTATAAAGTTAGGTACCATGACTAGAAGTCACTTAGATACATGATGCATTCTTTTGGATATTATGATGCATCTTTTTGTAAATTTACATTAACTGTGGACAATGATTACATGTAATGACTTAATGTCAATAACCCATTGACATTTCTGATGTAATTCCTTTTGGCAATGTAAAAATAGGTGTATCTAATACCTATTAGTAATGTAAGTACAGGTGGACATACTTATATGCAATTGTATGTAATACCTTTTCGCAATGAAGTATTTATCAATGACTATATGATTGTGTATATGATATGGTTACAAGTGGACAATTATATATTCTTGTGATATTACAAGTGGACATACTTATAGGTGGATAGTCACATATTCTTGTGAAATTGTGTATGTGATATGCTGATATTATAGATTTGATATACTACCCTCTTTGCTTAAGAAGATTGGAGTTAATACTAACATGGAATATTAGTAGTATGGAATATTATGGATTTGATATGCCACATTTTCAGAGTTAATACTAGTACTCTGAATATTCTTACATGTGAAACTTATTGAATATTTGACAATTATGGCCTGTATTGAGTGACTAATGGTATATGCAGTACCAAGGTGGCCATTAACATTATTTCCATCAACAGAACTTGCAATTTTCATCAACTTGGCCATTAACATTATTTCCATCAAATCTATCAACATATAACTTAAGTATAATGTCATACATATCATAAATTGTAACTTGCAATACAAAATAAAACATTAAGTTGTATAATTACATTATAGAACAAATGTAATAATACAAGTCTATATTATTACATAAGTACACATCTCATTATGGCAAACGCTTTTACCTGATTCTAACTTCCCCAAACCTAGCAGACAAAACAAGTAATACTACAAACATCACCCATGATACTACTAGAGTTATCTTGAACTTCTTCGCTTTCTCTTCAACAATCCTGCATGCAACCTTGGCTCTTTCAGCCCTTCGTTTTGCAGCTTGCTCCCTTCCCAATGCTGCTTCTCCCATGGCATGTGTTTGCTTAAACTCTTCATTAGCAACTTCCACCTCATGCTTCAATCGTCGGAATTTCGTTATAATAATAGGTGTTATTGTTGTGCCACGCGTACAAGTGTTGGTGTCCAACCATTCGAAGAACTTACATGCACGGTTATCACCCTGTACAATCAAATAAAGCACTTAAATAGCGTTTCAAATTGGTGACTTAATGCACATAATCAATGTTTTACTAATTCTGGATGTGGTACTTACTAGTGACTAATAGCGACAGCCATAAAATCTCCTACCAAAAGTATGAAGTTTCAAGGACGTCCTAAGGGTGCAATGGTATGGGTCACATAGATTCCCACTGGTACTAGAATAATAATTACTTGTTTCTGACATTGGTAAGAACCTGCCTCTATATCAATCACCAATACAAGAATACATGAAACATTCTATACAAACAGTCTATACAATCAATGACCAATACAATCTATACAAGCATGAATAAAGCAATCCAAATCCACAGTAATAGGTTCTCCAATTAAATTGGGCTTACATAAATAGAGAGCCATACAATTGTTATAATATTTTCTCTAACTAAAAACTTCTTAATAAATAAAAATAGTTGCTATAACATAACTCCTAGGTTTTATCTTTATTTTTCTATTCTTAATTTATATTGCTGCATCATTCTAGCTTGTCCTGTGTCACAATTAGATCCTATGTCACAATCAGAATAGTGTTTAAAGAAGTGAAGCAACATACATCTTCTAATCAAGCTAGATAAGCCTCTTTTTTTATTTTTGGCTGAATGGATATTCCTAATAGTATGCTTTACTCCATATGGAAAATACAAATGCTAAGGTTGTTAATATCAATTCTTGTGTAGACACATCTTAAACAAATCAGTTAACTTAAATTTCTGATATTGATTCAAATTTCAGGAAGTTGTAAACATGCCTCATGAGACTTGTGTTAACAACATACATAAGTTGTACCAAGTTTTATTATTAATTATTTGCATAATTAATTAATACTAGCTCTAAAGGAGTATCTTTGCATAAATCAATACTAACTCTTCAGTCAGTTGATCTTCAGTATTTTTCTAATTAAATCTACACAAACAAAATAAACATACTTAAATGATTTGAAGCAGACAAATACCATATTTGTAGAGTTGAAGTCCATGAGCATTAACCTTCCAGAGTTTGATGGTGAAAATAAATAGTTTGTGATGGGAAGAACAAATCTGGACCTTTATGCAAACCGCCAAACAAATACATCCAAAACTAGACATGCTTCATGATGCAAATGAATACATATGATGTTAGACATGTGTCAAACATGCTTGACTTGTGAACCTGAGGTTCATCCTGATCGTCATATAGGAATTGCAAATAAATGGTTTATTATATTTTAAAACTTCAAGAACGTTCAACTAAACACCAATAGAAGTAGCAAACATTTTTTTTAGTATTTGTTTCTTTAATTGTTGTGTTTATGATGAAGACTATTGAATATTCAAATAGTGTATAAAACACTATGAACGTTTAGATCCTCAAATTATAAATTACAAATTTAAACTTAAAATCAAACAATGTATGTGTGAAAAATGAATGTAACCTTATATCAGAATTGATAAACAATCTAAACTAAATAAAATCACATCTACAGTAGAAATTAAATGAGAAAGATTAAGGGAAGAGAGATGCAAACACAAGGACAACATAATGATGTGTTATCGACGAGGAAATCGAAGCCCTCAACGTAAAACCTCTCTGCCGTCCTCCAAGCGGTCAATAATCCACCGAGTGTACCTAAGCCCTCCAAGCTCTTGCTCCAATGAGGTTGCGACGAACCTTTGTCTTCTTTAGCTTATCGAATTCTGCTATAGCCCATAGCATCAACTAATAACCATTGGTCTCTTCCTAATTGCTTCCCAAAGTATCAAATAACTTTCTCACATATGTGGGTATGGTGAGAAAAGGATTTGGGTAAGAACCTCTCAAGGATGTAACAATGAAGAGGGTGAGAATAGAGGAATTTGAAGAGTCTCTATGTAAAGATTGTGGATGAATCAATCTTGTTTTTCTCTAGGTTTTCTCTCTCAAAATTCTCTCTAGAAGCTTTCTACATTTTGTGGGTATAAGGGTCTATATATAGTGGTGGGTGTTTGGAATGCGAAGAGTTATTTTTCCAAAACAAGGTTGGCTGGCGGCTTGGCCTCGCGACTTGACTAAGCCGTAAGTTTAAGCCGCGAGATAACTGAATGGCCAGTCTAGACTTTTTGTCCTGTAGTGCTCCAGCTGGCATGACGCATTAGCTTCTCCGCATGCTTGGCACATGAGCATCTTCTGGCGGCTTGCAAGCTGCGAGCCACCCGCGAGGTCCAGTTGTGAGTCCCTGTTTCACTGCACAAATCTTGAGCAATTCTTCACTCTTTTACACACTACCCTTACATGATTCCCACCTAAATACAGGGTTTCTAAATGATGAATTACAACCAAATTTGGCACGGAATAAAGCCAACAAAATGGTTGATTAAATTCAACCTTACAACTATGAAAAATACAAGGAAAAGATTCCAGTTAACTATATAATCATAATCCTGGCTTTAAGATAATTGGGACCAAGAGCAAAGTATTTTTTGATCAATAAGCCATATTTTTTGATCAACTGTCTTAACTGATTTAGATTGGGTTTGTGCATCCAAAAATTTAGGGAATGTATTGTGTTCCTATTGCCCTGGGAACTTGGACCATCAATAGATTAAATATATATCTATACTTTATTTTTTTTCCTTTTTTGTTAGGGGTAAAATTTTACTCGAACTAAACTACTTGATTTCTCTAATGACAAGCTTACCAATGTTTAGTAGATTACTTGGATGCAGGGCTTCAATTTTTCCAAACATACTACTCAATCAACTAGATATAGTCCTTAATAAACTCAAATTAGATCCAAACAAAGCAAGGGAGACAGAGAGACAAAGTGAAGAGCGTTTGGGAAAAATACCTTAAACGGTGGTTCAGCAGGTGTCGATGACAAGAGGAGTGAACTCCTGATTTGTGCTCACCGGCCCTTGACCATGATCTGAGTTTAGCGGAGAGAAAGGCGAAACGTGGGTTTTCTGGAAAGAGGAGTGTAAAATGGTATTGTGGAAGGGAAACTGAGAAATTGCAAATGAAAGAAGATGAAAAGGAAGAAGAGAACCTAGTTTGTTGTGGGCATGCGTCGATGTGGGAGGCAAGAGGCGAGATGTGAGTGTAGAACACAGGTTGGCTCAGTGGGAGAAGTAAAGAAGAAGATGGGAAGATTTTTTTGTTATGGAGACGTGGGTAGGCAACACTGGGTAGTATTAGTAGGTGGGGTCCATAATTTTGGCAAAAAGTATAGTTATTAGAATGAGATATGTGACTGAGTTTTTAAACCAAACAAGTGTTTTGCAATTTTTGAGTGAAGGTAAGGTTTGAGTAGAGAGTTATTAGTTTTGGGTTTAAGTTATGAGTTTTGAAAATTGAGTTATCAAAATTGAGCTATTTCTAAACCAAACGAGCCCTAAGTATCATAATATTAAGCTACAAGGCTCTTGGTTCATAACTATTGATATAACAATTTTTTTTTAGTTTTTTTATGGGATTGATGTAACAATTATGATTTTTGTAAAATAATTCAATTCCATTCCTTTGGATTCCTTTAGAAATTACTTATTCCATTTCTTCGTAAACTTTGAAAGGAATATTCTAAAATTTGGGAAATTTATTATGTCTATAACATTATTAATTGTGCTATCTCTATCTTCCCTTTTCTCCTTTTTGTCTATTGAGGCTAAAGGACATTGTGATAGGCCTAGATTTGTTTTTAGCCCAAAAGTGAATTATTGTCACTTGCATGGTATGAAATGTTCCTCCTTGGTGTTATAGGCGATGGTGACTATGTGTTAGAAACCTGGTGGTTCTTAATGGAGGATGGGTAGGAATTGTTGGGGAATTGATAGAAAAATTGAAAGAAATTGACTTAATTCGAAGTAGTATCTTTTCAGAGAGAGAGAGAGAGAGAGAGAGAGAGAGAGAGAGAGAGAGAGAGGAAATGCACTGAGTAATCAATTAGTTTATTCTTCAATGACATCTAATGTTGAATTACAATTTGGGATGACAATTGTTCCCCTCTTTGCTTTGACCCACCCGCCTCGCTCTGTCCTTGCTCCACCTCATCCACGCCCTACCCCACATTGATAAAGATTATAATTGTAAATATTTCATATCTTAAAACCTTACTTTTTAAACAAGCATATCAATATTATCTTATTTTATTCTACCAAATATGACTACTTGCCTCTATTTTGTTATTTAATATACTATGAGTTTTTTTTTTTTTTTTGGTGATATTGTCTTGTTAAACACTTGATATATAATATTATTCAGTTTTTGCTAAAAATTTATTTGATTCGATGAGATAAATTTAGTTATAATTTCAAATATATTTTTATTTATGAAACAATTTTTATTAAAAAAATTTTGTAATAGTTGTGGGGCAAATTAACAAAAAGTAGAGTTTATATATAATACCAAATAACACTATAACAGCATGCTAGCTAGTTTTTAAATCCAAAACAAACTTAAACTTAGGGTATTGAATGGAAAGAACTAACAAATTAAACAATAAAACATCCTATTATACCAACTAAAATTGGTGCACTTGGCTTTGTTAATATTGAAAACAACATGGGGAGCATTCCTTGACTTCTTCTTCATTAGCTGCCTTCTCTTCCTTGACGAGTTGTAGTATCGACTCAAACAACCATGTAGAGTAAGGCAACGTGATTGGCTTTTTGTTCCCAACCTCAATCTTCTCCTCCTTAAGTTGATAGAGTAATGCTTGAAACATTATGGAAGACAAGAATTGGTTAGGAACCACATATAGTTTACGCTTTTCACCCACATGCATGGCCGTGAGGTTTTTCTTTCTCTTCATTCGGTGATTTGCAAAGAGTCGCTGAACTTTTTCTATAACTTTCGTCATCTTCAACCCTAGTACCACACTCAGATGCAAGGAAAATTTAGAAAAGATCTGAATTCTTAAAAAGTATGAAGTTGATGAACTACGCTGGGGTCCTGGGGACTGTGTGTGTGTGTGTGTGTGTGTGTGTGAGAATACGTATTAGAATAGGATTAGGTTTTGTGTTATACCACTAGTCCACTACTAGAGCCTATATGTCGGTTTATATATATTTGCAATTATATCATTGTCGTTTTGATCTAGCACTCCAATTAGAGTGTTTCAATGAGATTGATGACAACCATCCGATCGTGCAAAGAAACATAAAAACGTAGAAGGTTCAGCCTTCAGGAGTACACTCCGACTAGGTTTAGGATTAGTATTTATTAGGGAAAACAGGGTTGTGCATTCATTACACCAACCTAACTAAATAGATCCAACCCAATATATTGTCTTGGATCGTTTTTTTTGGGCTAATGAGTTGGGTTGGGCTTTTTTTATTGGAAACTTGGGGTTGTGTTGGATTCGCTTGGCCAGATTTTCAACTCAACTAACTTGACACAGCTAGCTCACGCTATTGGCATATACATATATATATACACACACATATTATATCTTAATTTGATTTATTTTTTATTTAAGATTTACTTTAAATTTGTTAGTTTTATTTATTTTGATATTTTAAGAAATAATTCTAATGAAATTTAAATATTATGTCAAACGGTGTGGATTATAATAATTTATTGAATAATGTATATGAATAGTTGAACGGAATTTTTTTTCTTTTTCGATTTTTTTTATTAGGTTGGAGATTTTTTCAAAATAAAGAGATCAGTTCAGATTAGAAACACTACAAAAAACGCGGGGTTTGGGCCGCGTTTTTTTGGGCCGCGTTTACGGAATTTTAAAATACTCCAACTTAGCCCATTCATACCTCGAAAGGCTTTACTTTAAACCTCTATATTTCATCACTACGCAAGATTTTAGGCATAAACATGTAGTATCAAATAATTAAATCCATCAAGCTTTAATGGACATTATCAACAAAATATTTTTTCTATTAAAAATAAAATCAAAATAACAAAAGATTTGATTTATCACAAAATGTAGGGGGTGAATTATTTAAAATATAAGGTTGAAATTCACACACGCATCAAAATCCAAATATGATATTTGTAAAACCCATAATATTTGTTAAAGCTCCAACACGTTGGATCCACTCTTAAGCAAAGAGACCTAAAATTGCTAGTATATATCTAAATTACATTCTCAGTCAACTTCCAGCAAATTCAAATGCTGTCATTTACTATAGAATTCCTTCCAACAGTTTAGTTCTTTTCTTATTCAGTTATTCTTATTCAAGAAGCACTAGCTCCATTTATTTCTTGACAAATCCATTGATTATGAGACATTGGGCCACTTGGGCATCATGAAAATAAAACAGGGCTTCAATCACCACAGTCCACAAACTGATAATTCACGATAAGGTGGCCTTGAGCATTGCCTTTTCCGTCAGTGTCTAGTTTTTGGAACACACCTATGTCCAAATCTAGACCACCATTACTGCATTGATCTATAATTCTCACTGTTGCTTGAGCTCCTGTCCCGGTGTTTGTGACCTACACAGTACACACATGAAATTTAGTGGTTTCCTCCTCACTTTCCTGATTAAAAGAATGTGAAACACTTTGTTTAAGAAAATTAATAATTGATGGTCTAATTTTTGTATTTGATTGCACTGTTTGTCTAAAATTCTTGGTCATTCATCTTTAAAAAAGAAAAATAGATTGTCTAGTGAGCCCATCTATTTTGAAAAGAAATATCTTTTTTATTATATACTTTTCCAAAATCACAGGTACAATCATTCATCAAAAGAATAAATAAATAAATAAATAAAACGTGATCAATAAAACATTTAGCCTTTTAGTTTTCGTAGATAACTTTTAAGAATTTAGTAATTTCCAGCCATTTCATACCGAATCATCTCTAAGGAAAAAAAACCATAGCCTTTTATGCATTGTTTTGAATGCTACATCTAGCAAACAAGAAAATACTGAGTCTAGTACTTCTATGTACTAGACCTATCAAGATTATAATATATGTTTACTTATGATTATATATTTATATATCATGATCCTGACGGATTTAATACACAAGAATATCAAACCTTAGCCAATTTCCTAGCAAGCATATCAATGTGTCAAATTTCATTACACTACATGTACGTAATTTGATGACACAAAAAGAAATCAAGGTTGAGTTTTGCTTGTCTGAAGATCAAGTTATTGACAACTTCACAAAGTTGTTTTGAAGTTGACACTTTTCTAAAACTATAGGATAGATAGACTAGAATTTCTCTTTTTAAATTATTTAAAAAAAAAAAAATTTCAACACCACTATATGAAATTTCTACCCCCCCCCCCCCCCCCAAAAAAAAAAAAAGCCCATATGAATTTAAAATCTGTCACAAAGAGAGCTACACTATATTATAGTTTTAAAAAAACTCAAATTTTGTATTTGAAATTATACTAAGCTGTTGTATTGTAGTTTCTATTATAATTTCCATAAAAAATAATAATAATTCTACCATGAAAGTTAACTTGTCACACCACTTAGTACTTACTTGTAAGCACTTTCCACAAGCAGCTTGTCCTTGAGGCCCAACAGGTCCACAAAAGGCAGTCCAACCATATTTGCTACGCCATGCCAAGGGCTTGTCGGCATCCCATGTGGCGCAATATGCACTCACAGCATTCAAGTTCCACCCATTCTGCTCTGGATTGTATAAGTGGTACGTTGCTCTCACATTTGAGGCACTCTCACCACCACCACCACTGCTGCCGCCGCCACTGCCACCGCCAGACTGGCAATTGCTTTGACAACCATTGGAAGGTGAGCAATAGTCATCACCTGTCCCACAGTACCCATATTGGCTGCAACAAAGGTTGTTGGCACATGTTTTGCCACCAGCTTGCTTGCCACAGTCTTGTGCAATTGCACTAGCAAGTAAGCAGAGAGATAACACTAAGCAAAAGCTAACCC
The DNA here is from genome assembly GCF_002906115.3 of Quercus suber. Classification (NCBI taxonomy): domain Eukaryota; kingdom Viridiplantae; phylum Streptophyta; class Magnoliopsida; order Fagales; family Fagaceae; genus Quercus; species Quercus suber. The sequence goes on from NW_027069538.1 coordinate 1,351,038, forward strand.
TTTCCATATTGTGTTGGCTGTTCACAATTTAATTTGGAAAATTTTGGTTCAAGGGTGTATGAATTTATAGAGAGGAGGTGAGTCTTAGAATTACGGTAGTTTGAATAATATGGCATAGCAATGTTAGGTATGATATTGACCTTGACTGGACTAAGTGCAACTTTCTACATGAACTACACAGACTTCTATATGATTTGTAGCCAAATATAGATAAAGAATGTCAACAATCTTGCACGATCGGTGGTTAAGGGTCAAGATGGGCAACCAAATTTGTGTCATCGTGATCATGTGGTACTTTTCAACGTATTCCATTCTGCTGAAGATCTGCCGTGATCATCTCGGTCAATTCTGGCATGCATTACTGTTATGCATGGACTGAGAGAGGGATCTTCCTGGTGATCCATTTTGGGCCGAAGTTAAAATGGCCCTCTTTACTGCTACAACGACAAAGAAGGCCGCCATTATTAAATAATTTTTTTTATTTTTTTTTATTGAAGGAGTCCCCTTAAAGCCCAATCCATAATTCTTCTTGCTGGGATTATCCAAGATATGTATTAACCTTATAACATCTCTAATCTTCAATGTGATTAAATTAGCCAGTATGGCGTATACATTGTGCTGCAAAAAGTCTAATGACGTAATAAATTCATCAGCATTTTTGGTAATAAATTCATCAGCATTTTTTATAACTATTGATGAATATTTTTAAAAAATCAATAATTACAATGAAGAGGGGGATTTGAACCCTAAATATTTAGAGAATAAATACTAAGAAGTGTCAAATAATTAAGTTACAAGGTTCTTGATTCATAACTATTGATGTAACAATTTTTTTTTTTGAAATAATTTTATTTTATGAGATTGACGTAACAATTATGATTTGTGTAAAATTATTCAATTCCATTCTTTTGGATTCCTTTAGAATTTACTCATTCCATTCCTTTGTTAGATTGTTAAAGGTGGTTTGAGTGAAAGTGGTGTTTTAGTAATCTCAATTTCTATCACATTAATTGTAATGACTCAAGAAAAAATGCTAGTCACATCTGTACTATACTTCAAAAAGATTAGTCATAATCAAGATTACTCTAATTGTTAATAAAGCCCAAATCTACCCAGTATCTGCTTGGTTTGGGACTTAGAACACACCCACATACATAGCACAAATTTAAACAATATCCAAATCAAATTTGGGACATCACATCAATACTTCATTTAGGAGTTCATAATGAAATAGAATTAGTAAATCATAAATAAATAAAATGGAACATAGTGCATTTAAGTAAGGAAAAGGAAAGGAAATTAAATGAATGAAAAGAAATTAAATAAATTTGCATATATCGATGTTATTAGCAAGCAGTTTAGTCTAGTTTTTAATAATATATATATATATATATATTTTTTTTTTCAGAATCTAATTAATAATATTGTTTTATACTTTTGAATCTTATTCAGAGTTCAAGATGATCTTGAAATAGTGGACCTCTTTAGAAACAGTGAAAATAATGATGTGATAAGGAACTACTATATTATGTTGTAAAACTACTACTACTACTACTACTACTATTATTTAAAAGTTCTAAATCAAATTAAAAAATATAAATAAAAAATGCTAATGTGGAAAATTGTAGAGAGGTCAGAGGCTTCAGTTTTATAATAATAATAATAATGATAATAATAGTTTTAACTACACAAATAATGCCATCATGATGGTAATAATAATTGTGCGCAGCGTAAGCAAGACCACTGGGTCGGGACTCACTTGGACTCGCAACTTATTTGTATGGTAGGCTTGAATTTCCTACTATGGGTCGTTCTCGGCACAAAAACTCAATGAGATCACTTTTCTCCTTCTATATTGCTGCCTTTTTTCTTCGCCTTCTCTCTCTCTCTCTCTCTCAAAACCTTCCAACCCCCTATTCTTCTTCCAATTCTCGTATTTATAGCCCAAAATTAGTGGAAGGATCAAGATTGCTTTTTTGATAGTGCAATGTAAGGTCCAATGCTATTAACCGTAAGTGGGTGGTTAGGTGATACTGGAAAGTGGTGAGAGTGGCCTTGGAACTTGGTTCCTACTCCTAAAAATATGCTTGGCACGGGCGTTTGTCGGGACACGGCCGGTCATGTGGACGATGGTAAAGCCGAACAAGCGCAGCCTTTCTCGGGGACAACTTGCCGAGTATAGACCATGCCGGCAAGGCAAGGTGCGAGTGAGTATCAGATGGTTGACCCTTGGGCCTCAGAGTGACACCCATCCTTATGTTCATAGCTTTCGTGGGCTTGGGCCGAGGTCTTGGGTAGGGCGACGGCTGGGCCTCTGGGCCACGTTGTTAACTCCAAATCATGGCCCAAAAAGGGGGGTATAGACATCTTGAGACCGTACAATAATAATAATAATAATAATAATGAAGCTAATTGTTGTTGTTGTAATAATAACAAGAACAATAACAATAAGAAAATATCCACCATTAAAAACCCAAAAACAGACCTTTAAACCCATAGAAAAACCAGTAAAGACCCAATTGTCAAAGCCCCAAAACCCAACAAAAAGCTCCCTTTTTTAATACCCAAAAATTCAACTCAAAACCCCTCTCAAAATACCCGGAAATAGCTCCAAGAAATACCCAAAAAATAAAAAAATAAAAACCACCAAAACCCCACTATCAAACCATTAAAACAGAGACAAAGAAGGAAGAAGAAACAGAAATAATAGAGATGCGACCATATACAAAGAAGCAATCAGAACCATGAACTCTCTCTCTCTCTCTCTCTCTCTCTCTCTCTCTCTCTCTCTCTCTCTCTCTCTCTCTCTCTCTCTCTCTTATATATATATATATACACACACACATACACACACACACACACATATATAAAACTTGTATGAGAATAGTAGTGGTACATATGTTATAAGTTTTACTACATTAGTCTTACAAACTGATGTGCCATCAATTAGAAAGAGACAATTCAAAATTTAGTTATGAGGTAGTTGAAACTCACCAAATACAAATTTATCCATATTTTTAATAGATGCGAGTAATGGAGACAAATAGAGCTTACATCAGGTGGGTAAAATGCCAATTTTTAAACCACAGGCAAGTAAAGTGTTTTTCAGGAAAACCATAAGTGGGAAAAATGTAATTTCCCCTAAAAAAATGATTTTGTATTTGAATATTTGTAAGAAATCAAGTGGATGACCAACTTTTTGAGTCTTGAATTACTGTGAACCATGATGATTATCTTCCAAAGGTATCACTGACATTCACTTTATTAATTAAAATTTATTTTGGAGATAATATAGATAGAATACAGAGGGATGGGGAAGGAGGGAGTGAGAAGACAAGTCTTACAATACTAGTACTTAGAAAATGGTCTAGCCTTTGTAAGTACTAGTGAGGATTATAAACCGAAGACTCACTTACTAACTGACCAAAGTTCAATTGATAAACTCTCTCTCTCTCTCTCTCTCTCTCTCTCTATATATATATATATAGACACACACACACACACACACACACACATAAAACTTGTATGAGAATTGTAGTGGTACATATGTTATAAGTTTTACTACATTAGTCTTACAAACTGATGTGTCATCAATTAGAAAGAGATAATTCAAAATTTAGTTGCAAAGTAGTTGAAACTTACCAATTATATTTATTATTATATTAGTTTGTAAATTTTATGTAATAAAATTTGTAACACTTTAGCATTTTTCTTATGAAAATATGGAAATGACCAATAATACTATCTCTTTACTATGCTTATTTTTTTTTAAATATTTTCCATTGCTGAGGGTGGCAGTAACGGGTTGAGTTCATGTATATATATATATATATATATATTTTTTTTTTTTTTTTGAGGCCATCTGACATACACAGTAACATCCAGTCAGCATATACCTATTATTTTAAAATCTCATTGACTACATCAAACTTTTCCATACATTACTTGGACGGCAAGAATAATTGTGACACGAGGATAAAAAATTATGGATTAAGATGACACATTAAAAAGGTTCAGGACTATCTTGAATAAATAGAAATAAATTTAAGCACCCAAATAATATTTAGATCTCATAATAATATTGTTATACATATCATCATCATCATCATCATTATCGTTGTTGTTTTTTGTTATAATAATAATAATAATAATCATAATGATGATGATGATGATGGTTGCTGTTCTTGTAATAATAACAATAACAATATATAAGTTAAATATTTGCATATAAAATAAAATTTAGATTACCCATATCCTTTGAGCAAATAGAGTAGATTCTCTAGTCCAAATTTCATTTAATGAAAAAAAATTTTCCAACAGTAAACATTAGTATGAAAAAATATTTAATGTTCCAAAATAATTTGTTTCAAAACATGTTATNTATATATATAGAGAGAGAGAGAGAGAGAGAGAGAGAGAGAGAGAGAGAGAGAGAGAGAGAGAGAGAGTTTATCAATTGAACGTTGGTCAGTTAGTAAGTGAGTCTTTGGTTTATAATCCTCGCTAGTACTTACAAAGGCTAGGCCCTTTTGTAAGTGCTAGTATTGTAAGACTTGTCTTCTTACTCCCTCCTTCCCCATCCCTCTATATTCTGTCTATATTATCTCAAAAATAAATTTTAATTAATAAAGTGAACGTCAGTGATACCTATGGAAGAGAATCATCATGGTTCACAGTAATTCAAGACTCAAAAGGTTAGTCATCCACTTGCTTTCTTACAAATATTCAAATACAAAATCATTTTTTCTTTTTAGGGAAAATTGCATTTTTCCCACTTATGGTTTTCTTGAAAAATACTTTACTTGCCTGTGGCTTAAAAATTGGCATTTTACCCACTTGATGTAAGCTCTATTTGTCTCCCATTACCCGCATCTATTAAAAATATGAGTAAATTTGTATTTTTGCTACCCTTTTATGTATATCTTCTCTCAAAAACATTTAAAAAAAAAAAAATTCAAGAGAAGAAGATCTAAGGTTTTACACCAATTAAAACCTAACTTGAAAGAGATCTAAAAGCTAAGTTGTGTCTTTCTCATTCTCACACTCACACGCTAATGTTTGGTTAACAGGTTTTATAGATTTATTTGTTTTCTATTTTCCCTATCACTGAGTTTCAAACTATTTTGAGAGAGAGATTGATAAAAATTATCTGAGAGAACAAACCCGGCTCTAAGCACAAAAAACTGTTGCAGCCATACATCACTGCGAGACTCATCTAAGGAGGCTGTGCATATCTCTGAACTCTCACACTCACACACTATGCTTCAAATTTTCTGTTCTTAATGCCATGTGGGCTTAGGCTCATTTTAGTTGCATGGGATCCAAGGACCCACCTATACGCCTTAAATGTCGCTTTGGTTGATTTAAGCCCACAACGAGTTTTCTAAGGACAAGCAATAGCACATGTATGATCATAACGTTTTTTTTTCCTATGCCCAAGTCAGCCCATTTAGTTAGAGCCCATTTCTATTAGTGGTCCATGCCTTTTTAAGTTTGTATGTGTTGGTGCGTTGTGCACCATTAATTCTATTGTTATAAACAAGTGTCTATGTCCTATGTGTGCACAAGGAGCTTTTGGGTGTGATTTTCCCCACTTATGTCAGTTAGTGACATTAGGCTTTGCCTTGTGTATATATGACATGCACCACTTGGGATGTCACAGACGCAGATTACGTAGGGTTACATTGTTAATTAGTTTAATCTCCAAATTGAAATGTGTCACCAAAAAGATTGGTAGGGGATTTCATCCTCAAACCAAAAATAATCTAAGTGCTTTTTGGATAGCAACTTTCACAATGCCACATGTTTTTTCATATGAATTTCTTATGTTATGAAAACTTTCATCAAATTTACCTGGGATGATAATAAATTTCTCTTATTAAATGAATCACATATAAGAATTATTAAATGAATCACATATTAAGTGTAAATGTATTTCTAGGAAAGAATTATAGTTGGATTTAAAATTGGAATCACATATATTTCAGCACTTGCAACTCATGTTGATATAAGAGTCTTAGGATGCTCAGAACATCCTATGACAAAACTTAAAATTGAATGAAAAAGATGGCATAAAGAAATTGAAACAAATCCTCTAACAACGACAAAACCATAACCTAAATAAAGAAAACTTTAAAATCTCACAAAAGTATACCAAACAGGGAAAAATATTCTAACCAAAAAACAATAATTGACAAAACAGATCCCCAGAAATTGGAAAAATAAAATTAGAAATTAGGGTACCTTTAACCCTGATTCAATTATTATTTTTGGCTTAAGACCCAATGTCTGGTACAAAAACACGTTATATTGCAATTGGAGAAAAAGACAAAAAAGAAAGAAAATAAGAAATCAGAAATTAATTAGGAAGATGGAATCTTAACAATAGTGAACAATATAGAAGTATTAAGGCATAAACAATGTAAGAATGAAACCTTTGTTGTTGCAGGGAAGGAACGGTACAAAAGCAGGAGAAGAAACTATACAGCATAAGGAAGGAAAAAAAAGAAAGAAGCTATACAATAGTAAAAACTAATATGAACCATAAATTTAAAACTATCTTCACATTAAGATAGAGATCTGATTGAAATTAACAAAACTCACTACGAACTCCAAACCCATCAATCTAAAAGAGAAAACACTCCCAAACAAAACCCTAAATCATATTTAACAGGAAAACTTATAAAAAAAAAAAATAGAAAACTTATTGGTAATAGTGTTTGAGAAAGATTGTCTCTGTCGATGGTAAAAAGAAATCGCAGAGTGGGCCTAATTTTTGAGCTTTTCTCTACAGCCAATGGCAACAACTAAAAATGCAAAAAATTGCAAACCATAAACTCAAACTCAATAGCCAAACAGAAAAACACAGAAGAATTAACCTCAAAATTTTTAAATATACATAAAAAATAAAATTGAAGTATGCCTCAACTTGATATACAAACCTTGTAGATATCAACAGCTTGGCATCTAACAACTCCTTTGACAATGTGGAAAACATTCCATAAATAACTTATTGACAATGTGGAAAACTATTAATAATTGATGAAAGTTTTTAAATAATAATAACTTATATAAATCAAAAGTCCGAAATTACAAAAATTTTAAAATAAGAATATAGTTCCTATAATCTAGATTCACTGTGTACTGAAAATAATGAATACTCAACAAAGCAACCATAATATACATAACCATAAAAAGCAATACTCAGTTCTCACACGACACAACAACAATAGCCAATAATAACCCAAAAAAAAAAAAATCAATAATACAAATCCAAGAATAGCCAATAAATATTATAAAATGATATTTATAATACAAAACTATTTCTAAATTTAAGCGTGATTGGAATACAAAACGTGATGGGGCTAAAAAACAATTAGTATTAAAGTGGGTTATGCCTGGAAACATAAATTTTAAAAAAATTACCACGAAATTTGCCTCCACTGATTTGGTTGGAGGGGAGGTGACGATCTTCAGAGAAAATTGCAAATGGGTATGTTCAAAGTTGAGGCTTTGGTTGATTTTGGAACTTGATAAATGGAGAGGCTAGGAAAACGAGGGTGTAGGATCTGAAAATTTAAAGCAACGCAAATCAAGATTGATAACAAAATCAAAAACCAAACCTAACATACCATATCGTCCCCCCCAATGGCCAGATGATTCTGGCAAAAACCCATTAAAAGAAATAACTGTAACCTCTCTCCAACAGAATCGTTTTAGTCTCTAAAACTTGATTTGTCGCAATGTCCCATGAGAGGCAATCTCTTAGATCTGATTGGCGTTTGGGTTTTGGGGAAGGAGAAGGGTAGAGAGATAGAGAAAGAGAGAGAAGGGTATGGGTCTTGCAATGTTTGTTGGGCTGAGTTTAAGTTTGAAGGAGAGACAGATACTACGAAATAGGTTTTTGTATCAGGTATTGTTTAGAAGTTGAAGATTATCAGGTTTGTTTTGGGGAGAAATAGTTATTGGGTTAGAAATAGTTACGGTGTTTAGGGTTTTATTTTTTTTTTAAATAATGCTAGTGTGTAAAAATGTGGGAGTTTCAAAAGTTTCGGTTATATATATAGATAATAATAATAAAGGGCATGTGGCATTCAATAAGTAAAAAACATATTATTTTGATCTCACCATTTGCGGCATCAAATTTTTACATCCACTATTTGACAAAAGAACAAAATGTTAAGGATTGAAATGAAACATTTGAAAGGATAGGGACTATGTTGAAACATGGGACAAGAGTTGAGGATTTAAATTTCAATTGATTCTTGTTGTTTGTAGGGACGGGCCAAGATTTGAAGCTAGTAGGAGCCAAAGTATAAAGAAAAAAAAATCCAAATAGACATTCATATAGTATTAAAAATTTATAAATACTTAAAATCGTTGTTTATAAGTATATTATGACACAAACATTTACCAACAAAGACAAACAAAAACAAAATAATTTCTTTTTTTAATACGAGGCTATCTAGGATTTTTTTTTTTTTTTTTTTTTTTTTTTTTTTTTTTTTTTTTTTTTTTTTACTTTAAATAATGCTGATGCGTAAAAATGTGGGAGCTTTAAAAGTTTCGATTATATATATATATATATATATATATATAGATAATAATAATAAAGGGCATGTGGCATTCAATAAGTAAAAAACATATTATTTTGATCTCACCATTTGTGGCATCAAATTTTTACAGCCACTATTTGACAAAAGAACAAAATGTTAAGGATTAAAATGAAACATTTGAAAGGATAGGGACTATCTTGAAACATGGCACAAGAGTTGAGGATTTAAATTTCAATTGATTCTTGTTATTGTTTGTAGAGACGGGCCAAGATTTGAAGCTAGTAGGGGCCAAAGTATAAAGAAAAAAAAATCCAAATAGACATTCATATAGTATTAAAAATTTATAAATACTTAAAATCGTTGTTTATAAATACATTAAGACGCAAACATTTACCAACAAAGACGAACAAAAACAAAATAATTTCTTTTTTTAATACTAGGTTGTCTAGGAATTTTTTTTTTTTTTAGTTAGAGCATTCACATTAATGATGTTGAAAATTTTAGCTTTTAGCACCACAAAAAGTTACTTTATCTATTTTACCATCTTACTTTACAATACACCCAATATCAAATGTTCGATTTTTTTTTTTTTATAACTTCATTTAAAATAATATAAATTATACATTAAAATAATAAAAGAAGCGAGAGAATTTGAGTTTTTTAATTGAAGGAAGAGGTATAATCTTTATAAAATATTGTATTTTATTTTTAACAACTTGCTACAACCAACTGATATTTATACCACCCTTAAAAAAAATATTTATACTAATTTACTATAGTTGCAAAAAAATTAGCTTCAGCTTCACGAATAACACATAGTTTATTGGTTTTTTGGTGGTAAAATAGTTTTTTTTTTAATCAAATTTTTGTTATTTTTTTTGGTTAGATAATTACTATTCAAGTAAGGCTAGTTAAAATTATTGTGAAGAAAGAGGGCATAAGGTTTTGGAAGGAGGCCTCACTACAAAAATGAAAAATATTATAACTAAAAAAAAAAAAAAAATGGACCCAGGTGGGGGCCCAAGCCACTTGAATATATATATATATAAGTTTGGAAATGCTTATGGAAATAAGGGTAATTGTAAATATCATGGAAGAGATCACCGACAAAAATTCATGGACATGGAAGATATTGTGTTAATTGATTTTTTTTCTTAACATAACATTTTCTTTCTTTCAAAAGAACAAAACATCAAAATATTTACTAAAATATATCTTAAAATTTTAATAATTATATAAGTGATTTCGAGCACATTAAAAAACCCGGATGTTTTTAAGAAATTGTTTGGATTAACCAGATTACAAAGAACCCATCTGGTTAATTTGACCGGGTCATATGCTTTAGATACATAATTGGCTAATTGTTAATTGAACAAAAAATTTGATTTCAAATTTTTTTAGAGAATTAGTTGATGACAGATGTTGTACGAGATGTTTGTCAATTCTATATGAGTAGACATGTTGTTCATGATCCCACTATTTTTATCTTTATCACATGACTGTTAAAGCTGATGGATGCTTATCTTTGTGAGGATATATTTAAGTTTGATATAATTTTGTTGTCTTGTGGCCAATTTCGGATATTCATGAAATTTCACATAATACTATTTCATTCTTGAGGAAGACCAAGGATAAATACTGAAATAAATGGCAAAAGGAAATTACAAATATAACAAAAACTTTTCAACATCATATCATTGGTTATCAATGATTCCTTGACTTTGCATTGACGAATTAACAGAAGACAAAGCAATTTGTTTTGTTTTGATTATTACTATGTTTTGTTGAGGTAAAAAGTAATGCATCAAGTACACAAGGGATATACAAGATAAAAGACACATCTAAGTTCAAAGATTACAACAATTCATAAAATCTAATAAATTATAAAAAGAATATGCTCATGCAACCAGCATCCACTCAAAAAATGCTGGAAAAATTGCATATTCACTTCTAAAATAGACTGTTGACACTCCTCGAAAGTTCTAATTTTTCTTTCATGCCAAATACAATATTACATCAAGTTATGAGAAATGGCCTCCTATATTGTGTTGATGACTTGATTCCATTCCTTTCCAAATTGGCCCTGCCAATAATCCAGTAAATCTAAAAGCTCCTTAGGCATCAAAACCAAAACCCACATCCTATAATTTTCTAGCAAAAGGGTAAATGCAAAAGCAAATGAGTCAACGGCTCCCCATCTTGCTTACACATACAATACCAACTAACGAAAACTATATGTTGTTAAGATTTTTTCCAAAGATGTAATTTAAATAAATTGATGCAAAGGAAACTTTATATAAATTAAGAGATACATATTTGGAAATAATTGAATCATGGAAGAGATCATCCAAAAAATAAATAAATAAATAAATGATGTATTCACTAATTATTTTTCTTAATATAGTATTTTTAATGTCAAACTCTTCATAAAAACACGTTTTAAGAATCTGTCTAAAGTAACCACATTACAAAGAACCCATCAAATTTGATCTAATCCTATGCTTTTAAGCAATCTAATTAAATATTCGAACCGATTAATATACCCATTACCCGTTCACTAGTTCAACCAGTGATCAATTAATTTGGGTTAATTACCCATGTGATCACCTTCCCCAAGTTTGGGTTGGGACTAACCTCAATGTGTAGCTTGATCTTAAATTTCATTTTTTCCTTTTAAAAAAAAAAAGAATAGAAAAGAAAAAGGTTGACAACTCATACTGTACTGGAATCAATAATGCTCCCAACATTATGCACATGGCCATGCTCCCACCTTATCACGTTCTCAACCAATCAAATAAACTACAACAAAATTTATTTATAAAGTTATGCACAGTTCACAGAATTTCATGATACACTAGAAGAAAAGATAATACATGCCATTGATACATCAAAATTTGAAGGGGGGACAAAAAAACAGTTAATGAGTCACGACAACTAGACCGTTGACAATTATTATTAGACAAAACCATTGACAATTAAACAAACTTACACATGAACATCTTTGAGCAAAGTCTTTATGAACATCTTCTATTATTATTTGCTTCTTTTTCCTAACAAATCTCGAATATGTCTCTCATATGCTTATAATATAATATATATATATATATATATAAAGAAGAAAAAATAAAAAACATGGTACAGACACATCCAAACTTTGTACTCTCTCTTGCAGCTTCCTCTTGAGCTGGTCTGTCTTCTTTTGATCATAGACACAGCTCTGACAAAACCCACTTCAGCTTCTGTTCTTGCATTTCTCCACCGCTCTTGGTGCTGTAATAATTCAAATAAAACTCATATTATAAGCACAAATTTATACAGGGATTTGATATTAATGTTATTTACTAAGTGTTAATCGAATTTTACTAACCGAGTCCTATTGCTTCAGATCCTTTCATTATCCGCAAACGCTTACATGAATCAACAAACATCCTGTAGAGTAATTACACAAGGATTAGTAATGTGCTAATTATAAAATGTAATTAGTGAAGAATGTAGCAAATTAAGAACTTACTCCCATGGCACATCGCCTACAAGCATCCAATCTCCATCCTTGTCTTCGTAAGTAGGCACATACTCAGAATCATTCAGAAGGTCTATCAATTTGCTCTCGTTCATGAAATCTTTCATTCCTTGTGACCCATAATTACCTTCAAATCCAAAGCAAAAATTTACCACTTTTTCAGTTTATATACATGCGTAACAAGTTGACCATGTTTCCCTCATTTTATTAGCCAAAATGAAATTCACATATTAAGTGGGGTTGTTAAGTTAATTACCAATGGTAAAGGAACTGAACATTTTGCCTAAGGCTTCAGAGAGGTCCTTGTAGCTTTTGTACAACTTCAAGTCCACCTTACGTAAATATGGTGCACCATCCATGCTAACCTTAACAAAGGCTGCACTGCTGCTAGCCTTTTCGGCTTCATCGTTACTGTTCTTCTGGACGGACACGATGTTCTTTCGGAATGATCGGACGGGTGGCCAACCCACAACTTGTGCCCTGAAAATTCAAAGTTCACATCGTTAAATATTGTTGGCTACCCTTAACTACCAATACCATCTAAGTATCCCAAACATTTAGATCTAGTCAAATTATGTTATTAATTGTCATAATGTGTTGAAAGAGAAGGCACACCAAACAGAAACATATTTATTTTCATTTGTGTATACACATACACCTACAGTTTGTCTCTAATACAAATTTTACCATATAAAACTTATAAAGTAATATATCACTCATCAACGGAAAAACAATTAAAGCATTTATATATCAAGCATAAAACCCGTCATCATATCCTTAGTCACATCAGTTTATAGACTTTATGTATATAATTTTTTATTCTTTAACATTTTCTTTGTTTATGTTTTTTGTTAGGTAACATTTTCTTTATTTCTTCTTGGTAAAGTAGGTCATTGTCTTTGCTTATCAACTAAGAAAATATACTAGCCTTTACTTTTTTCAATTATTTAAGGAGAAAAAAGACATTTTCCCCCACCTTTTTCCTTTCTTTCTTTCGGCTTTGATGCTTTTCCAAGTATATTTTTATTGTTCTGTACTTTTGAATTCAGTTAAACAATGCGTTAGGTGTCTTAGGCTCTTAGCTGTGGACTATCTTTTCCCTTGTCCTTGTTTGGCCATTGAATTGTTCGGTTGTTGAGAAAAGTAAAGATTCCATATGTTTTGTTATTTTGCAATGTCTTCCCGACAACCAACCAAGGCCATGAAAAGGCCAACTCAATGGCTCACGAGTCTGCAATGTAAGCCTATATCCATAAAGTTCCCTTTGAATTTAATAAGAAAAATTAATTAATAATTCAACTTTTTTACATAATTTGTGGAAATGATAAGAGCGTGGGTGCCTGGCATGAATTTAATAAGAAAAATTATTTAAAAATTCAAACTTTTTTCATAATTTGTGGAAGTGATAGAGAATAGAGTGTGGGTGGCATGAATTTAATAAGAATAATTAATTAATAATTCCACTTTTTTCATAATTTATTGGAGTTACAGAATATGAGTGGTGGACAAAAACTTTAACATGATCTAATCACTAACACTTTTTTTTTATTCTCCACACAACTCACCAACTACAATTTAACAAAGCTGAAGATTTGACAAAGGTGAGAAAAGTTGTGTGATATATGAAACTTCTTAATAAGGAGGAAGAGGAAGAAAAAGCTGAAGATTTGAAATAAATAAATATTAGTTTTAAGACAAACATGGCTCAAAGGCTGATTCCATAAATGAACTCTCTTAAATTCTCACTTTAGTCTTACACAAACAAGTTTGCTTAATGAATTCTTAGTAAATAAAAATAATAGGGTATCATCGATAAAGGGAAAAAAAGAAAAAAAATCCTACAATATTAATTACAATCAAGGGCTAACATTAAAACCAACTATCTAGGAAGGCAAGCATATTTATCTTTCATTCATATATGCATTTATTTCATCACAAAATCTTAAATTTCTACCATTTAAAAACTAAAGTACATCAATATTCAATGCTTTCCTACCATACTCTTTATAGGTACACCAACTACAGCCACCATAACATAAACACAAGAAGAAGAAGAAAAAAAGACTATAAAATTTGGAAGAACATGTATATGACTATAGTAATGAATAATATTCATAATACTTACTTGGATGGGGGCTTTGCAGGATCATTAGAACGAGGTGTAACAATACTAGTCTTCTCCTTCATCTTCTCAGCTTCAATATTCTTCCCGGAATCCTTTGATGAAAGGTTAAGCTTCAAATCAACGGTTTCCAAAAATCCTCTCTTCCCGTTGTTCTTCGCCGCCTCGCCATCGTTACCACCTCCTCCGGGTAGTCCTAGTCGTAATTCTGTCTCTTCGAAATTAATCATACTGTATTTGTCACGCTCTGCATCCAAAACACTAGTCATTTTGCACCAAAAATTACGTAAAATCCAATACTAAAAACTTTCAATAACCCTTTCCTTCTAGTACCTTCTCTCAATATTTTTCTCACCCTTAATCTGATTTTCTCTCCCTTTCTCTCCCTCTCTCAATTTTGTTTGTTTTCTTTCTTGTTGAAGTTTTTTTTTTTTTTCTCTTGCTAAATGCTAATTAATGTTGCTAGAGGAGGGTGCATGAAAAAGTAGAGACTAGGGAATATGAAAAGTGTAGGAAGAAGGGCAAATTAGCTTCACTGTTGATAATATATGGTTTTGGGTGGTATTGTTTTGGGGGAGTTTTTTGACGGTATAGATGCTGCCACGTGGTGGCCCTGTTAGTTGGATCAACCGAGACTTGTCGGGAGTTTGATGTCATGCATGATGTCATGCTCAGAATGATTGAGGCAACGCAAGTGGGCAGACCAGTTGGCTCTGTTTGCCTTTTTTTAGGAAAAGAAAAAACAAAAAAAAAAATTGGCTAATCCCTAGGCTCCACCTTACTAATTCCTGCTTAATTACCTTAAACAGAAATGAAAAGAAAGAAGTAAAAAACATAAAGTTTGATTAGGAAAGAATTCAACCAGACGGTAAGATACAACCTTTCCTTTCTAAGGCCTTGTAGTATTGCCATTTTTATTTTATTTTTAATCACATTATTCTTATTTTAACAATGAAATTATTATGGTTGCAGAGGGGATGTTGTGGCTAAAGTTATAAATGTTTTTTCTTATAAAAAAGAAAATAATTAGTTGGGGAGGGGGTTTTTTTAATCATATTGATCTTATTTTAACAACGAAACTATTATAGCTGTAGAGTAGATGTTATGACTAAAGTTATATTTTTTTAATAATTCAATAATTAGGGGACAAGAATTTGAACCATGATTGTCTCTATTGAAAATATTAGGAGATGTTAATCAATTGAATTATGAAGCTCTTAACTACTATGATGCTGCTTGTCAAAAGAAAATAAATAAATATTGGGTTCTTTTTTCTTTTATGAGCTCGCATGGGATTCATAGCAATCATTTGAGTGACTATGGTTTTTGTTATTTTAATTTAAGCAAATGTTTTTTTTTTCTTTAGAAACAATAGCATCCAAAGTTCTTTGAGTGTATATAACTATTTCATAGGTGTATGCAATCCTACCGTCCTGCACACTAGGATATTTTAAGAAATTTTTTTTTAAAGATAGCCCCTAAACATTGGCTCTAGATTTTAAATCTAAATGCTCATGAATATCATGAGAACTTAAAAACTACTAAACCAACTATTTGGGGTTATTTTAAGTAAATGTTAGGAGCATGACTTCTTTCACAATTTATTGATAAAGTGATAAATTATTATTAGTATATATAACACTATTTTCACATAAATGTATTATAAAAGTCATTTTTATAATGTATTAATCACAATATATATCCTTAGCAAATAATGAGTTGTTTTGATTTAGGAGATGCTTATTTTTCCCTTTGATAAATTTTCAAATATAATTGCCTTCTGCCGAATTTCATTTCAAGTTTTTTTTTTTTTTTAGTTGTAATTTAGACAGTTTCCTGAATTTGGGAGAATTGTCACTTTTTGTCCTCTCTCTAAAGTGCTTGATTCCAGCAATTAATTAACTGATCAATGAATACCAAGAAACTTATTATAATATTAATACACCAAGAGAGGAATGAAAGTTTTGTAAAAAAGAAAGGTACGAAAGAATTTAGCCAAAAAAAAAAAGAAAAAAGATAGGTACGAAAGAGAAATAACAAAAAGAAAATCAAAAGCAACCCCATTATCTTTATAGTTAAACGTAAAACCTCACAAACACCTTTATAGTTACACGTAAAAATCTCTCTCTCTCTCTCTCTCTCTCTCATATATATATATATATAATGCTTTCATGTACTTTAAGAAAAAAATTATTAGTCTAATACAGTCCTCTACTTAATTATGAGATGATATCCTGTAAAATCTTCATTTTCTCTTCCCACTACCTCTAGTTTTTGCTTCATTCGCAGTTTGGAAGGTATAACATCTTTTATAAAATTAAGGAAAATATTTATTCATAAAGTTGTGCATGACTGCATTATCGAAAGAATAATATTTATGAAAAGAGTAGGACAAAATTTTAATGATGTGTCATCAGACTATTAGCTCCAATCAAATCAAATAATTAAACGGAAGATAAGGTTTATGGAGATTCAGGAAAAAAAAAAAATGGACATTTGTGCCGCTTCAAGATTACCTTTAAATCTTTTCAATCTTTTAGTATAGTTATCCTCTACCACTTTGAGTGGTCGGCATTCGAAGCACCTTCAGCGTGGCATGGATGGGTCCAAATGTTCCCTCAAGAGAGTAGCAAAAATATTGAAAAGAGAAAGGGCATATCACAAAAAGAAAAACTTTATCAGTTGCTTACAGCCCATAAAATACTATGGAAAAATCACTATCAAGCATAGTAAAACTTTAGATATGATTATATGATTTCGCTCAAGTTTTTAGTGCGTTTGGTGCGTGGAGAGGAAATTTTGAACCACTAATCTTTGATTCAACGGTGGTGATTGATTACTGTCGTTGCATTTTAATTAAAATGAATAAAAATGACAATTTAAATGTTAAAATATGAAAGTTAATATAGAAAATAAGGAATTAATCAAAATGTTAGATAGCACGTCCAAAAAAAGAAAGTGACTCATTTTATTTTATTTTAAGTGCGATGATTAATAGGCTAAAATATATTAAAACAAATATTATGTTAGATACATGCACAGAAGGAAGATGAAGG
The DNA here is from genome assembly GCF_002906115.3 of Quercus suber. NCBI lineage: Eukaryota > Viridiplantae > Streptophyta > Magnoliopsida > Fagales > Fagaceae > Quercus > Quercus suber. The sequence goes on from NW_027069538.1 coordinate 1,368,291, forward strand.
AAGGAGATATTAAACACAACAATTAAAAGCATTTTTATACAAAATAAAATAAAATAAAATAAAATAGAGAGGTTATTGGCAAAGAAGGGTGTTCTTTTTTATGGAGTTTTGGTGTTTGACGTCTTGTGTAGAAGTTGTTCTAGTCATACGACATTTGTTAGGTTGTTGTATCTCAGGAAAGACAAGCCAAAGAAGGTCTATACTGATTACAAAGTTAAGACAACAAAGTGCTTGAATCTCCATATAGAGAGCAAGTACCATGTCTCAGTCCAAATATTGTTGTACATCTCTTCTCAAACAAATAATATTAAGAAGTATTTTTATCTAGTTTTCTCTTGTGTTATTTCCATTATTATCGTGTTTGCACCAACAATTTCTAACCCTTAGCAAAAAAAATTATTTTCTTAATAAAACACAAAATTTTGATTAACAAAAGAGTATGTTTTGATTGAAGCGCACGAAGATTTGATTAACAATTCTCTTTGAGTATGTTTGGTTGAAAGGAGGGAAAAGAAGAGAACAGAAAATGGCAAGAGAAATGAGAAAGAAAAGAAAAGAAAATATGTGTTTGGATGTAAAGGAGAAGAGAAATGTAATATTGGGATTGTATTTTATATTTTATATCTTTTTAAATTATAAATTAATAAGGATATAAAAGTAGTTCCAAAAAAATATAATTTTTTAAGGGTATAAAAGTAATTTACGAATTGGAAAAATGATGGGTCCCACAAAAAAGTTTTCCCTCCTATTCTCCCTTCTTTCCTCTTTTTAATTTTATCAAAACAAAAGAAGCAATTTTCTTTCTCTACCCTTCCTTCCATTTCCATGCAACCAAACATAGTCTAAATATATGTACAATTGATAATATCTATTAATTAGACTAAATTCCTGACTAAATTATTATTCTAATAAACAAGTAGTTTAAGAGGTAACATCTTAAGAAGACTTCAAGTTAAGTATTAATATAAGGACAAAGTTTAGCTACAAAATTGTTATATCCTAAGGCTACAACCTTGCTCAATAAAATAAGTATTACTATATATTTTAAAAATCTAACAATTTAATTGCATGTTCTTTACGCTCTTAATACACATGTCAAATTTTGTGTCAATCGAATATTATTTATTATATAATCTATAAGCTTATATTTTATGCATAATTTTAAACTACAAAAACCACCATATTAAATTGTAAATTTCTAAATAAAAAAATTATAAGCTAATAATTCTAAACATTTCAACAACTTACTAGAGAAATTAGGGATTAGAATTCTAATAATAATTATTAAACTAAACACTAATCCCTCATTTTTTTTCAGATGTATATATAATATTAAAGTTGAAATTTAGAGCAAGTTCAATCAATAATTCAATTAGATTCTAATTGAACTTCAATTTAGTGGCAAATTTCCTTTTAATTGGTCATTATTTTGATGCCAAGTGTCTCTATATTTCAAATAGGCTTCAATTTCTACCAAGTGTCATCCTTTTTGTTTGTTCATTTAGACCCCTTAAACCAGATTTTTTAACTTAATTAATTAACCAAGTTAATTATTAGGTTTATTATTCAGATCTAGGTTAAACAAGCATATATAATATCATACATAAAAGTGAAAAAGTAAATAATACCATGATATGATAACCCAAGAAAACCGATAAAATAAACTGTTTCAAGGTAAAAACCTGGGAAAAATTTGACCTGACTATCCTCAAGATAAAGTAAACCCACAATAAGAGAATTAAAGTTTTTACAAAATTTTACAAAAGATTTAACCATAAATCTATTGCTACCTCATGTAGTAACTTACTGACACAACCACGTGTAAGCTCTGAATTCACGAACTCCTTCTCTTCTTGGATTTTCAACAATACAAGCTCCCTTATTTGTGACTTTGAGATCCCATTCAAAAGTTTCAAATCACCAACAGTAATGATTTTGTTGCAGCAACTAGGTTCTACTGCCACTTGATTATAGATCTTGCTCCAGTAGATTTTTGTGTAGTTAGAAGGTACAAAACCCTTCAGACCTCACAAAGAGTAACACACAAGTCTTTCAAAAGTCCCAAAAACTTAACTAGGATTTCCCTTTTATATGTGGACAAATTAGAATGAAACCCTAAACGTTTCCACGGGTTTGGGCCTTGTTTAAAACTTCTACAGAATCTGATTTCTATGATTCTTGATCGGTTAAATCTAATTTCTCGATCAGTCGAGATTGACTGAAATTGACTCCCTTTTTCTGCAGTCAATTGAACTTGAAGCTTGAAACATATACTTTTAAGCATTGCCTAATACATATACTAGACATGTTTTGTTCTTGGTTTGCCAACACACAAAAAATATGATTCTAAATATTTATTCATAAATCTTCAGAACCTAACAATCTCCTCCTTTGACAATCCATGAAAAAAAAACACATACACAAGGAAATGCTTAAATTAAATACCAGCCTAAATACAAGATATTGCCCTAATACAATTATAACACAACTACTAACTATTAGTTGCTAATATAGACAGCAACTATTGAAAGAATTAACTTGTAAATTCTTGAAACACTAAAAACAAAACCATAAACACATGTGTGGAAGATACAGTACCAAAATCAAAGTAAAAATCTAATATTTAATTCACAAAACATATAAAGAGAGAGATAGTAATATTATAATGAATAACCTCATCATCAATAACTATCATAATCAAGAACCACATCAATGTTTGTGAAACAAGAACAGTAACACTAAACGGATATAAACAATAACATATGAAGATAAAAGGAAATATGAACATCAAACTAAAAGTAAACACATCAAACTCCCCCTAAATACAAAAAAAAATCTATTCTCCCTAAGTACAAAAAGTCCTAAAACCTACTCCTCATTTTTGTTATGAATTGCCAAAGGCAACATCAATCATCAGAGGGTGGAGGACATGGAAACACACTCCTATAGTCAGCAAAATCAACTCATAAGGCAGCAACCTCAGTCAACAACTCATCCAAAAGTTGTCCATGAGCTGCTTGAGTAGTCATAAAAGACTCCATCATGGCACAGAGCGAGAAATGAGGGGTAACAGTAGGGTCAACATCATCAGCACCACCAGAAGGATCCACAGTAGCAGTCGGATTAGCAAAAGTCTCCTCAGCAGCAAGCATAGCACCAAAGGCAGGAGTCGTAGTAGAAGCTTCACCTCGAGATCTCTTTGAAGTCCCTGTGCTTGGTTCAACACTCTTCATTTGAGCTTGTCACTGTTTAAGAAAAGTGGCTCCTATAAGGTCAGTGATGTGAACTAACTCTAAGGGAGGAAAATTTGACAATCCTAGAAGCCTCAAACTCCTATAGATATTAACAATGGTTTGAATAAACATAGAGGGAAAACACATAGAACCATTAGTAACAAGAGCATAAAAGAAATGCACACCTATCTATAGGGACAATATGAACATGTGAGATAGGATAAATGTTATGGTAGGAAATCCATAAATACAAAGAGTCAAGCTCAGTAAACTCACAAAAATTGATTCTTGGTTCATTTCCCCAAGAAACAGACCTACCATAGAGTAAAGACATGATATCATCAACATGAGGAAAATTAGTGTATGGATATGTGGATTTACGAACTACAGGCACTCCTAAAGCTTTAGAAACTGTTTGCTTATTAATAGTGAACTCTTGACCTCTAATCCAGGAAGTCAAATAATGACCACCGATCATTTCAGGATAGATAGAGAGATTTGAATAAAAATCTCTAATCAAACTAGCAGGGGGAGGATCAAACACCTCACACAAAGAAACCCAGTTCCTAAACACAAAGATCCTACGGATGGATGGATCTAACTTACTCAACACAATCTCCCTTTAACCCCAAATAGACCTATATTTAGTTAAAGTCTCATAAGTCTCTTTACACTTATCAGGAGAAACCTAACTCTATAAACAAAGGCTGGCCCAGAGGAGGATGAAGCATTGTTCCTATTAGCTATAATCTTAAACTTTTTACCAACCTTAGGAGCCACAACTAAAGAGAAAATAAACAACAAAAACCAAGGGCAAACTACATTAAAATGGGTTAAAGACAAGATAACATGGAATGTTTGAAAAACTAGATGATGCATGACAATAGTGCGCAAATGATGCATGATTTAATGCTCTAAAACAGTTCAATTTTATCACAAAATCTTGAAAATTGACCAAGAAAATTAAGAATTTTACAAAATCCCCAATTTTCAAAAACCTAATTTTAAAAAATTCTTATATTGATCGATTGAACAACATAACAAGTATAAAACATGTTATAATCACTCAATCAAACAATATCACAAGCCAATTTTACTCAATTTTTCCCAATTTCACAAAATCCCCAAATCTCTCAAGAACATAAGAACACTAATTTCGAAAATTTGAGCAAATCTTGAAAATTTTGAAATTAAAGCATGTGGATCATGTTGAAATGATGCATGAACAAGAACTCATAAATCAAATTTGACCAAAATGTACAAAATCATCAAAAACCCCAATTTTCCTTTGATGCGAAATTTTTTGAAAAATGCATGAAAAATGCATGAATGCACGTAATTTGATAAAAAAAGAAAGGGAAAAAGTGTCTTACCCTAGGATGTAGAAGAAAACCTTTGAATCTTTGACCAAGAATAAGACCCCAAAAAAAAAAAAAAAATTAGTGAGAAGGGATCGAGAGAAGAATAGAGAAAGACAAAGGAATAGTGAAAAAAGGCTAATTTGACTCCTATTAGTTAAAAAAATTTTAAAAAAAAATGAAATTCGATCGGTTGGGAGGAATCGAGATAGGAATAAAAATTCACATAAAAATAGGCTCAACTAATAGAAAGGTATCGGGAAGTAATCGAGCAAGCCCGAGAATTTTAGCTTAAAAACTGGAATTTCCTTTTGCCTTTTCAATCGGTCGAAAGACAGACTCGATCGATCGAATCCAAAAGAAACAGAATTTTTTTAAAATTTTGGAATTTTGCAGAAACATTTGAAAAATAGTTTTTATGATATGAGATACATGTTCATGATTTCAAATGTTTTGCAAAACCAAACTTTTCTAAGAAAAATTCAAACCTTAGCAAATTTTATCTAACTTTTCTTTCCTCACTCCCCCAAAATGCATTAAACACATCAAGAAGTTAAATTTAGGATGGCCACAAAGCTTAGCACTCAATCACATATATAGAGTCTAACAAAGATTTATTCGTGGTGTGTGCAACTAGTTAGTGTATGTGATACTCACAAGGTGATATCTAGACTAAAAATAAGCATAATTTCTACATTATCCATCACACAAGTTTAAAAGTGACTATCACTTAAAGCTTAGCACTCAATCACATATACAGAGTTTAACAAAGATTTGTTTGTGGTGTGTGCAACTAGTAACTGTATGTGATACTCACAAGGTGATATGTAGACTGAAAATAAGCATAATTTCTACATTATCCATCACATAAGTTTGAAAGTAACTATCACCTAAAGAGTTACATCATATAACTCCTATATCTCCTAGAAAACACACTTGCAACAATGCTTTTTTTTTTTTTTTTGCTTTTTCTTTTTCTATTGAAGCATATTTTTCTTTGTTTTTCATTTTTCCTTTTTGCTTCTTTTAATTTATTATCATAGCAACACCTTAAATATCTTGTTGTGCAAGTGCTACACCTTACTAACCACGGCTTTTATGATTTGCACACAGGTGTTCATGATTGGTGAATAACAATGGTGAGATGGTTATTTATGCCTTTGTTCTAGGATTTTTTTAGTCCTTACAATCAAAAGAATGTGACTTCTTCAAAATCAAGAGCATGTGTTTAAAAATCATAAACAACTCACACAATATAAGCACTACATAGCACAAACTAGCAAAGTGTAGAAAAATAAAGCTCATCAAAGCTAAACAAGGTACATAGTCGTGAAATTTAAATTTCATAGGCCAACCTTAATTACACATCTTGAAGATGTATAATACAAATACCTTTATTCAGATTTTTTTTTTAAAAAAAAAATTGAAAAACATAAAATAATAATAATAATAATAATAAAAACAGAAACAAAAAAAAAAAAAAAAAAAAAA
>NW_027069538.1:1376153-1418666 GCF_002906115.3 Quercus suber
GACTCGACCGATCAAGAATCATAGAAATCAGATTCTTAGAAGTTTTAAACAAGCCCAACCCGTGGAAACGTTTAGGGTTTCATTCTAATTTGTCCACATATAAAAGGGAAATCCTAGTTAAGTTTTTGGGACTTTTGAAAGACTTGTGTGTTACTCTTTGTGAGGTCTGAAGGGTTTTGTACCTTCTAACTACACAAAATCTACTGGAGCAAGATCTATAATCAAGTGGCAGTAGAACCTAGTTGCTGCAACAAAATCATTACTGTTGGTGATTTGAAACCTTTGAATGGGATCTCAAAGTCACAAATAAGGGAGCTTGTATTGTAAAATCCAAGAAGAGAAGGAGTTCGTGAATTCAGAGCTTCACGTGGTCGTGTCAGTAAGTTACTACATGAGGTAGCAATAGATTTAGGTTAAATCTTTTGTAAAAACTAATTCTCTTATTGTGGATTTACTTTATCTTGAGGATAGTCAGGTCAAATTTTTCCCAGGTTTTTACCTTGAAACTTTATTTTATGGTTTTCTTGGGTTATCATATCATGGTATTATTTACTTTTTCACTTTTATGTATGATATTATATATGCTTGTTTAACCTAGATCTGAATAATAAACCTAATAATTAACTTGGTTAATTAATTAAGTTAAACAAATCGGTTATAATTTCTTAATCGGTCGAGCTTGATTGAAATTGACTCCCTTTTTTTGCAGTCAGCTGAACTTGAAGCTTGAAACCTATACTTTTAAGCATTGCCTAATACATAGACTAGACATGTTTTGTTCTCAATTTACCAACACAAATAAAATATGATTCTAAATATTTATTCCTAAATCTTCAAAACCTAACATTTTTGTTAAGTGCGACATATAGATTCTTGAACCTAAACTTAAAAAATATAAGACAACTCAATTACAAATTTATTATACTACTATGTAAAACTTTGAATGTGTAATACTTCCAAGCTACTTAAAACTTTATTAAATCTATCTAAAATTACTTCTACCCATTCTATTTAGATCTCATTTGAAATTGCTTCTAATATGTTTAAATTAATTATATTTTCTTAGAAAAACTTATGCTAAAATAAAAATTACACTCCCTAAGTTTGACTAAAATTCATTTCAGTCTTCTAATTTTACTTCTGTTTAATCGAGTCTTCTAAGCTACAAATTTAATCAATTCAGGCATTCCTTCCAATTCCATTAAAATGTTTTCATTAAAAAAATATTTTTCTCAAATGAAAAAAATCTATAAATTTAATAAAAAAATATTTTATAGATTTTTTTATGTTTGAATTTTTTTTTCAAAATATTTTTTCATTAGTTAATTGCATACTTAACAGCAATATTTTAATGGAATTGGATAAAATGCCTAAATTAAATAAATTTGAAACATGGAGGACTCAATTGAATGAAAATAAATTTAAAGGACTGAAATGAATTCAATCAAACTTAGAGGATGCAATTAGCAATTTAGCCAAAAACTTATTATTAGTTCAAATATAAATTTTAATGAAAAAGTGTACCATGTTTTAGAAATTGGAACATCCAAATGCGGCCCGAAAATCTTACAAGGTCTACTCAATGATGGTATTGAAAACCTAAAGAATTATCACAATCTTAACTTATGCCCTCAGGATACAATGTTCTAGAATGAAGAGCATCTTTGAACTATAAGTGCATAGGTATTTGCAAAGATAGAAACAATGTCTATTGTTCTCGACCATACATTTTTATTGAAATAAAGTTTAGAAAATTTCGTTATTGAATTACATTTTCTTTAGGCTAAAATGCAAAACTGATCCTATAACTTTTTTCAGATTTCATTTCAGTCCTTTAACTTTGCTTTCGTTCATTTTAGTCCTCTAAATTTTAAATTTATTCAATTAAGGCATTTCCATTAACTTTTGTTAAAATATTTTAAAAATAAAAAATCTGGAAAATATTTTTCAATCATTAATTGATTTTTTTTAATTTAAAAAATTTGAAGAAAATTTTTAAAATTGAAAAATTAACCACAACATATAACAAAAGTTAATGGAAAAGCCTTAATTGAATAAACTTGAAAGTTAGAGAACTGAAGTGAACAAAAGTAAAGTTAAAGGACTAAAATGAAATCTAAAAAAACTTAGAAGGTCAATTTTGCATTTTACCATTTTCATTATATTCTTAACATGCATCACAAATTTCGTATCAATCGGATGCTATTTTATTCGATTACAAAAACTTGTCTTTTATACATAATTCTAAATTGCAAAAAATATATATGTATATATAAATTTAAAAATTTGATAGATGATGTAGTTATATATCCTTGATCATATTGAAAATTTACAAGTATGGAGATTATTAAAAAAAATATAATTCAAATATGACTTTGTGAAAATTTACATGTAATAAAATAAAATATTGAATATATATAATACTATTCACGAGTCTATTATACTATTTCATTTAACTTTTATCTTTATTTAAAGTACTTTTAGCAAAAAAATTTCAATTTCAACAAAATAAGCAGATCTCAAACAAACTTTTACTCTTGTTAGAATTTGATCTAATAGGTTGGCACCCCTTGGAAAGATCCAACAAAAAAATCCAGGGTTTAAACCCCCCCTCTCCCCCCCCCCACCCACCCACATTTTAACTATCAAATTATCAACAAAAAAAAAAAAAAAAATAGTTAGATTAAATTCTAAAATATCAAAGAAACGAATTTTAATTCTTTTCCAAGCTAGCAAAAATTAAAATTATTTAGGTTAAATTACACTATCCTCTCTTAAGGTTTCACAAAATAACAATCAATTTTTAGCAAAAAAATTTTAGTTTCAGCAAAATAAGCGAATCCCAAACAGACTCTTACTCTTGTTAGAATTTGATCTAATAGGTAGGCACCCCTTGGCCTTGGGAAGATCCAACAAAAAAAATCCAGGGTTTAACCCCCCCCCCCTCCTCCCATGTTTTAACTATCAAATTATCAAAAAAAAAAAAAAAGTTAGATTAAATTCTAAAATATCAAAGAAACAAATTTTAATTCTTTTTCAAGCTAGCAGAAATTGAAATTTATTTAGGTTAAATTACACTATCCTCCCTTAAGGTTTCACAAAATAACAATCAATTCCTAAATTCAACTTTGACTTTTACACCATTTATAGTTTGAATTTTGAACAAAATTTAGATCCAAATATTTTTGACGCTATCTTACTCAACCCATTATGTGACGAGTTATAAATTTATTCTTGAAGCTATCTTGCTCAACCAATTATGTGGTGAGTTCTAAATTTATTCATGTGTTTTATTTAAACAAAACACATTACTCATTAACAAAGTCATGTAACTAAAATTACATATAAATAGTTTCTTTAATCACCACATAATGGGTTGGAAAAAAATTGTTTCAAACTTGTTTGAAGCCAAACTTGAATTTTTATGAACTAAATTGCCTTTTGTTAAATAGAACCTTCTTATTTTATCTTTGGCTTAATACTTTAAACTATTGTTTTGACCTAGCTTTTTTTGCACCAACTACAAAAATACCATTTGCCCTTAAAAGACAACGAAGTTTCAATGTTACCCTTGGGGTTTACTTGAGATTGTCTCTTATGGGTTTCGAATTTGAACAAATTACCAAAACTAAATATGATTAATAATAAATTATAATGAAGGAGAAGAAGAAAGCAATTGGTTTTGGTTGGTTAGGGGTGAAGAAGACTTTAAAGATAAGAATTGGTTGGTTTAGTTGGTTACATTTAATTATGGTTGCCAAGAGTTATATAGCTCAGTTGGTTAGCATTTTCTAGTATGCCCTTGACATTCAATATTCAATTCCTCTCCTCTCCATTATAATTATCAAATTATTACAACAACAAGAAAATAAAAACTATGATTGACAGAAGTTAATAAATGTATGAGTTTTTCAAAAGAAAAACAGAGCATTCTGTTAGAATTATTACAAGTGCAAGGGGATCAAGATTATAATCTATTATATTTAAGGTAATTTTTAGGAATAATCTCTTTCCAAAAAAATTTGGGACAGTTGTTTTCTAAAATCTCAAAAGAGATTGATATAATTTACTAAATTAGTAAGCATTGATTACATGATTTTCACTCTTTCTAGTGATACATAACTCGTGGAAATTGGAAAACCATCTATATCACCCTCCTTGACCACTTATTATATGAGTCTATTATCAAACTCACACGTCTAACCTATCAAAGGCTAAAAAGCGATTGTATTGAGGTCACGAGTGTGCTGTCTGTTGTCTCCCTCCGACCTTGTCAAACAATTAATGAGAAAGCGATTATCCTTTTTTTTTTCAAATAAAAATTATGTTGATGAGATAACTATCAACCATGACTACAATGAGATTAAACAAGCAAGTTGCATATTCATTGTTCATTCCCTTCATTGGATGGGTAACAACTCAGTACTAGGATGAATTCTATCTCAGCGAAGGTTTGCATCTTAGGGCTCCCATTTCTCTGTGAGTCTACTACTCATTTTTGCTCGGCCGAATTTCAAAAGTGTATATAAGATTCTTTCAAAGTCAGTGTGATAAGAATTAGATGAATCAATAACTACAAGTTTATATATATATATATATATATATATAGAGAGAGAGAGAGAGAGAGAGAGAGAGAGAGAGAGAGGGTGTTCCAAGCTACATCACCCAATAACTTGTTATTGAATTTATATTTTGAAAATCCCATCGCTGCATTATATGTTCTATATATTCTTAACATACATGCTAATTTTCATGCTGATCAGATGTTATTTTATCATTCAATGCATAAACTTATTTTTTATACATTATTTTAAACTACAAAAAAGTTGAATTTAAATAATTAATCGATAATATAGGCTATTAATTTTAAAAAGTATGAGATGTACTTAAAGATGGTGAAGAGGTTTGGAGGGAAAAATCTGGAATTTGGCAAAGTTGGGGAACAGTATGCATTGGATCTCAATCCATTCTTAATGCCATTGTGCAAGGTGGATAGGAAGGGCTATAGGTCTTTCACATTTTGAGTTTGGTGATTTTTTTTTTTCATTAGATTGATTTGACTTAACTTCGGTGATATGGTGCCACATTATGTTATGTGCTTTGAATCCCAATCCATTCTAATTGCCATATTGTGCAAAGTTATATAGCCTAAGACACCACCTAACTTAAATTGGGTGATAATAATAGTACATATCAATCATATACTAATGACTATACTAATATTTTTTTTGTCGATAAGAACAGGATTAATACAAACGGAATTAATACAAATGAAAGTCGAGTCTTAATGCGATTATAAGTGTTTTTCACCAACAAAAGAAAAAAGATAAATTGCAAGTTTGAGTATGAGAGAATCAATTTCTAGGATAAACTGAAGCTAAGATTGCTTAACATAACTTCTTTTAGACCACTCAAAAATGGAAGCTATGATCCCTAGACACCTATATAAAGATGAAATTAAAATTTGTATTTGATCCATTGAATTTGGATGACAATGCTATGATCATGGCATCGCCAACAAGCACTCCAAAATTTTCAAAGCTGTTCGTACTTAATTTGTTTGAATTCAGTCTCTCCTTAAAAACTGACAAAACACAGAAAGCAAGAATGACAAGGACATCGCCCTCCACGACAAACAAGAGAGAGACCCATGCCAACCAATCCACATTCAGATCCCTCGTGTGGGTTGGGCCCCCTAAGGCCCACTTTCAAGACCCCCAAACGTGTGTAGTTCTTTGGATGCTACCACCTCTCTCTCTCTCTCTCTCTCTCTCTTTCTCTCACTCTCACTTTCACTGTCACACCCTTCCTTATCTATGGAAATCTGAGACACAGACACCACACGTGTGTGTCATTAATAAGCTGATGCTGATAGTACCTCTAAAATTTCTCTCACTGGTCAGACTACGGTCTAGCAAATCCTCAACTTTTCAAACAAGTATTATTTTTCTCCGTACTGTTTCCTGTCAAAGTTCATAGTTGTCCCAGCATATTTTTGTTTGCAACTGCTCCATAGTCCATATACCAACAAGAATAGTTGTTCTGCAATGCTTATCAACTCGTCCTTTCTTTACAAATCTTCGAAATCTATGGGTCAGACAGTCTCGTGCATGTTGTTAAATGGAGATGAGATTCATAAGAATGTAAATGTAAGTGCATTGAAATTTCATCCATTCATCTTTTCTATTTATCTAAAGAAGAGAAAAGTTTTTTAGATTGTAAGTGCTTTGAATTCTTTTAATCTAATTACCACAGGGAACAAAAAAAATATGTTTTATATTATTTTCTCAATTTAAATCAAAATATGATCTTTCTTATTCTTGTTTGTTCATACGTTTTATAAATTTTTGTATGGTACTTAATTATACAAGATATATGAATTAAAATTCCTTAAATTCATGTAATTTTTTATACATTTTAAATGGGGAGGGGGCCTTTAATATTTTCATTGTAATGCTATTTTTTTTTTCATTATGCAACACCAAACCAAAAATTTTGACATAATATCCACAGTTGTTTTTCTATCAAACAAATAGTCTACCCTTAAAAGACTGCTATTGCAACAAAAACTGCTATGGCTGATACTGCAACAAAAACTGCTATTGCGATATTTTATTGCTAGAAATTTGTAGTTGCCAAACCATTCAATTAATTGTAATCCATACTTATTGCCATATTGCAATAACTAGTTTCGTTACAACAACATTTTAAAAAAAATATAAAAAATCATTCGTTGAATTGATTTTACTACATTGATACTTTTTGTTGCAATAATTTAGTGCCATGGAGTAATAAGATTTTACTGCAATGACTTTGACTTTATCCCAACAAAAAATTTGATTGCAAGAATAGTTTTTTTTTTTTCCTTGTAGTGAGAATCATAAATAAGAGGCAGGCAATGGCAAACGTGATGAAAGAGATACCATTGAAAGTCGAGTAAAAGACATAGAATATCGGTTTCGAAGTAGCTATCACTGATGTTCCAGCTTCAACTGCTGTGCTGAAATTTTCATCAACAATAACTTTTCCACGTGTTTGCCAAAGGCCACCCGGGGGTTAGTACCTCGTTAGCAAGTGAGAACTAAACTCGAAATAGCCACCACCATTGTTGCACACGGATTTTCTTCTATCCAATCACCATGATATTTCCAATATTACATCAATCAATTCCACAATGTAATTCACACTTATTACCACAATTGCAATTAATGACTAGTTTTGTTACAATTACATTATTTTTAAAATAAAATTAAGTAGAGTTAAATTACATTCTAAGTGTTCGTTTGGCATGGATAAAATTTCTTAGTTTATTTTATTATTCAACTTATTTTTGCTATTATTTATGAGTCTCATTGCATTTTTTGGTACTATTCACGAGTCCTATTATACTATTTCATTTAACTTTTATCTTTATTTAAAGTACTTTTAGCAAAAAAATTTCAATTTCAACAAAATAAGCAGATCTCAAACAAACTTTTACTCTTGTTAGAATTTGATCTAATAGGTTGGCACCCCTTGGAAAGATCCAACAAAAAAATCCAGGGTTTAAACCCCCCCCCTCCCCCACATTTTAACTATCAAATTATCAACAAAAAAAAAAAAATAGTTAGATTAAATTCTAAAATATCAAAGAAACGAATTTTAATTCTTTTCCAAGCTAGAAAAATTAAAATTATTTAGGTTAAATTACACTATCCTCCCTTAAGGTTTCACAAAATAACAATCAATTTTTAGCAAAAAAATTTTAGTTTCAGCAAAATAAGGAATCCCAAACAGACTCTTACTCTTTTAGAATTTGATCTAATAGGTAGGCACCCCTTGGCCTTGGGAAGATCCAACAAAAAAATCCAGGGTTTAACCCCCCCCCCCTCCTCCCAGTTTTAACTATCAAATATCAAAAAAAAAAAAAAAGTTAGATTAAATTCTAAAATATCAAAGAAACAAATTTTAATTCTTTTTCAAGCTAGCAAAAATTGAAATTATTTAGGTTAAATTACACTATCCTCCCTTAAGGTTTCACAAAATAACAATCAATTCCTAAATTCAACTTTGACTTTTACACAATTTATAGTTTGAATTTTGAACAAAATTTAGATCCAAATATTTTTGACGCTATCTTACTCAACCCATTACGTGACGAGTTATAAATTTATTCTTGAAGCTATCTTGCTCAACCAATTACGTGGTGAGTTCTAAATTTATTCATGTGTTTTATTTAAACAAAACACATTACTCATTAACAAAGTCATGTAACTAAAATTACATATAAATAGTTTCTTTAATCACCACATAATGGGTTGGAAAAAAAATTGTTTCAAACTTGTTTGAAGCCAAACTTGAATTTTTATGAACTAAATTGCCTTTTGTTAAATAGAACCTTCTTATTTTATCTTTGGCTTAATACTTTAAACTATTGTTTTGACCTAGCTTTTTTTGCACCAACTACAAAAATACCATTTGCCCTTAAAAGACAACGAAGTTTCCAATGTTACCCTTGGGGTTTACTTGAGATTGTCTCTTATGGGTTTCGAATTTGAACAAATTACCAAAACTAAATATGATTAATAATAAATTATAATGAAGGAGAAGAAGAAAGCAATTGGTTTTGGTTGGTTAGGGGTGAAGAAGACTTTAAAGATAAGAATTGGTTGGTTTAGTTGGTTACATTTAATTATGGTTGCCAAGAGTTATATAGCTCAGTTGGTTAGCATTTTCTAGTATGCCCTTGACATTCAATATTCAATTCCTCTCCTCTCCATTATAATTATCAAATTATTACAACAACAAGAAAATAAAAACTATGATTGACAGAAGTTAATAAATGTATGAGTTTTTCAAAAGAAAAACAGAGCATTCTGTTAGAATTATTACAAGTGCAAGGGGATCAAGATTATAATCTATTAGATTTAAGGTAATTTTTAGGAATAATCTCTTTCCAAAAAAATTTTGGGACAGTTGTTTTCTAAAATCTCAAAAGAGATTGATATAATTTACTAAATTAGTAAGCATTGATTACATGATTTTCACTCTTTCTAGTGATACATAACTCGTGGAAATTGGAAAACCATCTATATCACCCTCCTTGACCACTTATTATATGAGTCTATTATCAAACTCACACGTCTAACCTATCAAAGGCTAAAAAGCGATTGTATTGAGGTCACGAGTGTGCTGTCTGTTGTCTCCCTCCGACCTTGTCAAACAATTAATGAGAAAGCGATTATCCTTTTTTTTTTCAAATAAAAATTATGTTGATGAGATAACTATCAACCATGACTACAATGAGATTAAACAAGCAAGTTGCATATTCATTGTTCATTCCCTTCATTGGATGGGGTAACAACTCAGTACTAGGATGAATTCTATCTCAGCGAAGGTTTGCATCTTAGGGCTCCCATTTCTCTGTGAGTCTACTACTCATTTTTGCTCGGGCCGAATTTCAAAAGTGTATATAAGATTCTTTCAAAGTCAGTGTGATAAGAATTAGATGAATCAATAACTATAAGTTTACATATATATATATATATATATAGAGAGAGAGAGAGAGAGAGAGAGTTGTTCCAAGTTACATCACCCAATAACTTGTTATTGAATTTATATTTTGAAAATCTCATCGCTGGATTATATGTTCTATATATTCTTAACATACATGCTAATTTTCATGCTAATCAAATGTTATTTTATCATTCAATACATAAACTTATTTTTTATACATTATTTTAAACTACAAAAAAGTTGAATTTAAATAATTAATCGATAATATAGGCTATTAATTTTTTATCATCTTGAAATTTTGCAAGTAATTAGAATATATGAAAATAATGTAATCTAGTAGTGGATTTTTTAAAATTCACGTCCAATTAAAAAATATTGAATAATATAATATTTTTTAAAGTTATATCAAATGTAATTTTAACCAAAATTATTTATATATATATATAAGTGGTATTAGTAATGGATTTTTTTTAAAGCGATATTACTCTAATCATAATGTGACTTACCAATGATTATGTTACAATCACAAAAATAATTATGCCCTTAAATTTTCTTTATATGAATTATATGATATGAGAGTGTCAGGCCTAGACAATGGCACAATATCCTATAGGGAACCAAAAACTAATATATTAATTCTTTCTATTCAAAAACTGATATGAGAGCTATTTAGTTAATTTGTGAAACTAGTTTCCATCAATTCTCTTTTGAAGGAGACTCGGAGATTGTTATGAATTCTCTTAGGCATAGAGATATGTTTCATTCTTCCATTGGTCACCTCATTAAATTAGTTTGTAACTGTCTGAGATCATAATGGAATTAAAACTTGTCCTTGTCTGCAATTTCTTTCTCTGGTGAACTCACTTAAAAGAAAAGGATTTATAAAGAAAAAGAAAAGCATCATCATGTATATTATCAAGGATAGTAAATCAGTCATAACAACATTATTCATATCTGGAGAACAGAGTCACAAACTCCATTCAAACCATAGGTGAGAAAAATGCCTTGTTCTCTGGGCTAAATTATTTGCAACCACATTATCTTGCCTAACAATATCAAAGAAGGAAAAGTTCTATAGAGAACTAGCAAAAGATAGTGTATCTTTAATGAGGTGACCAATGGAAGAATGAAACATATCTCTATGCCTAAGAGAATTCATAAAAATCTCCGAGTCTCCTTCAAAAGAGAATTGATGGAAACTAGTTTCACAAATTAACTAAATAGCTCTCATATCAGTTTTTGAATAGAAAGAATTAATATATTAGTTTTTGGTTCCCTATAGGATATTGTGCCATTGTCTAGGCCTGACACTCTCATATCATATAATTCATATAAAGAAAATTTAAGGGCATAATTATTTTTGTGATTGTAACATAATCATTGGTAAGTCACATTATGATTAGAGTAATATCGCTTTAAAAAAAATCCATTACTAATACCATTNAAGGTTGGGACAAAGGCTTAGCCGCCCAAATTGAATACTGCGAATCCCAATAGATCAAGCGGTCCAGATGAAGGTATTGATTCCCTGAAAATAGATCAGGACCCTTGGATCAAGAGTGGGTAGGGTACATCCCATGTGACTAAGACCCACATGGGGTGTCGTTGATGGGCAAGGCATGGTGTTGGTTAGGGCTTTAATTTGATCAAAGATTGGGGAAGCTATGTCATATGGGCAAGGTCAAGTCCCATGAGCCATTGCCTTATATCATGGGAAGGTTTCCTCTCGAGCAATTGACTTGTTCTCATTATTCAGCAAAAAAAGATAAAGAAAAAAAAATTGACTTCTTCTCATTTATTTGGTAGTCTTAACTTCTGTTTGGATCTTGAAAAGAAAAGGAAGATAATTAATATGCCCCCCAAAAAAAAAAAAATCACAACACTTAATGTAACATGTTGTAATTGGTTTACATTACTAAAGCGAGATTAGTAACACTACAAAAACTCGGGCTATAGCCGCTTTTAAAAAACATGGCTATAGCTCCTAAAAACGAAATTATAGGTCAGTTTGGTCTATAGCCACGTTTTCTATAGTCGCATTTTTAGACGTGGCCTAAAACTTGATATGATGTTACATTAAAACTTATTACCTTAACAAGTTATGAAAATAGAAAGATATATATATATATATATTTCTCAAGCTTTGCTTAGTTAGTTAACTCAAATGGAAAGTATGAATAAATTTATATAGCTAAGGTTGTATTTGTTTTGACGTAAAATGTTTTTTGACTTTATGAAAAATAATTTTAGTATTTTGTTGTGTTTATGAAAATATTCTGGAAAAAAAATTCAGACATTTGGTCCATATGAAAAATAAAATAAACTAATCCTATTGAAATATTGAACTAAATATAAATATTTGTTCATAAAGAACACAAAATTTGCCATACATGCATTTATCATTGTTCAATTTCGCAAAACCTAACGTAATGAACAAAAAATCCATGATATCAAAATATAATCTCACAATAATCCAACCAACGTTGGATTAAATTAAGCACAAAAAGAAAAAAAAATGTTCTAACAAAATTATCATGCCAAAAATTCGCAGCCAATTTGAAAATTTTATAGCATCAATTCCAAATCTAAAAAATGCAAAAGTTAATTTTAAAAATAAATGGAGAGGGTGGGAGAAGCAAATTGATAGAGAAGAAGGCGAAGAAGATGGACTTGTCACCACGATGACTACTATTAAAAATTGCCACATTAATGTGAATGCTCTAAGAATCCTAACCCTAAAAATGAGGCGTATGCAAAGGTTAACCTCATTCCTTAGTTAAGTACTTACGTTTTACTTAAAAACACAAACAAACTATCTAATAGGCCTATAATGATTTTGGTTTTGTAAACAATAAAGAGTTAGGAAAGAGAGAATGAGCACATAAAATCATATTAATAAACAAACCCTATTGGAACTTAAAAGTGAATTAAATTTATCTTTCAGCCTATGAAGTGTCTCTATAGAAAAATTTAAATTTTATGCTAGACAGACCCACATTTACTTTTAAGAGGTGATGCTAGTCCTTCAAAGTTCAAACAAATGTTTCTTTTCTTATTATATATATGTTAACTTTAATATTGTGAAATAGCCCTATATTAGTCAACTCGATTGTCATTGTCAAATGTTTTGATTATACTCAATGTCTGTTACTTTAAATTTATAATTGAGTTATGAACAATGAAAAAATATTGGTTTTTTCTTCCTCTCAAATGCTGTCTACAACCGTATAACCTGTAAGATTTCGTATCATCTAAGAATTAGTTCCCTAGAAGGCTATATTTGAGGAAGTAAGTTTATAATCTACTTGAGGGTTTAACAACAAATTTTTATTTTCATTTTTATATGAATAAGAGATTTGATTCTCACTGAAAACTATACAACTCAAAAACAACAAGCTTTTTGCCTTGTACTGATTTTCTGTTTTTTAGGTTTTTTCAATTTTCTCCATTTCTTTTTAATCATGTTAGGATATTTTCAACCATTTTGAGTGGAATTTAATTTTTAAATGTACATAACGACTATTCACAAACCATATGCTGATATATATGCATTAATGCAGCAATCTAAAGGAATCAAATCTGAACTTGGCAATTCCTAAGTCATCGTCTTAGCCAATTGTTCAGTAAAAAATTGGTACATAAACTAAGAAAGGTGGTTATAATATTGCTATGAGAGTATATATACTAGCATTTACAACCATTTAATGTGCTTAACTGATAAGGCGCTTGTAATGAGACTTGTGTTTTCGCAACACAGCAATGGAGATAGAAGTTCAAATAAGCTGGATATAATTGTTTCAAGAAGGGCACAATAAGTTGGTGCTACAGACTATACTGCATGTTGTGCTATTAATAAGCCCTAAGAAGCAGTAGACTTTTTCATTGCTATTGGAATTTAGAAGCTTTGTTTCCCTGTTCTTGTACAGCTATGGTTTGATTTATTTTCTACAGTAGTAACATTGCTCCAATGGGTATGAAATGAAATGGTATATTTGGTTTGGGCTAATATAGTTTGACAGTGGGTTTTTGACGATGCCTTATATACTCATCTATCCCTTGTTCACTAACAAAAATGAAAAAAAAAATTATATATAACTTTACCACGTGAGTATATAATGTAATAATCTATTTAAAACCATTTGAAGGCATGATTTAGTTATAGGAAGTTTTTGTAATCCATTATACTTACGAGTCTAAGAATGGTAAAAACGAGTAGTATTAGCAATTCCCTAATACTTAGACAATCCCACACCCTGCGTGATAATGTTTACATGGGTGGGGTAACAACGACACAGACGAACTCCCATTTTTGCTTATACAAAAAAATGTAATTCATCTATTTTTTTTTTTCTTTATCTTTTTTTGCTGAATAATGAGAACAAGTCAATTGCTCGAGAGGAAACCTTCCCATGATATAAGGCAATGGCTCATGGGACTTGACCTTGCCCATATGACATAGCTTCCCCAATCTTTGATCAAATTAAAGCCCTAACCAACACCATGCCTTGCCCATCAACGACACCCCATGTGGGTCTTAGTCACATGGGATGTACCCTACCCACTCTTGATCCAAGGGTCCTGATCTATTTTCAGGGAATCAATACCTTCATCTGGACCGCTTGATCTATTGGGATTCGCAGTATTCAATTTGGGCGGCTAAGCCTTTGTCCCAACCTTGTCCCCAAAATGTAAGGACAAATGCCTCAATTGTGTTGTTCATGTGACAAACACCATAGCTGCCATGTCTAAGTTCATGCATTCCGATACTATGCCCTATGTTGTCCTTTCCACTCTCTTTTGTGGTGCGTGTATCTACTTTCTAGCCAAAAGGGAATTAATTTACACTCCCAAATAAAAAGTTTTGGTGAGGAATAAAATTTCAGAAAAGACAAAAAAAAAAAAAAAATTCAAATTGTCTCTTATCAAGTTATTTTGGGAAGGTGGTTTACGGTTGTTTAAAATAATTCTATATTATCATTATTTCTTGTCGAGAATTTTATCAATTGTTTGACAAACACATCAAAAGATAAACAATATGATTTATTGCACTAAAATGTCAAAGTAGAATTTTTTTTAAAAAAATTATTCTAAATGTAAACAAAATTAACCTTCATTTGATTATATATTAAAATATTAATATCCGAATTTTTTAATATAAATGGAAAAATTCAATCAAAGTCATAATATAAGTATTTCTTATAATCTACTTTATTTAAAAGTGCATAATGTGTCATGCACGCGCTTATGTTGGAGATGGTAGTCTTATTTTTCTTCCACTAGACAGTATCTATTGCCTTTATTACTTTCTTTCCGTCTACAATTCTATATAATACCTTTGAGTACCATTACACCTAAAATACACATTTCTCTACCTTTCCTAGCTAGCAATTGTGCAAACTCATCGGAATATAGAGAAATTCATTGTCTAGTTGCCATAGACATTTCCGGCTGTGCTCTCTCTTAAGTTTGATAGACAACTTTTGAAGAAGTATCAATCAATTCTTGGGTTCAAAATTTGGTTGAAATATTTGGTTTCTAGGCAAAACCTACGTGGTTGGCTTAAGAAGTGGGAGACAACAGGGTTTGAGTTCATCCAAGATCGTTCAGAAATGGAGAAAAGTATAGCGTTTGAGAAAGACCTTAACCTTGAGGCCACAGAGCTTAGATTAGGCCTACCAGGCACCAAGGAGTCAGAAAAGCAAACACTGAGTGCCATCAAGAGCAACAAGAGAGTTTTGCCCGACATGAGTGAGGAGTGTGGATCTAAGGACAATTCTGATGTCTCACATATCAAAAAATGTGACCAAGAAGTTGCTCCACCTGCCAAGTAAGCAATTTTCTTCAATTTTTATGTTAAAACCCTATGTTGGGTATCAAATTAATTACATGTGGTATAAGTTCATAGATTTAATATTAGTTAGCTTGGTTTTAATGATTGTATATAGTTGTTGTATTTCTGGGTATGCTTTGTTGTGATTTATGGGCTAACATGGTCGATGGCTATGTGTTACTGTAGGGCACAAGTAGTGGGGTGGCCACCAGTGAGATCTTACAGGAAAAACTGTTTCCAAGCAAAGAAAATGGAGGCTGAAACCACTGGCATGTACGTGAAAGTTAGCATGGATGGAGCTCCTTATCTAAGAAAGATTGATTTGAAGGTATACAAAGGATACCCAGAACTGCTCAAAGCCTTGGAAGACATGTTCAAGTTCAGTGCTGGTAAGCATCTTATTCTTTAATTTTTTTTTTTTTTTTTTTTGGGATAAGTCTTATTCTTTAATTAATATATAATAGTGGTAGTGGTAGAAAATATTATATTTTAAATATATAAAACTGAGATTTTAATCTTCAATTTGTTTGTACTTTGTTTAGGTAAATATTCTGAGAGAGAAGGATACAGTGGATCAGAATTTGTGCCAACTTATGAAGACAAAGATGGGGATTGGATGTTGGTTGGAGATGTTCCATGGGAGTAAGTTCTCTCTATATATCTCTCTCGCAATTTACAATTTTTTTTTTCTCCAAGAAAACCAAAAAGAAACAAAATCTAATAGTTATTTTTCTTTCAATACAGTATGTTCATCTCTTCATGCAAGAGGATGAGAATCATGAAAGGGTCTGAAGCTAGAGGCTTGGGTTGTGCTGTGTAAACTGTAAAGTCTCACTTTAAAGCCACTAAGAAAGGATGGAGAAGAGAAGGAAATCTATTTTGTTCAAGAGATTGTGCTGAAGAACTTGGATGTAGATCTCCCTCACCTCAGTTGCAAAAAGAAAAATTGAAAAGGGGAAAAAAAAAGTGCATGTATAGTTCGGCATATTTGCTTTTACAGGGATTGTACAAAGTTTATGAACATTACCTATATGTTCTACAATTTCCTTTTTCCAATTTCCATGTATTAAGGGGGAAAAAAAAAGCTTAAGCTTTCCCAATTTTTTATCATGAATAAATCATATATACTATTTTTGTCATTGTATTAACAGATTAATATAATTTTGTGAGACACACAAGTGACCACATGAGAGAAGGTTGTGTTTTTGCGTGGGAACAAATGATATAAGCATCGCTATCCTTGATCAAAATCCTTCATGATCAAAGTATGTATGTATGTATGTACATATTTTTAGAGCCTTAATTTTTTAGCTTAATTAGATTTTTATACAACTTATTTTTGTAAACAAAATAATTAAGATAAAATACTTATTTAAAAAAAAAAAAAAAAAAAAAAAAAAAAAAAAAAAAACTCAACCAGACACTATTTATCTAACAACATGTACGTGGAGGATGTATATAGCTCGTGTCCACCCCTGACTCATATATATTACGACTATCAATTATCAAAATCCCTGAATACTTTATATGCTACGAAATATTTCATGTTATAGGGATATAAACAATGCTCAAAAACTCGTTTGGTGGTGCCAAATAGGAATTTCTTGTGATGTTGTAGGAGAATCATCATTTGACAGATTTAAACAAATAGAGCTCGCCCGGTCACAACTTTTGAGAAAGTTCTCTCCTAAAAATTAAAAATAATTCTGTGAAATTTTGATTTAATTTTTGTTTCCAAGAATTATGAGGTAGCATGAGCTTATGTCAGTTGAATTGAAATTAAACCCAAAAAATAAAATCTGTGGTCATACTTTTTGCTTTATTACAAATAATAAGTTAATAACTATAACTTGTGGTTTTCAGTTTTTTTTTTTTTTTTTTTTTTTAATCTTAAAATTTGAAATTCTCATTTGAGATCATTCAAATAATGATTAAGTGATTAAATTCACTTTTTCTGACAAGTAAGTGGTAGATTATTATGATGTTAAAAATACATATGATTTACTTGTTGATTAGAAAATTGAGTTTGCACACAAAATCCAAGCAACCACAAATGTAGGGTAAGTGATGTACACATAGAAGCTACCTTAGTTACGTAGCCTAGTTTTTCATAATTCTGGTCCTTAATTGCACCACCAAACCCACTGCAAGCCTCTGGGGTTCCACAAATAAATCCCTTTCTTGTCAAAGATTTCTACACAAATAGCTGAGAAAGCTAGATGTAGATAAGGTTTTCAATGGGACACTAGTGGCAGATAGTGAATTGCTTCAGATATTCTTGTCTTCACCCTCATCTTGGCAGAAATAATTCGCTTTGGTGCAGGATCAAGTAACTTACTCAACAAAAGCTTTAGGCCTTGTTTGGATTTTGCAAAACTCAGTTAACAAAACTGAGTTTTGTTAACTCATAGCCCAAAAATCGTGGGCCCCACACATAAAAACATTGTTTGGTTGAAAATTAGGCCAGTTCACTCAGTTAACAAAACTGAGTTTTTGGAGATTTGAATTACCAAATCTGGAAACAAGAAAAGCTTGTTTTCAAGTTATGAGTTTATAAACTCAGTGGAAATTTTCTTAATTTTTCTTTCCAAATGGGTCCCACAGCAGTGTGTAGTTACATCATTGCAGACCCATAGCAACTCCAACGGACATTTTGGCTTAACTTTCCCAACTTCCCAAGCTCACTTTCTTCATCTCACTTTCCCTTTTCCTTCTCCCAAACCCACAACAACTGAAGCAGAGCTCCAATCCCGCCGATTAGCACCTTCAGCCCGAGACAAGCATTCACAGCTCCATTCATCAATTTTTGTTTCCAGTGAGACCCAAATTAAGATTCAAGTTAAAAAAAAAAAGAACTGGAAAATCCTCTCTTTGTGACATTCCTTTGGTTTTTCGATCTTCGAATACTCTCTGTTTCTCTTTATTACAAGCTTTCAATCTCATTATCAAAGCTCTAGTGTCGTCGTTCACCGAAAACCCCAGAAAATCAACAAAAAAGAAGAAGCAATAATGCGCAAGCAACAAAGACAAAGAAAGGGGCATGAACAACAACAGAAAAAAGGGAGCACAACCAACAGAAAAAAGAAAAAAGAAAAAAAAAAGTGAAGGGGAGAGAGGCAGAGAAAAAAACAGAGCACAACCATCGGCGCCACAGGTTTAGACTGTGATTTCTATCGCTGGGTTCGTGGAGGGGCTTGGGAGAATAACAGGGGGAAAATGAAGAGAAAATCATAGAAAAATGAAGGGAGTAAAACAAGGGAAAAACGAAGAGAAAATCACAAGAAAACAAATGGGAGAGGAAAAGAAAGATGAGAGTAAGGGGGAAAAAAAAAGAAAAAGAAAGAGGAAAGTCTTATGACATGGGTCAGTGTGTTGGTCCCCTTTTTTTAGATTTTTTGGTTGAAACCATAACTGAGTTATATGTGCGAAATGGGTGGGTGTAGGAAATTGGGGTATTTTAAGTGATTAGTAATGAGTGATGAGAATTGAGTAATGAGTAATAAAAAAAAAATAAATAAAAAATAAATAAAAAAAAAAACCCAAACAGGGCCTTAGGCTCCTTGGGTCAGAATTCATAATTACCAACTCTTCTCTAACTATCAACAATATTTGATCCTTGCCTACAGAAGCCAAAATTCCCTGTGAACCTGTACTTCTAGACCCACTTGCTAAACTTATACAGATGTTAATTATTGCCGCTGGCCTTGCTTAGCTTTATTGGGGCTGCCACAACTAAGGCTAAAATTTGGTTCTTATAATTTCCCCACCTTCAACTCTTTCACAACAAGCCCTGTACCATTTGTAGAACTAGCAATCAGAGGCTCAAGACAAGCTAAAGAAATGGAAGGGTATTAGGATAGGGTGGGTTTTATTTTCATAATTTGATTGGAATATTTGACTGTTCTTATAAAAATAAAAAAATAAAAAAAAAAATAAAAATTGTGTCCTTGAGCCAAGTATAAATTTTTTTAAAGTAACACTTTTAGATCTTGACTTTTTTTTTTTTAAGGTAATAGTGATGAGATGGGTTATGGAAGTCTAACAGAGGCTACCTCAGGTGAGTAAAATAACAACATTCAAACCACAAGTAGGCACTATTAAATCAGGCTTAACTAAATCGAGTCTATCTACAAGTAAGTAAACTGTAATTAACCCTAGATTTTATTAAGTAAATCACAACAAAGCAAATAAACAAACAAGCAAGGTAAATAAAATAACTATACAAAAATGAAATGATTAAGGAAAGAAAAGATTGTACAAAATCAAATGAAAGAAATTAATTAATTAATCAAAAGATGGGTCTTGGCCAAAAATTTATATGAAACAAAATGGACGCGTTCGCATCATTCTATCTACGTATGGACAATAGCTTCAACTGGTTTTCTAGGAAAATGACTAAAACAAGAACCCTAATTTGTCCAAAAGTGGCGTATGCTAAAACTGTAATTAACCCTAGATTTTATTAAGTAAATCACAACAAAGCAAATAAACAAACAAGCAAGGTAAATAAAATAACTATACAAAAATGAAATGATTAAGGAAAGAAAAGATTGTACAAAATCAAATGAAAGAAATTAATTAATTAATCAAAAGATGGGTCTTGGCCAAAAATTTATATGAAACAAAATGGACGCGTTCGCATCATTCTATCTACGTATGGACAATAGCTTCAACTGGTTTTCTAGGAAAATGACTAAAACAAGAACCCTAATTTGTCCAAAAGTGGCGTATGCTAGAATGAAGATGCATACACTGATCATTCTATGCGTACACACCTTTGCACAGATTTTTAGTTCCATTTTATTTTGCAGAAAATAAATATAAAAACAATAAAAAATAAAAAAAAATAAAAAACAAAAAACAAAAAACAAAACAAAACAAAACAATCAAACAACATGCCACAAATCGTGCATCATGTTTGAAAGCATTAAACATAAAACAACATTAAAAGAGACTATAAATCAAGGAGGAGAGTATGGATTACGATAAAAATTTATACCTCACTCCCTTGTCACCTGAAAGAGATTTAGATTACCGACCCCTCAGTTGACACCAACAACCACAACTTTGCATGTGAGAAATGACTTGGAAGAGAATTGATTGGAATTGTTTTGGGAGGAAAAATGGGACAACAATTTTGAAGGAATAATTAGGATCACCAAATGGAGAGTGCAATTGAGAAATGTTGAGAAGAAAATTAGTTTTCCAACAACTAGAGTAAAAAAAAAAAAAAAAAAGAACTAACTTGATCCTCAACAAATTGTCCTTACACTATTAAAACTAAAAGAAAGTATTTTTTATGTGAATTTGACAGAGCTTCGCTATGAAAAAATTCTGACCTTTTGGATGGTGGAGATGGGAGGCTATATATAGAGGTTTAATTTATAGGTACTAGGACTTGAATGGGACATTTGGCCAGCCAGTTGATCAAGTTGGTTAACGAATCATCTCACCAAAATGAAAATGGTATAAAATGTGGCTTTCTATCAAAGCTGGAGTTTGCAAGGAATCTAGTGTGTATGCCACCTATATCTAGCGTTCGCCAACCAAGACAATTTTGGTTGGTTGGGCTAGAAGTGGGACTTTGGGAAAAACTTTGATTCTTCATTGGCCATAAACTAGGATTTTGAGATTAGACCTCACACATGGTGCTGATCCTTTTGGTAACAGCTTGGTTCTTCCACATTAGGGCTAGGATCACAAGTATAAGTGGGAGCCAAATGAAGTATCTACAATCATTAGCATCTTTGCTTATGTGGCTAACAAAGCAATAATGTAACATTTTCAAATGATGCAACAATATTTTTAATATTAAAAAAATTACATATAATTATTGACAACAATAAAAAACACATGACAAGTCTGATAAGATCCAATAGTAACATCAGTAGTCCCCACACCCAAAGCTACACATCATTGCATAAATCGAAGGTGAAATAAAGTTTCAACATGACTGTATAGCATTGCCAGTTATATAAGAAAACTTGGCAAGTATTGTAAAAGTTTTAGGTTTTATTTTTATTTCCAACCACTTATGAGAAACTAAATGCAAAATTACCTCTAACTCAATGTAAATAATCAGATTACTGACCATGAAAAAAAAAAAAAAAGAATACAAACTTTCAATTGAAAACCAAAGAAAAAGAGAATAAACTAGAAACTTAATACACCTCAAGCCGATTAGCTTTCAACTTGATGCAATTGGAGGTATCTACTTCCTCTTGTTCTCGATTAACATAAACAAAAAAATTTAAAGAGTCTAAAATGTTTGTCTTTTCAAAAATTTTCTCAGCAACCAAACAAAACTATAACCTCCAGTGAATGATGGAGATATTAGGGATTTGTTCGGTCCACATGGGGGAGGAGCCGTGCTAGAGGTGTGGGGTGAGTTAGGGCTCAATTTGGTATGACTTTAATTTGGGGAAGAAGGTCATGTGTTTTATGATGTGTAATTTTTTAATATAAAAAATATTTCCACGTCATTGCTCCATTAACCATATAGGTAAGGAAACTAACAGCATATAACTAATGACAAGTAAGAATGATTAATTAGACTCATTTTTTAAAACTTTAAGGATCAATAATTCTCAATACAAAACTTTAGGGACTAAAAGCACTCATTTGATAAATTTAGAGGTCATATTGTTATTTGACAATTTTTTTATAAGTTCAAGTCATATTAATCACCCCAAAAGAATCTACTTTTTTCTTTAAGGACATTTTTCCACAGGTAAAATACCGACTGTGGAGGAATTTATTAATATTTTCTAAGATTTTGAATAATTGCAACAAAACACACATCACAAAAACAAGTTCTTTTTTATATTTTATTCTTTAACTTACTGTGACCCAAACAAAAATAAGGTATCTATCTTCAAATTATGTTTTAAGTAACCTAGGACAATATATAGGGTCTATTTGGTAAGAGATTTCTGGTAACGTTGTTTAAATTTTGTAAAAATACGTGTGGGTGAAAATTTTATGACTATGTGAAAATATATGTTGTGTTTAAAAAATAGTTTTCATTGCTTAAACACCGTTACCAAACAGGGCCATAATTAGACTGCTTTAGTCATTTCTATTAAAATATCGACATGTGATTGGTTTTTGGAAATTTTTTATAATTTTTATTTTAGTTGCAATTGACAAAACTTTGTTACTTTGAATAGTAGGACCTACTAAGTAGCACATGGCACCTTGTAATTGGCCATTATGAGACAATAACAATATTCATAATTGTGAGTATTTTTTTTATTTTTTTTATTTTATTTTTTTAACTTAGAATTGACAAGCACAAATAAGATATCTATCTTCAAATTAAGTTTCACACAAATCAATGGAACAAAATCAGAATATTCCAAAGAATCTCTACTTTTTCCATCTCAGATTTCATTTTATTTAACTTCTTAAGTTGCTAAATGTCCAAGATTTCAACTTGGCCATGCTTGCTAAGCAAGGTTGGAGATTGCTATCCAATCCACACTCTCTGGTTGCATGCATCTATAAGGCCAAGTATTACCCTCATGGTGACGTCATAAATTCAAAATTAGGCAGTAATCCGTCTTATGCTTGGCGAAGCATCTTTAACAGTTTGGATGTCATAAGAAGAGGGACTTGGTGAAGGGTTGGTAATGGAAGACAAATTCATATTTGAGAGGATATATGGTTACCTACACCCTCCACTTACAAAGTAATCTCCCCAACTCATCCTTTTGATGATTTTTCGATGGTTTCGGCCTTAATAGATACTGAAACAAGAAGATGGAATGTTGACTTGGTAATGTCTATGTTTCTACCTTTTGAAGCTAATACTATCATTAACATGCCTTTGAGTTACAATTTGCCTGAAGGTAAGATCATTTGGGTTGGCAATAAAAGGGGAGATTTTACTATCAATAGCGCTTATTACATTGCTCTCAAAGTGGTAGAGACCAATGACAAAGGGGAGTGCTTTAGGGGAGATGCTATAGCACCATTATGGAAAAGAATGTGGCATCTAAAGATCCCGGCAAAAATCAAGATCTTTGCTTGGCATGCGTGCATGAATGCTCTACCAACTAGGATGAACTTACATCGAAGAGGAGTAAATATAGATGTGTTGTGTCCAATGTGTGAACGAAAGGCTAAATCTATTGCACATTCTCTGTTGCTATGTAACTCATCTAGGCATGTCTGGAATAAATGGGAGGACTGCCCAGTGAGTTTGGATGATAATTGTATAGATTTCTCTGAAGCCGGAATGAGAATCCTCAATGAAGGAGCTGCCTGAGATTTGGAGCTCTTTGTTGTAGTTGCCTGGTCCATCTGCTATAACAGGAACCAAAAATGTTTTAAAGCCAAGCTCCACTCGCCCAACCAAGTTTGGTACCACACAAAGAGACGGATCTCTAAACATAAAGAAGCTATTGCCTCACTCAATGGGAAACATGCCCCTGACAGATCAAGATGGATGGCCCTCCTACCAGATTTCCATAAAATTAACATGGATGGAGCTTCATCAGATGATGGCAGAAGCTCAAGCATAAGGGTTGTAATTAGGAATTGTAAGGGAGAAGCAGTGGCAGCCCTTAGCAAAATGCTCCCTGGACAGTACACAAGTCTTGAAACTGAGTTTATAGCACTACAAGAGGGAGTTCTACTGGCTAGAGAATTAAAGCTATCCCAAGTCATCATTGAATCTGATTCTCTTATTGCTATCCAAAGCCTACAAGCTCTTAATACTGAAGGAGGTCTAGGCCATCTATGCCAAGGTATCATAAACCTTATGGACTCTTTTAGAAGCTAGATTCTTAAACACTTGAAAAGGGACTACAACAAGGTTGCACATGATCTTGCTCAATATGCTAGGCATAATGGAATTAGTCAGGTTTGGGAATCTCACCACCTATGGTGCAGCACCTCATCAATCTTGAATGTATTACAGCATCTCCATCTTAAATGTAACTTGAGTTGAGTCTTTATCTGTATTTCTTCCTTGTTGTACTCCAATTTCAGCATGAATGAATTCAGCTTTCTCATCAAAAAATTAAAATAAATAAATAAATAAATAAGTGAAAGTAATATATAATAGGAATCCACAAAAATAAGACCCATGTAAATCCTTAGTTATCTCCCACCAATAGCAAATTAATCTCAATCAAACATAATGAGTCCATTCATTACATTAGCATCCCTGCTACTTCTCTTGCTCATAACTATGTGCGAAGCATTAGATCTAAAAATCACTAACAATTTGGAAAATTGTTCAGTCTTGACCATCCATTGTAGATCAAAGAATGACGATCTTGGAATCCATGCACTCCCTATAGGTGGCATATTTGAATTTCATTTCGAACCTAGATTTTTGTTTCCTAATACACAATTTTATTGCAGTATGGATTGGATAGGCACATCACACTATTTTGTGATGACCTTAGAAACAATTCTAGAAACCACATTCTCTAAGCTGATAGGGCGAAAATTAGACATGTACAAAGGTACATTCTTTTTGGGATAAGTACAATATGTGTATAATTCATTTTTCACAAAAAAAAAAAATAAAATAAAAAGGCTAGAATGTAAAACAGATAAAACTGCATTTGTCATATCAACCCCAACAATATGCCAAAATTTTTGGAAGAAAAAGGGAGCCACTCCATCTGGGCCAGAAGTCTTAGACGAATGTATCTAGAATAATGTTGATTTTACCTCTTTAGGTGTGTAAGGTAGGAGAAGAGTTTAGTTCATTTTCGATGTGACAACTCAATCAACTGAATCTAGAACTGCTCCTATTGAGATCTGGTTTGTTGCCCTAAACAGCTCTTGAAAATACCTTTTAGCCACCATTACAATATCATCTTCGTATTCACACCTGTTTCCACCTCCATCAAATACTCCATGTATGCGGTTTTCCTGACTACGTTGGCTTGCTCTCTAATGAAAGAATTTGGTATTCTTATCATCAGCCTTTAACCAAATAGATCTAGAACATTGTCACCAACGCAATTCATCATGGTAAAGCGTTGTATATTTCTCCTCTTTTACCCTTCAAATTTCATGCTAGTTTTCGGCCCTGTTGCTACTAGACAGCTCCTGTAAAATCTGATGCTTCTCCTTTAGTTTGGTCTTTGAATTCCCAAACGTTGCTCTACTCCATCCCATTAGAGCCATATAGCATTGCTTTATTTTTTTCAAATAGCACAAACATGAGGCTACCTGTGGTTCTCACCTCTATCTAGACATGGTTGATTACATCTTCACAAGCAAGGTGTGTCACCCACTTCTCTTCAAACCGCTCAAGGGTTCTCATAGGCTGGTTATGGTTACTCTCCACCTATGTAGTGAGTATAATGGGTACATGGTCAGAGTAAGATGTTGTCAAGTGTGATAATTTACTATGAAGGAATAATTCACACCACTCAAGTGTAGCATAAGCCCTGTCAAGCCTCTCCTTTACATATGCATCCACTTCCTATCCATTTTCCCATGTAAACATATTCCCCACATACCCCAAATCCACCAAGCCACAATGCAATAACGTGCTCTAAAAATCTTGCATGAGGTGCACCGGTTTTGGAATCTAACCATCTTTTTCTTCTTATGCTAGAATCTCATTATAATCTCTGATGCACAACCATGGTGCCGACATTCAAGTACTTAAATGCTCAAGCAAGGCCCAAGTTTCATGTTTGAGATGTTCTTCCAGTTTTGCATAGAACCTAGTAATTCACCATGGAGGGGATGTTGGATTTGAGAAAATAATGGCATCTATATGGTTTTGTGTATACGTTTGGATATGTAAGTCCATATTTGCTTTCCACAACATAGCCAAACCACCCTATCTTCCCAAACATGGAACCGCCACCATAGAATAAAACTGTAAATCATTCTGTATCCGTCTCATTTCTTCAACAGCTTGTTTTGTTTCCATCAAAAACAAAACAGTGGGAGCTTTTTCCCCCACCAAGTGAGAGAGAACATTGACTGCACGTTGATTCCCAAGCCCCCAACAATTCCAACTTAGGACGATCATTGCTCTCGGCGAGGCTGAATATTAGCATCCGCCATTGGAATCATATTTATACTATCATCCTTTATCTTCTTCATCTTGCTGCCTTCTGTTTTCGTTCCATCCCCCCTTTGGTTCTGAGCCTTGTACACTCATTTTTTTCCACGTTAACTAATCCCCTTATTCCATATTTTTCTGTATTACCCTCCTTCCTATCAGCTCTCTTCCATGTTGCTTGTCTCGTGTTTCCCTCAATTTTTTTCTTCAACCATACCTCAACTCCAATATCGTGTGCCTAACCCACGAGAATAGTTTTCCCTAGACTAAGGTTTCGGATGGACCCTACCTCAAAGATTGGTACACTAAAGAAGCCATCTCCAGGATTTTCAAAAATTGCATCTTTCCTTTCAATCTGATTTACCTGTGTCTCCTCACTACTAGCAATTATTGTGGGTTGTATATCAATTACCAAAGGGAGAGTAACTGTTACGTTTGTAGAGTTTGTAACATCTCCTTCTCCTGCATGAAACGTGCTAATTTCCATCTTAGTTTCTTAATTTTCGGTATTTCCATAACTGTTATCCAAATGGGCAGGTTGGGTCATAAATGGGTTGTGTGTAATTATCCATTTATCCATTTATGACCCATTTATATATAAATTAATTATCCATTACTCGTCCAACCTATTTAATTATTAACCCACCCATTTAACCTAATAGGACCCAAATACTTATAAAATTAGCTGAATACCCTGTTGATTTCCAAAATTACCAAAATACCCTCACTCCCTCACTCGAGCTAGCTAATTCCATAAAAGAGTCAAATTTGAAACTTTCTTTCCTAAAGCTTTCTCGGCCACCAAACAGTCACCAAAGCTTTCTCGGCCATGGAAGACAATCACAGAGCTTTCGAATCCAATACCAACGAAGTTACCATCAGCAATGACCATGGCTGGCAAAAAGTCACGTATGCGAAGCGTCAGAGGAAAGCCAAGCCAAATTCTTTCGATTCTACCTCCAACAGAATCGTTTCCAACGGAGCTGTTCTTGGCACTGACAATGTTTTTCGGTCTCTGGAGCAGAAATCGATGATCCGCCACCTCTAAATTCTCAAGGCGCAGAGATTTGCCGTTGCTGTGGATGCCGATTTCGACGCTCCGGCAACAAGTACGATAGCAACGATGAGGAGAACGAGCGCTTGGTGGAGAATGGGAAGGTTGAGGAGGCCAAAAAAGTGAAGCCAAAGAAGCCAAAGGTTTCGGTCTCCGATGCGGTTGTGAAGATCGACGCCGACGATCTCTCGGCTTTTCTCGTCAATATATCGGAGAGTATGAGCGTTTCAATTTCAAAGTTCATACACTTTTATTTTATTTTATTTTATTATTCCTTATGCATGTGAATGTGTAGTGAGAGAGGGATTTGGTTTGATCTATTTGATTTTGGATTTACAATCAATGTTTGGTTTCCTGAGAAAAAAAAAAAATAGAATCTTGAATATTATTATGTTTAATTTTTTTAATGTTTGGTTCCCCAGAAACCGAAGGAAAAGAAAAGGTAACGGAATATTGAATATTATTTTGTTTAGTGGGTATTGTTTTGTGGGGTTTATTTAATTTTAAATTTTAGATGCGTTTGTTCTCAAAAAAAATTTTAAATGTGTTTAATGGGTATTAGTAGATTTATCCATTTAAACTCATCTAATTAAATAACCAAATGAGTCTTTACCCATTTAACCCAAATATTCAAATGGATTGAGTTAAGATTTATCCAAATAAGGTAGGTAATGGACAGATTTATGGATATTGATAAAAATTGCCACCCCTATCCATGACTTTGGTTGGCGGCTGAACTACTCGCGCTGAAGCCCAGGAACCGATGTGTGCCGTGCAGCTTCCTCTCTCTCCAGTTGATGATGGTTTCTATTCATGTTTACATTGTCCATCCTCCGATAACCAGCCCTAAACCACTCTTCATATTGATTATTCTATCCCTTAGTTTATCGCAATTTCTCGCTTCATGCCCAACCTCTCCTTCCGGGTTTTTAAACTGAGTGCCTCGACGAAGAAGCTTGTTCAAAGGAATCTCAACTCGGATTCGAAGAAACCTTGCTTGGTCCGAGGTTAAGCCCTTATAGTCAACTTCGACCACCTGTCCTATACTCATACCAATGTCGTACCCTTCTTCCTCACTAAAAATATCAAACGGCAATCACCATACCTGCACCCACACAGAACAGTGAGTAAAAGTAACTGTTCCTGCCGTTATTCAGTACCCATTGAAGTTGGGATTCCATGATGAATTTGAATTGAAGGAGCCTGGCCATCACCGACTTCTAATATCTTTAGGTCAGGGCCAAATTTCCATGTGTTACGAAGCAAATTCTTGGCCGCCCTTAGATTAATCGGTTTGCTGGTTAAAAATCTCCCAAAGAGACTCAAATGTACACTCCTCAAGGATTTTCTACCTTTGGCTCTACCGCACTTGAATGATCTCGCCTTCCTCTGATGTTAATGTCATCCGTAGTAATCGTTCAATGAAATTGGAGTCCATCAATGATTGAAAGAACAAGAGTGCTCTAAATGAAAATAAAACATAACTGAAAGGAAAAACCACCGCTTTCTTTTGACAAGAAAACTACGAAGCAAATTACTCGCCCTAAGTAAGAGGGAAAACTACGACAGAGAGGAGAGGAAAAAAATTGTAGTTTGTATTCTGTTCCTTAAGATTTATAGTGCTTTGTAGTTTGTATTTTGTTCCTTTAGTGTAACATGTTCTGAGTGCCAAAAAAAGGTGACAAACACTTTGTATATTGCGTAAGTCAGAGAGAGAGAGAAAACAACATCGTTAACTGTAATTGATTTGGTGAAGAATAAGTTTTAATTAAGCTTTCTTTTTTTTCTTTTTTTGGTTGAAATTCAGGATAGGTCGAGTCTGGGTTAGTAAATTTTCAACTGAAGTAACTCATCTTAATCCACACTTTTCACACTTTTTATAGTCTAAAAAATACAATCTGGTCTTTGAACTCTGAGTGCACCAATTTATGCTGATGAACTCCTTAAAAGAATACAAATGAGAAAAATAAAGAGAAAAAGAAAGGAAAGTTTAGAAAGTAATTTCATTTAATGCCATATAAGTTTTAAGCTTTCAAATGCTTACATGTGGAACTGCCAGGATTTTACAAGTCACAAATTTTAATTATGGGCGGACTTATTTATGGTCATTGTGCTTTGTTCTCTTTCCCTCTTTGGTAGTTTTGCTACTTTACTCGCGGAGTAGATGGATTAGAAACTGCATAGGCTGGAATTTTCGTGAGTTCCAAAGACCACTGAACAATGTTTTGTTCATCTAAAAAGCCATTATATTCTCCTAGGAAGCACGGGTGCATTTCAGGACTCGGGTGCGGGTGCGGGTGCGGGTGCGGGACTCAGCAATTTTTGAAAAAGGTGGGTGCGGGTGCGGCAAGACTCGGCGATTAAAAAATTATTAAAAATATATTTATTTATATTTTTAATATATTGCTAAGCACACTGAAAACTAAAACAGCCAGGCTGCTTGGAAATTAGACTACAACTCACACCCATAATGTTTGGAAATTAGACTACAACTCACACCCATAGACTAAAACAGCCAGGTGGGTGTTGTATTTATTTATATCTTTATGGATGGTGAACATATTGCTAAGCACACTGAAAGTTTTAATATATTGCTAAGAACATCTTGGCTAAGCACACTGAAAATATATTTATTCAGGACTCGGCGTTTCGCACCTCTTTTCTTTTTTTTTTTTTTTTTTTTAATTTCGGCCGGAACGGAATTTCGGCCGGAACCGGAAATTTCGGATTCGGCCGAATCGGCCGATACGGCCCGAGTTGGCCCGGTTCGCCCGCGTCGGCGCGAGTCGCACTTCCACGTGGCAGGACGCGGCCCGACGCGGCACGGACTCCGTCAGCGGCGTCCCTGCCGCGTCCCCGCGTCCGGCCGAGTCCGACTCCGGTGCGGCTCCTCTGGAGCCGCGTCGGTGCTTCACAGATATTCTCCCCAATTATGTGAGTATGTAGCTTTAAGATTTAACTTCTACAGGAACTTATTAAGTTGTAAGATACATTCCCCAATAAAGACTAGATTTACTAATAAAATTTTTTAAGTGAAACAAAGTGCATCATAGGTTTATAAGATAAGTTAGTCTCCAGTCACTTGCAAATTGCGACAGTAAGATATGGACTCTAAATCAGATGATGGGTCTACTCTACATTTGCAAAATATCTGACTTTGTTAAATCTTAAATAATGCCAATAAGTTGTTTCTCAAATGACAACTCTCCTGTATGTGTGCAATTTCCAATAAAAAAAAATGTTGTAAAAACAAGCAAGTCATCCTTTGAAAGGACAATTTGAATTTACATACCTCCATTTAAATTCTTTTTCAAAACAGTAAGTCATGATCACATTGCGGAATTCAAGTAAGACAACTCATTCATTGAACTGAATGACCAAAACTGATGAGAACAAAAATCTAAAATTTGATCATGCAAAATCTGAAATAGTGAAACATTATCGACTAGCACCTCTAGGTGTTTTTAATATAAATATCTATAGTTTAAATTCCTCCTTCCCCATTGCAACTATTGAAATATCTAAAACAACAAAAAGACAACAAAAATCATTATCATCACATCTACCAAAACTATCCGACAAAGTACACACAATAATGCCATTTCATGCATTATTGAAGATCTTGAATAGCTTCCAATTCCATGCTTAAGTGTTGAAAATCTATTATTGGTAGAGTAGTCACACTGCCCTTGTGCCGGTCTAAGCTTCACATGCTTAGGCTGGAATTTGGGAGAACTGAGGTAATAATATCATAGTATCTCTTCCACCTGAACTCCAGATGTCTAAAACTTTCTTCAAGGAGCTGAAAAACCAATACACCTGGGGTGATGAGTTACTGAGTAACAGATATTCCCTCAGCTCTATGGGGCAGTTTGGCCTTCCTGGAGACAGTTGGAGAGCAAAAACATCAGCATCTTCCTTCACAACTGTTGTGACAGCAAATAGCCTTAAAACCTGCCTGTTTATCATGTATATAAATTTAACAAAGGAAGTAATTTGACTGTCCATGAAATTTGTTACCATCCATCTGAGAACCTAAGAATACATGGTCTTTTTATTTGTTTTCTCTGCTTCTATGCAAAAGAATAAAATAGCTTAAATCGGAATCACATTTGAGAAAACAAACTTACCAAAACTATAATAATTTTCATGGTCTACTTCAAGAGACAAGTTCATATGCCTGAGCCTCATTTTTTTTTTTTTTTTTTTTTTGGGATTCCAATCCTGGAAATTGTCCAATATCATGTCCTTCAAGTGGTTGACACTCATTCATCAAACCAACAGCAAACTCTTCAGGGCGAGCTCAATCATCACTTTGGAAATAATCTGCCATCTGCAAGGAAAAGACCAACTCTGATGTGAATATTAAATATTTTGTTGATATTATGTTTTACTTTAAAGTTTAAACTATATTAAACCTTGAATGAAAATAGAACCACAACTTTTACAGTCTTTATGTTCATAGACTTTTTAGTTCAGCTATAGAAAGAAACTGTTTAGTAGATTTGGAGAATATGAGTTGAAACCATGATTAACTTTTCTGAGTTTGTAGTTATATAAGCAACTACAAACCAATAAGTAAAATATAATAAATCCCATAAAAAATTAGAAAAATAAAATAAAAACAAATAGAGAGCAAAAGTGGCACTTAAATGATTGGCAAGAGCCATTCTTACAGCTGCCGATAATAAGCTTGAACCAAGTAACCAATCACCACATGTAACAGCTCTTCCCTACGGATCAAAGATGCAGGGGATGCCAGGTGTATTAGTTGGATGAGCTGCACCCCTGTAATACTCCAGAAGATAGGACAAACACCCAGTCATTACAGAAAACTTTATCCAATTTTTAGTTTTTAAATAAAAGAAAACAAAAATTTCTTCAAACATTTATTATTAAGAACCATAATGATGAATCCATTGAATAATTCCCAAGGAAAACCATTCCTGAAAAACAAGTTGGTTGTGATGATTCCAATGAAAAAATATGATGTACTCACTAGCGATAATGCAAATATAATGTACTCACTAGCGAAAATACTAAGTGGTAACACCCCCAAGCATGCCCCGCCTTCACCTTCTCTGCCATTGCACTTGGGATGTTTTCCTAGTAACAAAAATTTTTCAATAAAGTGACCCCAAAAAAAAAACTACCCGCATATACCTAAAAATATGGACAGTTGCATGCATGATACAACAACACACACAAGCATAGAAAATTTTTTACTATCATTTTACATAATTTCTTGCTTCTAATATTTTAGAAATATGGTAAACACCATTTACTATTTTATTATGCATGGCAGAATTTTAAGACTTTTAAGTGATGTGAAGCAATATATTATAAAATTAAATGTATGAAGACATTTTATACATGTTATGGGAATTTAACTACCCATCAACAAAACTTTGAGGTTAAATGTAAAAATTGGGTCTCCATAAGCCCCAATCTCTAAAATTTACTGAAAAGGGGATAATTACAATCACCACTCAGAGGTACCCAGCGGAGTCTCAGATTTCATTTTTAAATTTTGAATTTCTGATTTTTCTAGATTTCACTTTAGAATTCTAGAATTTAATATTGTTGATAATTTTATGGTAATTGTAGCTTGATGTCCTCCTTATAACCTATTAAAAGAGGCTACAAGAATGGTTTAAAAGCAATGCAATTTGAATAAAAAATTTATGATTAGATATGTTTCTTTAAGCTTGGCGGTGACTTCCAGCACCCTTAGGTGGTGAAGCTAAAATTTCAAGAAAATACTAAAAGCAATTTGTAAGTGGTGAAGAATAGGATTTGTCCTGTTCTTCATTCCTTTTCTCTTATTTCTATTTTCCCACCCTTTGTCCTGCATCAGGATAAAAGCTTGTCCAATTAACAAAGTTTACATGTATAAATGCACATAACTCATGATTGCCGTGTTTAAACAAGTTGGTGTTGGCCAAATGAACTCTTTTCTACCAGTACTCCCTATCTATTGTCATGTTTGTTAATGCCCTAGACAAAAACCAGAATCTTTAAGAATTGTATACCTATAAGTTCTGTTAATGATCCAAAACCATCAAATGGGTGTGTGTTTGTCCACACATATTCAACTTAGTACTGACCTGTGGAACCTTGTTCTGCTTTCCATAAGCTGCAGTACTAAGAAAGGTCCAACAATGAGGGCCACTGCTTTGGTAATGCAAAGTTTTTTGGTATTGTTTGCCATCCATGAGACAGAATCAACCCCTTTTGACAAAAGCTCCTTCCAAAGGAGTTGCAGCCGAACTACCTGGGATAGGAAGAGGGTTCTCAAACGCAGCAAGGAGGGCCCATATAGAACTTAATTCCAGCCTCTAGCAACACACACAGCATTAAGTGAGCAACAATTTGAGATAAGCCAATCATCGCTAAAAGCAAATAAAGTGGAGAAAATAGCAGATTGCATCATATAAACTGAACTGAGCGATATCACAATGGAGAAGCAAGTGATCTATGGACTCCCCATTATTTTGCACATGCAGCACCAATCCTCTACAATTAAATTTCTCCTTTGTAAGTTATCCATCCTAAGAATCTTTCGTAGTGCAGCTGACCATGTGAAGAATGCCACATTGGTGGGGACCTTAACCCTCCAAATACTTTTCCAAGGAAAAGTTTGAGCATTTCCAGCATGCAACACTCTATAAAAGAACTTTACCTCAAACATACGGCTTCTTTTTGGAATCCGGTAGATCTGGTCTTCTTCTTCTCTTCTTATCTTTATAGAGTAGATGAAATTAAGGAAACCTGTTAGAACTTCCAACTCCAAATCATTTTAAGCTCTAACAAAGGAAAATCCCAATGAATAATGCCATCAGTCCACCACATAAGCCACTTTAGATTCTGAAATTCTATACAAATCTGGAAATACCTCCTTAAGAACCACATCTCTGCACCGCAAGTCATGCCAAAAGCAAATATTGGTGCCATTACCAACCTCGAATCTGGATAAATTTTCCCAACCACTTCTAATATGCTTTGAAAGGCTTACGCCATATGATCCACTTACTGCCCCCAAGCAGCAACCACTCCACTCACCTCCAAATTTTTTATCCATTATTTTCCTCCATAAAACACTGTTATGCCAAAGTGGCTTATGTGGAACATATGGCGTTCAAGAACTTAAGGATTTTCTTAGTGGCATTCAAGAACTCAAGAGTTTTTAGTGACATAGTTCTTACCCCCAATCCTCCATATCTAATTGGTTCACAAATTTTTCTAATTTACAATATGGAACATAAACTTGTCTCCTACACCACACCTACGAAAATCCCATTGTAATCCTCAATACTATTAGCAATATTATGGGAATAGGAAATAAAGAGAAAAAAAAATAATAAAATAAAGTTTAACTACAAAATTAGTTGTAGTCTTAGGCTACAAACTCATTCAATAATATAAATATTATTGCATATTTTGAAAATCTAACCGTTGAATTACATGTTCTTTACGCTCTTAATGCGCATGTCAATTTTTGTATCAATCGGATATCATTTACTATATAATTTATAATCTTATATTTTATGCATAATTTTAAATTACAAAAACTTCCAATTTAAAAATTTATTGATGACATAAAAAATGAAGAAACGGAGTCCAAAATCGGAATCTACGCGAAAAACTGAGCAAGATAGGCCCTTTCGGAAATTTTGACTTTTGGTCAAAGGTCAACGCAAAAAGTCAAAGTCAACTGGTCCAGGGTCAAAGTCAACGGATACTGATCCGGGTCAGTTTCGGGTTTCCGGGTCGGGTCACGGATCAGGCAGCAGAGCCGCTGACGTCATCCTATGACGTGTCGCTGACGTGAGTAGGGCTGATGTGGCAACGGCTTGCGTGGCGCTGACGTGTCAAGATGACGTCATCAGATGACGTCAGCATCAGACTTCAGGCGCGTGTGGCGCGTGACGTTATTCCACCGGCGCGTGGATAACTCCGGTTGGCGCGTGAGAGCACGTGCGACGGAGATTGGTGCTCGGACTTCGGGGTTTGGCCGATCGGCGAGGTACGAGGCCGTCATGGTGGCGCGTGTTGCCGGAATAGGATCTGCTCCTGAGGAATCCGAGGCGGCGCATGGGGAGGTTCCGGAGCTGTTGGCGGCGCGTGGCGGCGCGTGAGGTCGCCGTTGGAGGCCGTGTTCCTGGGTTTTGGTCGCAGGAGGTCGTGGATCACGTCTGTGGTGTTGGTTTCATCAGGCGAGGCTTGGATTTGCACAGATCTGAGAAGTTGAGTCACGGCTTTGCTTGAGTTTATAGATCTTGGACACAGCACTGAGCCACGGTGGCTGCAAGATGCCATGGAGTCTAGATTCAGCAGAAAAGCATGTGTGACTTCTGATGGTGATGTGCACATTAAAATCTTATTTGCTTGCTAGAGATTTTGTTTGATGCCAAGAACGGAGTTTGGCTCTGATACCATGTTGAATATTAGCTCTGATACCATGTTAACAATATAAAGAGAGAGAATGACTGAATAGTCAGTATAATATTATGTGTGTAACAATGTACAAAAGAGAGCCTTTATATAGGCTAGGTATGTGTGCAGTACAAGTAATAGAAGTATAGTACAAGTAATACACTAGGCTAAGCCCAATGGGCTAATCTATACACTAACAACACTCATTCATCAAACCAACAGCAAACTCTTCAGGGCGAGCTCAATCACTTTGGAAATAATCTGCCATCTGCATGGAAAAGACCAACTCTGATGTGAATATTAAATATTTTGTTGATATTATGTTTTACTTTAAAGTTTAAACTATATTAAACCTTAAATGAAAATAGCACCACAACTATTACAGTCTTTATGTTCATAGACTTTTTAGTTCAGCTATAGAAAGAAACTGTTTAGTGGATTTGGAGAATATGAGTAGAAACCATGATTAACTTTTCTGAGTTTGTAGTTATATAAGCAACTACAAACCAATTAGTAAAATATAATAAATCCCATAAAAAATTAGAAAAATAAAATAAAAACAAATAGAGGGCAAAAGTGGCACTTACATGATTGGCAAGAGCCATTCTTACAGCTGCCGATACTAAGCTTGAACCAAGTAACCAATCACCACATGTAACAGCTCTTCCCTACGGATCAAAGATGCAGGGGATGCCAGGTGTATTAGTTGGATGAGCTGCACCCCTGTAATACTCCAGAAGATAGGACAAACACCCAGTCATTACAGAAAACTTTA
Source organism: Quercus suber (assembly GCF_002906115.3). NCBI lineage: Eukaryota > Viridiplantae > Streptophyta > Magnoliopsida > Fagales > Fagaceae > Quercus > Quercus suber. The sequence continues at coordinate 1,412,788 of NW_027069538.1, forward strand.
TCCAATTTTTAGTTTTGAATAAAAGAAAACAAAAATTTCTTCAAACATTTATTATAAAGAACCATAATGATGAATCCATTGAATAATTCCCAAAGGAAAACCATTCCTGAAAAACAAGTTGGTTGTGATGATTCCAATGAAAAAATATGATGTACTCACTAGCGATAATGCAAATATAATGTACTTACTAGCGATAATGCTAAGTGGTAATACCCCCAAGCATGCCCCGCCTTCACCTTCTCTGCCATTGCACTTGGGATGTTTTCCTGGTAACAAAAATTTTTCAATAAAGTGACCCCAAAAAAAAACACCCGCATATACCTAAAAATATGGACAGTTGCATGCATGATACAACGGGGGGGTTTGGATTTTTTTTTTTTTTTTTTTTTTTTCCGCATTTTTTTACTTTTGGGGGACAAAAAAGCTGTGCATGAACAGTGCGTGCACTGTTCACGCACTGTTCATGCACTGTTCATGTAATAAAAAAATTAAAAGTGGGTCCTACGGTACTATTTACACATTTAAAAATTATTTTGCTACAGTGTTTTCAGTTTTCAGTTTTCAGTTTTCAGTTTCAGCAACAATAAGTTCAATCCAAACACACCCAACAACACACACAAGCATAGAAAATTTTTTACTATCATTTTACATAATTTCTTGCTTCTAAAATTTTAGAAATATGGTAAACACCATTTACTATTTTATTATGCATGGCAGAATTTAAGACTTTTAAGTGATGTGAAGCAATATATTATAAAATTAAATGTATGAAGACATTTTATACATGTTATGGGAATTTAACTATCCATCAACAAAACTTTGAGGTTAAATGTAAAAATTGGGTCTCCATAAGCACCAATCTCTAAAATTTACTGAAAAGGGGATAATTACAATCACCACTCAGAGGTACCCAGCGGAGTCTCAGATTTCATTTTTAAATTTTGAATTTCTGATTTTTCTAGATTTCACTTTAGAATTCTAGAATTTAATATTGTTGATAATTTTATGGTAATTATAGCTTGATGTCCTCCTTATAACCTATTAAAAGAGGCTACAAGAATGGTTTAAAAGCAATGCAATTTGAATAAAAAATTTATGATTAGATATGTTTCTTTAAGCTTGGCGGTGATTCCTAGCACCCTTAGGTGGTGAAGCTTAAAATTTCAAGAAAAAACTAAAAGCAATTTGTAAGTGGTGAAGAATAGGATTTGTCCTGTTCTTCATTCCTTTTCTCTTATTTATATTTTCCCACCCTTTGTCCTGCATCAGGATAAAAGCTTGTCCAATTAACAAAGTTTACATGTATAAATGCACATAACTCATGATTGCCGTGTTTAAACAAGTTGGTGTTGGCCAAATGAACTCTTTTCTACCAGTACTCCCTATCTATTGTCATGTTTGTTAATGCCCTAGACAAAAACCAGAATCTTTAAGAATTGTATACCTATAAGTTCTGTTAATGATCCAAAACCATCAAATGGGTGTGTGTTTGTCCACACATATTCAACTTAGTACTGACCTGTGGAACCTTGTTCTGCTTTCCATAAGCTGCAGTACTAAGAAAGGTCCAACAATGAGGGCCACTGCTTTGGGAATGCAAAGTTTTTTGGTATTGTTTGCCATCCATGAGACAGAATCAACCCCTTTTGACAAAAGCTCCTTCCAAAGGAGATGCAGCCGAACTACCTGGGATAGGAAGAGGGTTCTCAAACGCAGCAAGGAGGGCCCATATAGAACTTAATTCCAGCCTCTAGCAACACACACAGCATTAAGTGAGCAACAATTTGAGATAAGCCAATCATCGCTAAAAGCAAATAAAGTGGAGAAAATAGCAGATTGCATCATATAAACTGAACTGAGCGATATCACAATGGAGAAGCAAGTGATCTATGGACTCCCCATTATTTTGCACATGCAGCACCAATCCTCTACAATTAAATTTCTCCTTTGTAAGTTATCCATCCTAAGAATCTTTCGTAGTGCAGCTGACCATGTGAAGAATGCCACATTGGTGGGGACCTTAACCCTCCAAATACTTTTCCAAGGAAAAGTTTGAGCATTTCCAGCATGCAACACTCTATAAAAGAACTTTACCTCAAACATACGGCTTCTTTTTGGAATCCGGTAGATCTGGTCTTCTTCTTCTCTTCTTATCTTTATAGAGTAGATGAAATTAAGGAAACCTGTTAGAACTTCCAACTCCAAATCATTTTAAGCTCTAACAAAGGAAAATCCCAATGAATAATGCCATCAGTCCACCACATAAGCCACTTTAGATTCTGAAATTCTATACAAATCTGGAAATACCTCCTTAAGAACCACATCTCTGCACCGCAAGTCATGCCAAAAGCAAATATTGGTGCCATTACCAACCTCGAATCTGGATAAATTTTCCCAACCACTTCTAATATGCTTTGAAAGGCTTACGCCATATGATCCACTTACTGCCCCCAAGCAGCAACCACTCCACTCACCTCCAAATTTTTTATCCATGATACCAATTGGCATCCTCATATTATCGATGCGCTTTGTATAGGGCTTCGAATATATGAGAGAACTTGTAGAAGAACCTTCGTATTGTACTCGAATGGTGTTCATTATCATATCCTGCAATTGTTGGATAGATATTGAAGCCATTAAGGTGGAATGTCTGTGTTGAGAAGTGCCTTCACCTCCTTTTCCCTTATCACCCTTAGCATTTTCTCCTTTCAAGGTAAAGCCAGGTGGGTGCTCAAAGCCATGACTTGATTCACCCGAATCTTTTATCTCCAGCTTGTTCATTAGGGTTGCAATTTTGACGTCCTTTTCTTCAAGTGATTTTGTGAGAAGGATGATCCGTTGTTTTATTTCAACCATCTTTTCTTCCATGGTAGAGGGTTAGTCATCATTACTAGCATGACCTCTAGATATGATGGAGAAAATGATGAAATAGGATGAGTCAAAGGTACTTCATTCCTTAAGTTTCTCATTACAGTTGAAGAGTTGATAGAAAAGGTCCTTGTTGGGGATGATTCATTACTGTTCTCTAAATCTTTCGAGACAGATGAATCCTTATTGGTAGCTTTCCTATTTGTAAGAAAGTCTAGAGAAATGACAGTAGAAAGCTCGCTCTCTTTAGTTGGTTGAGGTTGAAGTCGATCAAGAGTTTTGGATCGACTATAAGTGATTGGGCCGACATAATCATCAGTATTGGAAGCATCAATTACTGATTTTCGAACATTCTTACTAGAGGCCATTGAAGTTGGTAGCAAAATGATGTCGAATTTCTTTTGAAGAAGAAAGAGATGAGAGGCAGAGAGGTCCCACTGGGTGTGCCAGAATATGTAGACAACTAAATTTCTAGTTCGAAATGAATCAAACAAGTAAAATAGTTGCACAAATGCGAATTTGTATTGAATATGTGTGGTACAATTCTCTGTGATTACAAAAGAGTGATCCTTTGATTCGATCTCCTTGCAAGACTTATTGATTTGGATTTGTGGTAATGTGATTGTGACTTGAACATAAAATATCCTTCAATTTGGTTGAGGGATGGATCGAAGATTGCTGAAACGGAATTACAATGAATCTCCGGCTATGAGCTTGTTAGAAATCCTTTGTTCTTCGCGTTCTTCGTGTTCTTCGTGTGTTCTTCATCTTTGAAGGTTTATGGTGGAAGTTCTTCGGGGCTTTAGGAGCTTGGATCTGTAGAGCTTCACTGATTTGTGATTTGTTGATGTTTTCAAACACTTTAGGCTTGATTCTTGCAAACTTTTGGATCTAGGCGGATAATTTGGATGATTTCTCTTCGAATGTTCTTCGTATTCGAAGTTAAAGTTCTTGAAGTTCTTGGAGGCTTTAGAGCTTGGTTCCGACAGAGCTTCTGGACTTCTGAATGCTTCAAATGGCTTGGTGTCCTCCTAAATGTCTCAAGAAGACTGTTATTTATAGGAGTTTTGGGGTGGATGAGCGACACATGTCACAGTCTAATTGGTTTGCTTATGTCATCGCTTACACGTGTAAGGTTGCTTATGCCATCGCTTACACGTGCAAGGCTGCTTATGTCATCGCTTGCACGAGCTGATGCATGATTGGTTCTTGCATGACACTTGGCAAATTTATGTTGGCTTCTGAATAGTAATAGTAAAACCTAGTAGCAGCATGTGGCGCTTTGTAATTGGCTGCATTTTGTGGACTTGGTAGTGTGACGTGTCAGCTTGTGATAGGTCGGGAATTTTCCTTCTCTACAATGTATTAATTGAATTAATATTTATTTAATATTTTTATATTATAATATATTTCATTTAAAATCTATTTTTCTAGCATTTTGAGATGCAAATTGACTAATTAAATTTTTGTATTCAAGTTCTTCCAACATCTCCTTTTCAATCAATACTATAGCTAATCCACTTAATCTTTCTTGGGACATTGTCGATCTTGGATATGATTTTATTAATTTTAATTTTGAAAAACTTCTTTCTTCAAAAGCTACTATAACAGGTATTGTTAGTAAAATCATATAAGCATTGCATGTATTTGGAAATGAATCTAATATTTTTATATAATTTAGTATGTCAATTAGGGTATAATCTTTTATTTGTAAAATTTCTTTTAAAACCTATAACTTTGAAAATAAATCTAAACCATCAATATCATAATAAACATCACGTTTGAGAAAAGATTCAAGTTTAAGACAATATTTTTGTAAACTATCATCATGGTGAACTTGTTCATTTGTGACATTTTCATCATTATTTTCATTTTCTTATAAATTCTTTTGAAGTTCATTATCAAGATTTGTTGTATTGCAAAATTGAACATCATTGTTATCTTGCAATTGTATCATTTCATTATCTTCTAACTCTTTTTGGTGAATTTCTTGTTCGTTTGTGATATTTTCATCTAAATTTTGTGTTATATTTTGTTTATTACTAATAACAAATTTATCCATTGATCCTTTTTGAGATTGAATTAATTTTTCTTCTTTTTTTCTTTTTTTAAGTTTTTCATATCCAAATGCATATTTTCTAGTAGACATTTCTAATCAAACAATATATTTATAAAAACTAAAAACAAAAATAACATTCAAGTGTAGAACAAATGAGAAATAGAACTTGATTTATATAAAAAGCAATGTTATGAATACCATTTCGGATCCCGTTTCAATTTGTTCATTGGAACGAAATATTTTGGTATCGGTCAATACTGGTATACTACTTCGGAAGTACCATCATAATATATACATATTTACCATTTTGATATATATATTTTTGGTCAAACCTATAAAAATTACCATGAATCTTAAAGTTATAACTTATAAGCCCATATTTAATATTAATAATTATTACTATAATAACTAACAAGTTTTTTAAAATATAATAACAATAATATCTACTAGACCAAAAAAAAAAAAAATTACAGAGGCTAGAAAAGACACAAAGCCTGCAACCTATTAAAATTGTATTATTATAATGCTAGTCACGTGGAGTGGCTCACAAAACTAAAACAATTGGAACAAAAATGCCAAAATATAAAGCTCAATGAAAAAAGTGGAGGGTAACTGAGTAAACAAATGGGCGGACAACCAAGAAAATGTACAAAGAAAAGAAGAAAATGGAGAGAACGAAGTGCAGAAGAAAAGAAGAACTGAAGAAGGCCAAGTTGCTAAGGCTACTGACGAAGTCAAATGAATTGCGATGGGTGGCTCTATTCAGGTAATAGCTATTGGTTAAATTTTTCTGCATTTTTCAGTAGATTCAGTATTGGCCGAAATATGTTTATCGGCCGAAATTCACCAAAACAGGCTAAAATGGCCGGAATGAACCAAAATTTGGTCTAAGGTGGAAAAAGAGGGTGATTCGTAGCGGTTTAAGGACTGGTACAAAATTTTCCAGCCGTTT